>NW_012267244.1:16370876-16547957 GCF_000151885.1 Dipodomys ordii | reverse complement strand
TGGCGCTGTAGCTCAAGTGGTAGAGTGCTAGCCTTGAGCTGAAGAGCTGAGGGACAGCGCCCAGGCCCAGAGTTCAGGCCCCACGACTGGACCCCAAAAAACCCAAAAACAAAAACAAAACTCTTCCACCTCAAGTTTCCTTGGCTGGTGTGCTTTGCTTTGCTATATCTGCAGATTTCACCGCTGAAATATTAACAACAACAAAATTGTGTCTGTACTGAACATGTACAGACTTCTTTCTTGCCAGTTTTCCCTAAGTGATACAGTACAACAACTACACACATAAACTTGACATGGTATTAGAGAAGGCAAGTGATCCAGAAATGGTAGAAAACAAGTGGGAAGAAGCATGTAGATTATAGGCAAATACTACATCATTTTATTCAAGGGACCTGAGCATCTTTGGATCTTGGTGTTCTCAGCTGAAGGATGATTGAAATTGGGTGTTTTTTAATTTAAATTTTATCGTAAAGGTGCTGTACAGAAGGGTTGCAGTTACATAGGTGAGGCAGGGAGCACATTTCTTTTTGAACAGTGTCTCCCCTCCTTCATTTTCTCCCACTTTTTCACCTCCCATCCCTCCCTTCCCCCCAGGTTGTAAAGTTCATTTCCAACATAGTGTCTAGTGAGTATCACTGTTTGGTTTCTTGTAGATTGTGTCAAAGTCATATTTGATTTTTTCTCTATTCCTTCCTTTCTTCTTTTTTCCTTTCTTCCTTCCTTCCTTCCTTTCTCTTTTTCTTTCTTTCTCTCATTCTTTCTTTTCAACGATGGGCTTGAATTCAGAGCCTGAGCCCTGGCCCTGAGCTTTTTGGAGCCACAGTGCCACTTCCAGTTTTCTGGAAGCCAGCCTAGGCTGGCTTTGAATTACAATTCTCAGATCTCAGTCTCCTGAATAGCTAGGATTACAGGCATGAGCCACCAACACCTGGCAAAGTCATATTACATTAATATTAATTTTGTGCATCTTGTCTATCTTTTCGCATGTCAAGTGCTCTTTTCTTTGATATTTTCTTGAGTTTTCTAAAAACATTTTTCATCCCAGAGGATTTTGTTACCCCTTAGATATTCTTCCCAATGGAGCTTCTTAGTCTCTGTTTGTAAATTGCTTCATGTATCATCTATCTGATTTTCCTTTGACTAGTCTGTAAGCTCACAGGCTAGAATGGAAGCATCTTCCTGTAATTACCATAAACTAGCACTAAACACAGCTCCTTTCTGAAAAACAAACTAAAAGCAAAAGAACTGGAGGCTTGGAACTCAAGGGGTAGGCCACTTATCTAGTAAACATGAGGCCCTGAGTTCAATCCTTAATACCTCAAAAAGAAGAAAGAAAGAACAGAGAGAGAGGAAGAGAAAGAAAAAGAAAAAAGGAAGGAAAGGAAGGAAGGAGGCAAGGAGGGAAGGAAGGAAGGAAGGAAGGAAGGAAGGAAGGAAGGAAGGAAGGAAGGAAGGAAGGAAGGGAAGGAGGGAGGGAGTGAGGGAGGGAAGGAGGGAGGGAGGGAAGGAAGGAAAAGGGAGGGAAGGAGAAAGAAGGAGGAAGGGAGGAAGGGAAGGAGGGAGGAAGGACGAAGGAAGGGAGGGAGGAAGGGAGGGAGGAAGGGAAGAAAGGAAGGAGGGAGGGAGGGAGGAAGGAAGGAAGGAAGGAAAGAAGGAAGGAGAGAGGGAGGGAGGAAAAGGGAGGGAAGGAGAAAGAGGGAGGAAGGGAGGAAGGGAAGGAGGGAGGAAGGAAGGAAGGAAAGAAAGAAAGAAAGAAAGAAGGGGAGGAAGAAGGGGAGGAAGGAGGGAAGGAGAAAAAAAGAAAAGAAAGAGGGAAAGAGGACTGGCTGGACTAGCTGGTTGGTTCCCTTCTGTGCAATCTATTAAGGTAAACTCAGTACCTAAAGATTCTTTCAGTGTGAGACTGAATAAAAGAAAACATTTGTAGATGATTCCTCCACCAAGCTTCCTTTTATGAATGACTTGTAACTCTTTAGGAATGTGTAGTTTACAGAGCGCTTTGAAATGCTGTGTCCAATTCATCCTCACAGCCAACTCTTGAGGTAGAGAAGGCAAGGATTAGATTTCCATATCACAGCTGAGGAAATCCAGGGCAAAGGATTTGCATGCCCAATGAGGCTGGCATGCTGTGGAGCACAAGCCTTTTCCAGATCAGTTTAATCCCATAAAGATCTTATTACTTCGAGTGCAGTATGTAAAATTGGAGCTGGACCCAAAGACAGTTTAGTATTCAGGAACCATTGTGTTCACTCAATTCTGTTGTCAGCCTCAAAGAAACCCTGCAAGGTGGTGACTTCAGCTTCACTGGTGTTAATATGCTATGTAGCCACCTGCCCAGATCTTACCTTTCCATTTCTGTGTCAGTCTGTCCACCTAAAACAGAGGCAGCAAGTGTCCTTACCTCCTAAGCCTTTTATATCACTGAATAGGAATTCTGTAAGAGTTTTAGTTTCCCTGTCTCCTTGCTAGTGCCTACCTAGTATTTTAAGTACTTTCACCATTCCAGTGGGCGTGTAGATTCATCTCACTGTCTTCAATTCCTTTCCCTGGTATGGAGCATCTTTTCATGTGCTATATATTGGCCGTGAGTATAGCTCATTTAATGAAGTGATAGCTTAAATCAGCCCAT
The DNA here is from genome assembly GCF_000151885.1 of Dipodomys ordii. Classification (NCBI taxonomy): domain Eukaryota; kingdom Metazoa; phylum Chordata; class Mammalia; order Rodentia; family Heteromyidae; genus Dipodomys; species Dipodomys ordii. The sequence continues at coordinate 16,545,328 of NW_012267244.1, read as the reverse complement.
TTTGATTGCCTTCTTTTATTGAATGCAAAACATCTTTACATTTTTGGGCCCTTCATCAAATGTATGTATCATATGCAAATATTTTCAATGTCCAGAGAAAGCTGGTAAGGAAGGGCTTGTGCCTTTTCTTATCTCTCTTATTAGAATGAAGATATCTTGTACTTCTCATTGTTGCAACAGGTCCACCTGTATCCTTAAACAACTGGTTTTTCCCCATCTCCTCCACAAGTTATACTGACATCAAATATAGTGAAAGCAGGGGTTATACTGTGGGGGAGGGACATACAAAGCAACAAAGAAATAATCTTATAAATGCATTAGAAACACATGCATGAAAGAAAAAACATTAAAATACATATCTAAGGGTTCATTTTCCTAACATCACATTATCTGACCTTTTCCGCTTGACTCATACATATACTAGATATTACAAATAAGGGAAACCATGGGACCTATGTTTCTTTGGGCCTGGCTTACTTCGCATAATATAAGTTTTTCCAAGTCTTTCCATTTCCTAACAAATGGGGCAATGTCATTCTTTCTGATGGAGGCATAGAATTCCATTGTGTATATATACCACATTGAGCTTTACAATGTTGGGGGGGAAGGATTGGGACTGGGGGGAGGGGGGAGGCTGGGAAGGGATGTGAAGGATAAACAAAGGAGGAGGCTGCAATGCTTGGTAAGAAATGTACGCATTATCCTGCCCATGTAATTGTAACCCCTCTGTACAGTATGTTCACAAATAAAATAAAATAAATTAAATAAAAAAAATGTGTACATACGTGAAAAAAAAAAAAGAATGAAGATATCTTCCCAGAGCTCCTCAAGGCCACCTCTCACACACTTCATTTCCATAGGCTCAGAAATGTTTGCCCAGCAAGAGGGCCGAAGCTTGAGATAATCCCATTTGATTACAGCAGAGGGCGCTCCCTCACAGGAACGTGACAGCTTTAAGCAGTAGGAGACTAAAGACCCCAGACCCATGGAATGAGGTCATAAAAGCAATTGGTAAGTATAAAAGAACTATATGTAGCTCATTCTTTATCCAACTGGATGCCCTCATGTTCTGTGTATATTGAAGTCCAGCTGTATGCTCAGAACCTCTAGTTTGCTGATGACTAACTAGGACTAGAATTCAGGCCTGCTAACCAGGAGTCCAGAGAATTTTCTATTCCCTCACATCCCTCCTCAGTGCATTCATTAATCAATAGTAAGAGCCGGGCGCTGGTGGCTCACGCCTGTAATCCTAGCTATTCAGGAGGCTGAGATCTGAGGATCGCGGTTCAAAGCCAGCCTGGGCAGGAGAGACCGTGAGACTCCTATCTCCAATAAACCACCAGAAAACCGGAAGTGGCACTGTAGCTCAAGTGGTAGAGCGCTCGCCTTGAGCTGAAGAGCTGAGGGACAGTGCCCAGGCCCAGAGTTCAAGCCCCACGACCGACAAAAAAAAAAAAAATCAATAGTAAGGTTAGCCCATTTGCATTTAATATAATTTCTGATCAATTTAGGATTCAGAGTCTCATTATTTGATGATTCAAGTTATGTCCTGCCTCTTTCATGATTTTTTTCCTATTTTTTCCCAACTTTCTTTTAGAAACTATTTCCTAACTATTCTTTTTCCTTCTCAACTACTTTAGAGGGTTTATTATTTGGGAACATTATTTTTTTACAGTGGCTGACCTTAAGTTATCGTTATTTTTTGCTATTTTATTTTTAGCATGCTATTATTAATATTATTTACATTTACATTTTATTTATATTTACATTTACATGAATTTTAATCTTTAGCAGTGACTTGTATAACTGAGAAACAAAACATTTTTATGGCACTCACTAATATTTCAAGTAACTTGCTATTTAACAATTAACAATTCTATAGACCCTTTAAATTCCACATGATAATTTATTGTACCCCACCTTCCCTTTGGTCTTCATTCCTTTCTGCATCTTAGACTTTCCTTCTGGATCATTTTACTTCTTTCTTAAATACAAGTTTTAGAATTTCCCAAAGCCACTCTCTCTCTTCTCCCTCTCTGTCTATCTTTCTGCCTCTCTTTGTCTCTCTGTGTGTGTATATCTATCTGTCTGTCTCTGTATATATGTATGTGTGAATCTATCTTTATTTATCTATCTTTATATGGCAATAATGTGTTGGGTAATCAATTGTTTTCTTTTACTATGATGGCATCATACTGTCTTGTGACTCTCAGTTCTTAAATTAATTGTGCTTCTTTGAAGATAGTGGTATGTCTTTTTTCTATGGCTGTCCATAGTACACAAGACACAGAGTTCAGCTTTTTTTTAGTTTCTTATGGCTTCGCTATGATACTGCTTTTTACATTTGTAGGATTTATTAAGTTACTTGAATCTTTGATGTTCTTTATCTATCAGTTATTCTCAGCTCTCATGTCCCAAAACATTGTCTGAGAGTGTGTGACTAAGACTTCCAACAGACCTGATTTTCAGTGCCTCAGGGTCTATTTGTATTGTCTGTTGTTTCTGTGTTTTGTTTTCATGTATGACTGGTTATTTCTGACAGTGTATTGGACATTGTATTTTAAAAATGTATTTGTGAAAATAATTTGAGGCCTATTATGATGGCATCATCTTCAGAGAGGATTCTCATTTTCCTCTGCCAAACCTTCCATTCCAAACCAAATTAAAGACTTATAGTCTTGAGGAACACTCTGATGACATAAATCCAAATAGAAATCCTCTGCAGTGAATAGTTTAATTCTGATTCACCATATCTGAAGCGACAGTGGTTCGGGATTCCAGTTTGAAATGTCAACTCATTGGAACCCTCACCTTGGGAGAGGATTCTTTGCCCCTTGATACTAGGAATTTGGCCAAAGTTCAGCTGAATTTATGCATCTGTCTATTTCGTTGTTGGTAGTAGTGATTTTTCTTTTTTTCTTCAGTACTAGACATTAAAACCATGACCTTTCAGGACATTCTCTCATTTGAACTATGACCCCAGGACTTTTAGTTTTGCTTTTGAGGTAGGATCTCACTACCTTTGCCAGGCTAGTCTCCAATTCAAACAAAACAAAACAAAGCAAAACAAACAACAGCCACAACAAAACACAAAAAACAAATGCCAGAGAAAGAGAAGCAAGGTCCTCATGAAAAATTTGAAAATGTCTGAAAGTCTAGTTAGAGCCTGGGGAATTTTTGAAATGGAATTAGAGGAAAGAAGTTTGGGGGAGATGGGAGAGATCTCGGAAGACTTTTGACAGATCCACAGCATTCCTTTCTGCCCCTTTTCCTTTCTTCACAGTTTGGCACAGTCTTCCGGGACAGGGAGGTCACATGAGCCAGTCTAAGGAATGGAGGACAGCAGACAGCGTCCCTTCCTTTCACCAAGGAACCACAGAGTTCTGGAGATCACAGCAGTAGAATCAGCTTTCCTGTGACCCAGTTTGGATGAATGTCATCTCCTCATTTCATTGAAGGTATTATAGAGAGGTGTGGTGATTTGGCTTGTCATGTATTTTTTGCTCTCCCATCCTTGGCCACCCTTCACCATCCTGATATTTTAGTAGTACTATTCCTGATGGAAGAAAATACTCAAGGCTGGGCACCTGATAGTAAGATAAGGATCTGGTGTCAGATCCCAGAGAGCTGAACACCCCAGGGAAAAGCGCACCCTAGTGGCATGGTGCCAGCCCTGCAGCCTGTCTGCAGCACTTCCTGTAACCAGAGGTCTTTTCCTGTGTTTGAATTCAGCACCAATGGCTGTCCTATCAAAGGTAAACAGCAGCCATCTGAGCAAACGACTCTGTTCCTAAAGAAAGCTTTTAACTTCTCTTTTGGAGGAGGCAGGAAAGGGGTCATCTGAGGACTGGATGGAGAAGGGTAGAAAAGGTTAGGCCAGATGCAAGAGGGTATTCCAGAGCCTTGCCATGTCGGACTTTTCCTCCTCCTCCTTCTCTGCCCCTCCTTCCTCCTCTTCCTCCTTTATCATCTTTTTTCACTTTTCTCATTTTAATATTTTTGGCTTGCTTTTTTGCTCAGGCTGCCTCCCATTCACTCCCGGCTGCTGTGAACATCAGTCACAGCAGGTACCTGTCAAGCTGTGTGACTCTAGTCACACCTCTCTGAGGTCTCCGGTTTGCTAGCTTCAAAAATCTGAGCAAGTGCAAACTTGCCTCCTTGGGATGGGTGTTAAAAGAAGGAGAAGCTTGGACAGACTCATGAATCTCTGATATTAAAACTGGAAGCTCCCATCTTTTGCAGAAAGAGAAAGTGGTACCGAAGGAGAAATCAGGACTGAAAAAGAATCATGGAGCCTTCTGCCAGGGTCTTGTGGTCAGTAAGTGGAAGGAGCTGTGGTCAGTAAGTGGAAGGAGCAGGGTCTGTGGGCAGATATGCTCATATCTGGTCACAATGTCCTCTTCCCACTCTGAGAGGCCCAGCCTGCTTCCCAGGAACCTCTGCGATGGAGCACATCTCAGGAGTGGGATGGAGGAAAAGGAGGGACAGGGAAAATGCCCAAAGGACAGAACTCCGGGAGCCTCTTTTCTTGGATCTCCTCTTTAATTCAATCATTCATTCCACAATTGCATATGGAGCAACTTCTACCTGCCGGGTGACTTCCAGATACTGGGCACAGGACAATGGGCCAGTCTTCTCTGATTCTCATGAAACATGTATCTTATTGTTTGTATTCGTTTCCAAGGAAGATTTCTTTTGAGGGGGTGGGAGGTAAAAGGGTTGTCTTTAAAAAAAAAAGACAGGTAACAACTTTCCAACACGTAAATTTCTGAGCAATAACACCTTCTCATTAAGAACTTAACATACAATAGATCTTGTCACTACATAAAGTAAATTAGCTGCTGACCTCCTGATCCAAATCAAAAGAAAAATCTATCAACACTCCTAAAAGGAACTTGTCTAGATGGTACCACTTCCATCATTGGCAGCTATGGAGAAAAAATAAAGGAACAAATTGATGGCTTGGATGGGGAGCTAAATCCTGATAATTCAGTCTACCAAGGATCATCATCCTTTTTATTAGCGTATTTAGTTATACAAGTAGAAGATTTTCATTTGTTAACAAGAGTCACTATCACAGTCACTTGCTATCCTATATTTGATAGGGAAGGTGGAAAATGTGTGAGTGTTGTGAAACTGATGCCCTTGGAATGAGGTGGGGGAATGTGGACTTAATAGTTAACAGCTATGGTTTATTTCCAACTCTAGTGTTGAAGGCTATGAATTGTCTTATCATGAGATTTGTGTCTGAAAAGTTAAAGCCAAAGGGGTGATACTGATCAAGATGCACTGTACTCATAAATTGATATATTAAATTCAAATTATCTGTACAACTAAAGATAATAATAATAAATTAAACCCAAAAGTTGCCAACTAGCTGCTTCCCAGATGCTAAATATATTTTTACTTTTCTGCATAACAAATCTTACTAAATATTAAATAGCTAAGTAAATCCACAATGTTGTCATTTGAATATGTCCTCCAGAATTCCTGTATTAGGAAATTAGCCCTCAAGGTGGCAATACTGTGAACCAGTGGAACTTCAATGAGGTGATTAAGAGTTGGGCAGTGGGTCAAATCTTTAATCCTAGCTACTCAGGAAGCTAAAGAAGCCAGCCTGAGCCAGAAGTTTACAAAACTCCATCTCAACCAATGAAAAGCTGGATGTGGTGGCACATGCGTGTCATTGAAGCTGTTTGGAAAGCATAAATGGGAAGGGAAGGGTTCAGGCTAGCCCAGGGAAAAAAGTAAAATCCTATTGAAAAATAATAAAACAAGAAGGGCTTGAGGCATGGCTCAAGTGGTAGAGCACCTGCCTGGCAAGCACAGGGCCCTGAGCCTAGACCCCATTACTGCCCCAAGAATAAAAGATGATTAAATCATGGGGCATTAGCCTTCATGAATGAATTAATGCTATTCTCACAGGACTAGACAAGCTACCACGAGAATGGTTGTGATGATAACAGTTGTCCCCACTTTAGTGAGGACACACCTGTGAGTTGTACTGTCTACCCCATGAGTGCCCACCCCTCTTCTACTTTTCCATTATGGGATAATGTAGTACAATGTTCTGGCCAAATGCAGCTGCCCCGTCTTGGACTCCCAGCCTCCAGCACTAGGAGCTAAAAAAGAAAAGAAAAGAAAAGAAATCTTCCCTTCGTAAATTTTCCCGTCTCAGTAGTCTTCCAGGGCAACCAAACATAGACTAAAACAAATCAATACATAATCTCATAGTTTTTGTGATCAGAAATTTAAGAGCAGCGTAGCTGGGCAATTGGGCTCAGGATCTCTCACTGGGGTACGGTCAGACTATGGCAGGGATTGCAATCATCTGAAAGTTTTGACTGGGTTGCATGACTCAGCACCAAGATGGTGCACTCATTCGGCTGTCAGCAGGAGGCCCCCCTTTCTCTATATGTGTTCTTCTCTGTAGCTTAGTTGAGTCTGCCTATAAGTAGATAATGTCCCCAGAACAAGCAACCCATGAAACTACAAATGGGGAAGAAGTCTCAGTGCCTTTTATGACTTGCCTATTAGGCCACTCATTGTCACTTCTGCCTTATTCTCTTCCTTAAGAGCAACTACTAAATTCAGTCCACAGTGAAAGGGTGGGGAATTAGATGTCATTTTTTAATGAAAGGATTGCCAAAGAAATTGTGGACTTATTTCAAGACCATCACCTTAGGTTCCCCTCCCATTTATGATTCTTTTTTTTTTCCTTCAAGAATTTTAGAACAGATCACAGATATAGTATCACTTTCTCTGATACCACTTCAGCACATATTCTTAAAGAGAACTGCCATATCCAACAAAATTAACAATTCCTTGATATCTTCTCAAATCAGTCTATTTTCTGTCTTAAAATTTTTGAGCTAGGATATTTGCATAAAAATTCAGATTTAAGTCTTACATTTTTAAAATAAGAAAATCTTGTCACATTAGACCTATGTTCTCACATGGTCAAGATCCATTTTGAATGGTTCATAATTCTTCAGTTTTCCTTGCTTCTCACCTTGCTCTCTTGTGTTATACATGGCCATTTGTCTAACACTTTTATACTACCTGCTTGGATAATTTAAAAGTTTGGGTTTAGCTCTAAATAAATCTAGATCAAATGACATGGTAATGTGGTTGAAGAAAAGAAATTGAGAAGATTGAGAAATGATGCACATTGTGGGTTTTCTTAGAGTAGCAGCAACCTAGCTCTCACTTTTGTGGAGATCTGAGTATGAAGCAATAGGACTTGAAAGATTTGGTGCATGTTCTGTGGAAAATATTAACTCTAGAGCATAGAGCCATATACAGAAGCATCTTAGAAGATGGTGGATCACCCAGTCCAGAACCAGCTACCCTGGAGGTCTGTGGAGCACTCAGCTCAGAACCAGCTACCCTGGAGGTCCGTGGAGCACTCATCCCAGAACCAACTACCCTAGAGATCCATGGCGTACTCTGCTTAGAACCAGCCACCTTGGAGGGTCATGGAACACTAAGCTCTGAAACACAACCCTAGAAGACTATAGATTACCCAGCTCAGACCAAGGCTCAGTGCTGTCTTCCTAGAGAGTCATAAATATGAGTCCTAGGTCTGTAACTACCAAAGAAAAGATGTTGGATCCATAAAAAATAACTATGTAGAACAATTGGCCAACTTTGTTAAGAAGGAGGTTGCTAAACACATTCACTTTAATGTGTAAAAATAAGAGCATTACTTCTTGTTCTATGACATAGACACAGCTCCTTTATCCAGGTTTGGTACCTTGCTGCATGCTCTCTGAACCGTGGACTTCCTCTTCTGCACACGGGTTTTTGTGGTAACTGCTTAGGCATTCAAATATTATTTGTTTGATTTTCTTAGTGCTATCTCTTCTCTACTAGGCAAAATATCCAGAATCATGTTAACTACACATAGCAAGGAGCCCCCTAGTCCATCAACAGACTCACTAAGTGATTACCCAGTGAGCCTCTTGGCCCTATGGTTTTGTCTTTACATTATAAAACATAATGGTCTCCAGTTTTAGAGATCGCATTGGGTTTTATTATGTGTCAGTCATTATTTGTTTTGGGGGCAAGGCAGGTTTAGTGTGTTCCATGGTTAAATATTAGAGTTCTGAGCTAGAATTCCCTGGGTTAGATACCCTACCTTATTTTGTGACCTAGAAGGTAGTGTATCATCTCTGTGATTCAGTTTCCTCATCTATAAAAGGGAGGAGGGGTTGGTAGACAGTGACAACGGCACTTATTTCACTAGCTTTTGTGACCATCAGGAAAATCATGACATGAGAAATGTTTACAACAGTGCTTGGCCCACAGTAAGGTAGTTATGTATAAATATGGTGTTAACCCTGCTTGTCCAATGAGGAAGTTGGGTGCTTACAATAGCCTTCCTCCCCCCATCCCATAACTTGTTGATATGGATCTATCATTTTAACTTTTCATGCTTAAAAAAAAACTAAAAAGGAAAAAAAATAAATATTCTCATGGTGCTTTTTTGTTTTTGTTGTTGGTAGTGGTGGTCCTGGGGCTTGAACTCTGGGCCTGGGCTTTGTCCCTCAGCTCTTTAGCTCAAGGTTAGTGCTCTACCACTTGAGCCACAAGCACCACTTCCAGTTTTCTGGTGGTTTATTGGAGATTAGAGTCTCATGGACTTTCCTGCCTGGGCTGGCTTTGAACCACGATTCTCAGATTTTAGCCTTCTGAGTAGTTAGGATTACAGGCGTGAGCCACTGGCGCCTGGCTAGTCTCATGTTTTTAAGAGTTGGGATTTGGGAAATACTGGACTTTGGCAAGATGAAGACAGTAAATCCAAGAAACAAAGGAAGCTTCAGAGCAGTTTAGGGCTGAGGACTTGGCCACTCTCTTGAACATTAATATAATAGAACTTCACCTGTGCCTGTGCTGTCCTGAGCAGCAGGAAAGACTGAAGAGGGGCGATGAAGGAGTCAGGGAGTGGGACTCACAGAGCAGGTTGCTTCCAGAAGTAACAAGAATGCCCCTAATGGTGAGTTCTGGCTCATTAGGAAGTCTGACAGCATCTCCCAGACACGACTATGTCTTCAAGCCAAAGACATTTGAATTGACAACAATACAAAACAAAAACAAAAACAACGCCCCTCCAATGCCAAGCTTCCCTAGTGAGAGAAAGTGGATGCCAAAGGAAATCAAATGAAAAGGTGGTGAGTCCCTGGAGGGGACCCTCTTTCCAGAGAAAGCTGAGTCCCTCAGTGGTGCCTACAGAAGACGGTCCATCTCCAAGTAGAAGCAGCTCAAACATCCATGTTGAGCAAAGAAGACACAGACACTGGGTGGATTCACAGAGGAATACTATCCAGTTATTAGTCTGAGATGAATAAACCACAGCCTGGCTCAGCAATGGGATGAATCTTGCAAAACAAGATCAAGCCAAAGAAACCCCAAATCAGAAAACACAAACTGATTCCACTTTCATGGAACCTCAGGCGTCCACACTTCTCATTCACGTGAGGTGTGTTAGAAGTCAGGACAGTGCCCCTGAGGACAGGAAGTGTCAGAAGGGCCACAAATGTCTTTGGTTTGGGTCTTAGTCCCAGTGTTCATTTGAAAGTTTCACTGACTTACACACAGACTTTTGGGGCACATTTCTGAAATATAACATATGTTCTATATTAATCCTTCCCGCATCTCCCACCTCCAAGTTAGTTCTGAAGTGAAAGATGGTTCCAGAGTTCAGATTGCCAGAACTGATGACATACAAATTGGGTACATTGGAGGTGAAAAGTATGTTAAGCAGAGCTTGTATCTCTGGGATGCTGGTTCTTAGTATTTGATGCCATTGTTTTGACCAAGTTTTCCCCTTGTCCTTTCATCCAGTCTTAGAGAACTACAGCCTTCTCTCATATTCCAGTGTTTTCTATGAGGAGCCATACATAGGACTTACCAAGGGGCTCAGGACCACCTCCACGTCCACGGGCACACACAGGTGGCTTCTCACTGGCCATACACACACACACACACACACACACACACACACACACACCACACCACACCACACCACACCACACACCACACACCACCGCCTTTGCTTTCAGCAGCATCCAGAGCAGCCAGGAGCAGCTGCAGCTTCAGTGGCCTGGCTACAAATCTCTTTCTCCACGCCTAATGGGAGAGCAAAGTGGACAGCAAAGTGACAAGTGTCAGGGCAGACTCTTCATGTGATTGGCAGTGCAGGGAGAAAGGGAGAAGCCTGTGTGTGGCTCTGGCAGGCAGGGTTACAGGAAGGGGTGTGGCTGGCCAGCCTGTGTTTGGGGGGCTGGGGGAAGGGTCAGCTGGCTGGGAGAAAACAAGTAGGCCCAACGTGACAGTCCCCACATTCTGCAGACTTGAAAGGGAAAGCCTTTGGCTTCTGCCTGGACTCCTGGGGCTCAGCCTGGCCTGGCCTGAGGCTGCAGGAGGAAGAACAACAGGGGAAAGGGTGTGGGGGGGCTGGCTCTTCAGGTGGTGGGAGAAGCTTTCATTCCTGCAAAGGCTGTGTGGCCTGAGCTTCCTTGCCCCTTCCTGTCCCTTCCTTCTGTCCTCTGACTGATGCCTCTCCTCTCCCTGTGACTCCTCCCTCACCTCACCTCACCTCACTCACATGATACATTTTTTTTTCTGGAAGTTTCTGCAGCATGCTGTAACACCTCAACGTTTCTCTGAGGTTTTTCCTCTGTCACTGCCTGTTAGAAAGTCTCAGTTCCTTTCTTTCCTGGGGTTTTCATTTTCACATACCTCCTACCTCCCATTCCTGCAGAGGTAGGCTATACAGAGAAAGGCCAGCAGAGGGCAAGAGTCCTGGAATTACACTGCGAGGCAGATGAACGTGAGAAACTACAAAGCGTAGAGACTTTTGCTGGTCACTGATGCTCTCATTTGTCATTGGGGTTGTGTCACCCATGGCAGGAGTCTATGGGCTGTGCCAATTCTGGGGTCATGGTGAATGCTCTGGCTTATAACAACCTACTGAATACTATCACATACTCTCCCTGATACTTATGCTCTTGCCCAGTCAGACAGACAGACAGCAGACAGACAAATGGACACATAGGCAGGATAAAACATTGGAAGAAACACTCCATGTGATAAATCCTAGTACCCAAGTGAAGTTCCTCATGGGTAGCGCCTCTGTCATCCTTTGTTAGAACTCAATCAGGTAAAACTCGCTACTCCATTTTCTTCACAATTAGGTAAAATGAGGAAGCAGCTTTCGGCTTTTTTTTTTTTCCTGCCACAAAGGACAATGTAATTGCTGGTTCCTTTTTGTGGTAACAATGATATTCACTAGATGAATGAAGGATAGAAAATACAGCCCAGTCTATTCTTAAATGTAAACCCCCTCATGCAGACCTCCTGTCTACCCCTGAACTCCCGGCTCCCTTCCTTGGTAAACGATGTTCCCCCTTATTTTATTCTTTTTCTTTACCCATCCCATCCACTTTCAAAAAGAGTGGCCTATACACCCATGATGCTTTGTAGCATTCTGCAACCAAATTATAAATCACCTTCTAGTTCCCCAGAGATAGCTACATCTAAAAAACCTTAGGAATATGAAGGAGAGGATTGTATAAACAACTGTTCTGAGCTACTATGTGCTGTAGAGCTGTGCTAAGTGACATCTTTTCCTTTTAGGTCCATCAGCAAAGATGGAAGCTGGATTTGGTCCACTACAAAAAGATTCAGGGAGCAGTGCAGAAATCTGCACTCACGGGCTGAGGAATTGTAGCAATGTAGAGATTCAAAAGGCCTGGGGGAAGCTGAAAGGTCTGTCTGGCCAGGCTTGACGCCAGCTCCCAGGCTGCAGGTTTGCCTCAGTTCACGCAAAGGACCAACCTTTCCCCACTCAGAGCCAACAAGACATGATTTGTTCCCTCTGGGCTGTGTAGGTTCTGCAAGACAGATACCCCAGGCTTCAAGCTCAGGAGAGCCTGACTTTCTGGAACGCCATTTGCTTGGACAAGCCAGGCCAGTGAGGCATTTTCATCTCCTGAAAGCTTCCAGGGCAGAGAGCATATTTGAAGAATTCCTTTTTTTTTTTCAAAGACTTTTTTTTTTTGCCCCTTCCAACATTTTGTTTAAGAGAAAATGAGATGTCTATCTTCTGTTTCCTTATTTTTTTTCAGGAAAGCAAAGGGTTGTTGACTTCCTCCCTCTCCCCTCCCTTCCTTCCTTCTTCCCGAAGGTACTCATCTGAGAAAAAGAGAACGAAGTATTGTTCCTGTTCTCCTTCTTAAGTCATTTCAAACACTGTCCCTGAGAGTTCTTTAAGTTCCCTGCAATCTGTACAGGAGAGAAAGAGGGAGAGAGAGGGAGAAAGAGAGAGACAGAGAGAGCCAGGGACCAGGTAAAGCGGTGGGGCTCCTGCAACCACTCAGCCCCTAGGAGCTGGTAAGTGACCCACACAATCCTTTCTACTTGCATTTTAGTGTCTCTGGGATGGAAGCTTCCACAGAAAACACCTTAATTAGAGGGTGTGCCTTATGGACGGCCTAGAATTTAAACTTGTACTTTTTTTTTTCCAAAAAAGAATTCTGATGCTTTGCAGGGCAGAGGCTGGGAGAACTGGGGAAAAAACAAAACAACACCACAATTGCATTAGGCTGAAGAGGACATTGTGTTAAGTCTGAATTTTGGCACAGGGTGTTGGGGTTCACTACAAGCTGTTGAAGCGTATGATGGATGCCACTGAAGGTCTCTGTCTTTCTCAGTGCTATGTCTTAGAACCGTCTTAGGGTTATGATAAGCGCTGAGCTCTGTTCTGGGGGTTTGGTTATATATTGTCTGGATTAAAATGTTCTCTGATCCTTTTTCTTTCCATTCGGCACCTTACTCCACTCTCTTAAAAGAGTACAATTCTAAGAGTTCATTTCTAAATGCATCGCCAAAATAGGAGGGAGAAAATGAGGAGATGTCACTTGAAAATAGTACCAAGTGATGGGGAGGTTTCTGTGGTCAGGTGCCACCTGTGACTTGAGTGGATTTCTTGTCCCTAGAAGGTGTCTCACTTGCCTCATAAAAGGAAGGCAAGGATTTAAGGGCATTAAGCTTCAGTTTTGGAGAATAACAGGCAACTGGAATGGGAGGGTTAAGATTGATCACCAGTGTCAGTAGGAGTAAAAATCCTAAGGCACAGATGCATCTGGAAAACATCCACCCAGTGCCTGGTTTTCCAAGCACCAAATAGACGTAGAAAACTATGTACAACCGGGGTTTCAATGTCTTGCTTCCATTGAGTTTGTCAGAGAGGACAATATCCCCAAGAACTCTCTCATGACAAACCATCAGAGAGCCAGAATCATGCCAAAAATAGGTCAGCAAGGTCACTCCGAAAGACCAGTGTGTTTACTAACAGTAATAATTAATTCATCGGAGTGCTGAATGGGTGAAAGAAAGTGGACATGCATACTCTTTTAAATATTCGTTTTAATGAAATTCAGTGGTTAAAGTTCCCCGGTAAAGGGAAGAACATAATAAAAATAAACAGACCCACATTTGTAAAAAAAATTAATTTAGCCAGATTACTCTAAACCACAATCAAATTGATGTTTATTTCAAACCGAACTGTCATCTTCATGAGGCTGAGAGCATACTCTAAAAAGGGACCATTAGTGGAGATTTTGTTCCATTAGTCAGACCCCTTTTTTCTTCTCCTTTCTGTCTTCAAAAGACTTTTTCTTAGTATCGCCATAAATAATATAAACAACATCAAGAAGGATGTGATTAGCGTTTGACTACTCAAAGAGGCAGACAAAATGACTCTCTTACCCATCGTGAGTGGTTTTAGCAGCTTTCCCCCCTGCTCCAGCTACTTCCAACATATCTAATGTTTTGGGTATTTTACATTATTTATCAGCAAGTATGACCCCAGAAAAATACACAGGGCTGTGATCTGACTTTCTCCTTTCAGTTTCATTTCTCCTTGATAATTGTTTAATATTGTGCCCAATTAAAACAACAGCACAGACTGCGTTCTTGCTTCACACGTTGAATGCAAACATCAAATGCAGGCTAATATATGACAGATAATGCAGACTCGTTGTGCCTAAAGACAATAAGACAAAAGGTGGGAAGACAATGAGGACGGAGCATCTGTCTTCCTTGTGGCTCAAGATTGAGAAGTGAAGAATGTGCTATTTTCCTTTTTTTTTTTTAAAGTGTGTGCGTGTGTGTTTGTGTGTAAGTTCAATATTTTTATTTATACTGTGAAGTAATTGCCAAGGTACTATCTGTTGGATACTCTGGGGCTAGAGGGTCCAGCTACTGAACACAAAAACCATCCTCAGCTACTTCATTACTGCATTTGTGGAAACCTTCCTTATGATTCTTCTTGGGGGTCATTAGAGGATCCTTTGTGGTATCACTAGGGGAATTCCAGTTTGGAAAGATCCAGAACTTAACTCACACAAGATTTCATTATTTTATTTTCTGCCACAACTAAAATGCCAATTTCTTGTGTGTGTTTTGGGGTTACTAGGGTTTGAACCCAGGGTCTCTCACATCCTCTTACAGACTAAGAACTCGCTCCTTCACTGATCTAACGCCCTCCAACCCCACAATGGATAGCATAAATCATGTCAGCATACATTCCCTGCAGGACTGTGTGCTGTCTGTGAATGAGAGCCAGCAGAGCACCAAAAAGTGCAGTCGGTCAGTACACAACCTGGGCTTGAATTCAGCTTTGTTGCTTACCAACTGTGGGCTCCATGCCAGGTCTCTAACCTCTCTGAGTCTCAGGGTTTCTGTATGCGTTATGCTGAGGGTTAGAAAAGGTAGGAGTCAATTGGTGTCAGTTGTGATTTTTTTTTTTTTTTGTCAGTCATGGAGCTTGAACTCAGGGTCTGGGGATTATTCTTGAGCTTTTTTGCTCAAGGCTAGAGCTCTATCAGTTTGAGCCATCGTTCCATTTCTGATGGTTAATTGGAGATAAGAATCCCATGGACATTCCTGCCTGAGCTGGCTTTGAACCCTGATCCTCAGATCTCAGCCCCTTGAGCAGCTAGGATTACAGGTGTGAGCCACCAGTACCCAGCTCAGTTATTATTTTAAGAGTCATATGTTAACACTTCAGAATACTGTGTTTTTGCAAATCCAGAAGATATACTATGTCCTTTGTAACTTGTATCATTACTCTTGCTCATACCCAGGTTGTGGGGAGAAAAAGATTATTCTCATAGTTTTAGAGGTTGAGTAAACATACTCTGAATCTCAAATCCCTGTATAAAATAAAAGCTAGGGGAGTTTACTGCATTGATGTTCGTCTCTGTTTAGGGTAGAAATGCCGGTGTTTGTTGTATTGCAGGCTAGTTATATTCATCAGAGCTCACCGCAGGAAAACGTCTGCTCTGGAAACAAACAAATGTATTGAGAGACCTAAATAATGCTGTAGAAATTTCCTAAATAATGCTGTAGACATTTCTTTTTTTTTAATGTTTATTGCTATTGTAAAGTTGATGTGCAGAGGGGTTACGGTTTCATACATTAAATAAAGAATATATTTCTTTTTGGACAATGTCACCCCTTCCCTCACTCTCTCCCAGTTTTTCCCTCCTGTCCCTACTCACAAGTTGTATAGTTCATTTTCAACATTTGTTCACATTTGTCTCATCATTTCTGTGCCCCGCTTTACCCTCTCAAAGCCAGATGAAAGAAAATACAAGACAAAAGGAAATGAAAATAAAAACAGCAACAAAGGAAAAAAAGACCCCTTGTTTCCATTTGCTGGAGTTCTTTTCGATAAATATTATTTTATATGGTCATATGTACACATGCTGCAGACACTTCATCACCTCTTTTGCCTACTTTCCCCAGGATCGGGAGCTCTCTGTTGCTGGTGACCTTTGATCACCCTGGGCCGAGCCCACTCAGAGTGACCTCTTCTCAACCATTCCAGCAGGGAGCCACTCACTAGTCCCTACCAACAGGACATCATGTCATTTCCAGGGGTGTCCCAGTCAATCCAATGCCTTTTTTTTCCCCCATTACAAACTTGAAAACCTACATACCTGTTAGCTCATCAAGCAAGAAAGAATAATGCTTTTATTTAGCTCTTAAACTTTCCCCCACTTTCCTAAAGCTCCAGCAAATATGACCAAAAATGGACCAAGACCAACTCTAACATTTGAGGTTCTTGTTAGAATAAAAGTTTCTGATTCAATAGACTCATTTGGCCACTTACCTTAGGAAGAGAAAAAAAAAATGGAGTGAGGTCGCTCAGTGCCAACATGCAAAGGGCGGGTTGGTGCCTGAAGAACAGGTCAGAAGCCAGAGCTCTGCAGTCCTGCCCCCACCTGGTGACTTGAGGGATTTCTTTACTTGTTTGGGCCTCAGTTTTCTTTCTGAAACAACAGGAATGGATTCCATCAGTGATTGTCAAGACGATGTGCATGTGAGTGCTTCAGAATTCATCTGGAGCCTGTTCCCTCTCTCCTCCTGCCTTTCCCTCTTCTGAGGATCTGGGGGACCCATGCCGACATCTGTGATTCTCTCAAATGGACAGGGCTAGGGAGCAGTCTGGCTGTTCTTCTTTAGGAAAGCATTGATGTGAACTATAAATGCATGCCCTAAGCGCCCTGGTTTCAATGGCACTTATAGGTGGCACTGGATGTTTTTTTTTCTCTCTCTCTTTTTAAATATAGTTTTTAATTGGGATTAAATGATAACATAAATTTCACAAATTTCACAGTATTGTGGGACAGTGATACTTCGTTAAAGTCACAAACACAATTTAACCTTCACAAGGCAAATTGTCATTATCATGGTCTATAAAGTTTGTGAATTCTATAAACTTTGACAATACAACTATTTCTTCCACATCGTGATATGTACATCTCTTTCCTTTTGCTTAGTGTAAGTTGTTCCCCCTTCTGGATGTTCTCTTTAGAAGCTAGTTTTGAATACACCAGTTGTTATCCCAGAAGCTAGCAGTGTATGGAATCAGCATGTCCTAGTCTGTGAAGCACTCTGGCTCACCACAACCACAAATCCGAGCCTCTCCTCTTACTTGGGCTCTGTATCTAGGGACTGAACCAGCCACAGACTGAAATTATTTGGAAATAATTGCCTTTGTGATGAATGCATAGACTTTTTTTCTTGTAATTATTCTCTAAACAATACAGTATACAGCAAGTGTGTTATATTAGGTATTGTAAATGATCTAGACATATATGTGCAGGTTATCTGCAAATGCCATTGCATTTTATGCGACAGACTTGAGCATCCATGAATTTCAGAGTCTGTAGGATCTTGGAGGCAATTCAACATAGACACTGAGGGACAACTATAGAACACATAAAAAGATCAATTACTTAGATTTATAGATAGTACAATTCTGCATGAATAGCACTTTTGAATTTACGTGTGTCTACATAATTTGCACCTTCAAGTGAGCATATATCCTTTTCTCTTGTCTATGTTTTCTGTTCTTTTTAAGAAGCATTAATAGTTTTGATCTCCTAAAGTGTTGTTTCTGTAACCTGTTTTACAATGCATGTGTGCTGTGCTGAGCCTGTCTCAAAAATTAGGTTCTTTTCCCTTAGTGGTGGTAAGACTAAAAGACTGATAAGGGTATTAAAAAGCTGTCTACTTAAGTTAAGAAGAGTAACACAAACCTTATAGCCAAAGTGACTCTGATTTTCCTGATTTATTGTCTACCTTAATCACTTGATGAAGAGTTTGGATGTTTAATGAAATGGAAGTGTTCACCTGGCAGGAACGGAGACCACAAATTTTTGACGTGCACGCTCAGAAACAGCTAGCCCAGTGACAACTGTCCTCAGTGACTGTCCAAATCCAAGTCCCTCTACGTAAAACAATGATATGGAGATGCAAGAATAAGAAATGTTTTCTTTAATAGCTGGATGCCAATGGTTCATGCTTGTAATACTAGATACTCAGGAGGCTATACTCTGAGGAACAGAGGGTTCAAGGCCAACCTGTGCAAGAAAATTTCTTATCTCTAACCACAAAAAAAGTGAAGTAGTGGCTCCAGTGGTAGAGCATCAGCTTCAGCTTTTGTGAAAAAGCTAAGGAATAGCACCCAGGCCCTGAGTTCTGGTGCATGTGAGGAGGAGAGAGGAGGGAGAGGGAAAGGGGAGAAGGAGAGAGAATAAGAGCACTGTGAGCCAGGATTTACACACAGCGCTCTCTGGTTTGTTGTAGGCAAGGCTGTGCATCCCGATTAAAGGGATAGTACTTGTTTTCAAAACACCATGGGGGTGGATTCAGGAAGAGGAATGTGAAACCCTTGTTGAGCATGGTACCCTTTCCTTTATTTAATTAAAGGCAATGAAGGTGGACAAAATAGTGGGTAGCAGCAATTTGGTTTCTGTTGAGGAGGCAGGCTCATCTGAGGCTACTAAGGTTTTAAATATTAACATTCCCTGTGGGACCGTGTGCAGCACACACACAGAGCAGTAGCACAAATCTCCTGGAAGCTTGTTTGAAATGCAGAAACTTAGCTTCCCATCCCAGAGCTACTGAGCAGAAACAAGATCACTTCATGGTTCAGTCTTACATTCAAGTTGGAGCAGTGAAACCTTCTCAGGGTTTTGAACTATTGTACATAGACAGACCCTGGAATATAAGGCCCCACTCCACAGAGTTAACTTTAACCTTGCTTAAGACAATAGCACTCTATTAACAAAGGCATTGCTGTAACAGTCCTATTCTATTGATCCCTGAGCAGCATTAGGCATATTCATGGAGTCACACTCAATGGGTAAACTCCATACCAAGGGACCTCAATATACCAACACCAATGATCAGTCTCCTAGTGTGGACCCCAGTTCTTTCCTCCCTCCCCTGCCCCCCACCAGATGGAAGGAATGTGGGGAGGAAACTCAGGCTCAGCCTGTGACCCCAGTTAGTGGCTCAGAGCAGGGGAATCCCCAGGGAGGGGAGGGGATGAGTATTTGAGGGACAAATCCTAAAAAGGAGTTCAGTTTTTCCACAGTTAAAAAATAACATTTAAGAATTATAACACTGGCTGATGGCATATGCTTGTAATCCTAACTACTAGAGAGGCTGAAATCTGAGGCTCATCGTTCAAAGTCAGCCTGGGCAGGAAAGTCTGTGACATTCTTATCTCCAATTAGTTGCCAAAAAGCCAAAGTGGACCTGTGGATCAAATTGTAGAACACTAATGAAAGAAGGAAAGAGGGGGGGGAGAGAAAGGAAAGAAGGAAGGGAGAGAGAAAGAAAGAAAGAAAGAAAGAAAGAAAGAAAGAAAGAAAGAAAGAAAGAAAGAAAGAAAGAAAGAAAGAAAAGAAAGAAAGAAAGAAAAGAAAGAAAGAAAGAAGAAAGAAAGGCAAGCTTAGGGATAGTGCCTACGTCCTCATTCAAACCCAGGGACTGGCTGGTGTGTATACACACACACACATACACACACACACACACACACACACAAAATTATAGCACTGGATTCGATCCTTGGCAATATAAAAAAAAATCTAAAATTGAGAGAGAGAAAGAGAGCAGAGCTCTGCCAGTTTCTTTCTTGAAATGCTTCTAGAATGGGCAAGGGGTAAGAATCCTACTATCTGTACCCCTCCCTGGGGAAGGAGGGAGGACCTGGTCCCTGGGGTCTCCGCCAAGGAGGGAGGGGGTTATGCCAGAACACACCCCCCCTCCTCCCAGTGCGGAAAGAATCCTTAGAGTTTCCTCTGCACTGGGGACTCACCGTTCCCTCTTGAACAGAAATCAAGAGAGGACTATTGTTGGAGGGGTGGGGAAAGGAAACCGGGCGGAAAGGAGAGAGGGAGAGGACGGGAATAGCTGCTGGTTGTTGCAGCCCAGACCCAACGACACCTCTGTGTGGATAGAGAGGGTGGCTTCTCCCCCTCAGCTGAGGCTCTGGCCCCCTTCCACAGGAAGGCAGGGCTCCAAAGCCTGCTGCTCTGTGGGACAGCTACCTACCAGTGCCGCCCTAAGTGTAAGAACACCTTGGTTCTTGTTGACTGTTTATCTGAAGCACTTTGTTCTCCACAGCCACACCCAGAGAGTTTTCTCAGAACAAAAAGCTTGAAGAGGAGTTATCCATCATTATCCTTAAAAAAATGAACACCTTTGTTGTTGTTGTTGGTGGTGGTGGTTGTGGTGCTTGGACTTGTGGCCTAGACTTGGTCCCAGAGCTCTTTTTGCTCAAGACTAGCACTTTATCACTTTGAGCCACAGCTCTGCTTCTGGTTTTCTAGTGGTTAATAGGAGATAAGAGTTTCATGGACTTTGCAGTATGGACTGTTGAACTGTGATCCTCAGAGCTCAGCCTCCTGAGTAGCTAGGATTATAGGTGTGAGCCACCAGCACCTAGCTCTAAAAGTGAACACGTTTTGAGTGCTAAGGAGCACAACACTACACTATCAAGATGATGTTCCTGATGTGCCTGTTGGGCCCTGCTAGGACCTGCAGGGACCTGCTGGGACTGGACTTTGTAGGTGGAGGAGCCACACCAAGCCCTGGAGGCCACTTAGATTATCCAGTCTCCCTATCCAGCCTGTGGAGAGGCGGTGGAGGAGACCGTCCCAAGCATCATTTTTGTGCAGAATCCTGCACACAGTGGGTATATTTCCACTGTGGTCCACAGCCCTCTTAGCATCCAGTGCTGTTAACCACCCCCACACATACATCTCTGGTGGAGCCAGGCCTTCAAGGACAGAGTCCTTCTTATCTCCAGGCTTCAGTATGGGCCTTAGATACCCATGGGAATATTGGAGAATGAACAGAGAGCCTAGTCTTTAGGAAAAAGAGTTGCACAACACTGGATCATGTTGAAGACAGTTTTCATTCTGTATATGACTTCACAACCTCTGTGAGTCCAAACACATCCCACGAACATATCCTTTTTATTTTGTTTTATTTCATTTTTAATTTTGATGGCTTTTTGCTTTTAGAATCAAACAAGTGGTTGACTTTCAGAACCAACCAACTTCTTACTGATCAAGAAATAAAAACAGTCTATAATACTAGCTACTCAGGAAGCTGACATCTGAGGACCGTATTCAAAGCCAGCCCAAACAAGAAAGCTCGTGAGACTCTTATCTCCAATTAACCACCACAAAGTCACAAGCGTGTGTGTGTGTGTGTGTGTGTGTGTGTGTGTGTGTGTGTGTGTATACTAAGGTTTGAACTCAGGGCTTAGGTGCTGTCCCTTAGAATTTTGGCTCAAGGGCTGGTACTCTACCACTTCAGCCACTTCTGGCTTTTTGGTGGTTAATTGGAGATGAGTCTCATGAACTTTCCTGCCTGGGCTGACTTTGAGCTATGATCCCCTGGTCTTAGCCTCCTGAGTAGCCAAGATTGCAGGTGTGAGCCACCAGCAACCAGATTAAAATAGGTGTGTTTTTCAAATAAATTAAGAGGATACTAGAGCAGAGAAGTCTAGGAACTTTCACTAATTGCAGGGGGCATTTTGAATGGAATAGGCCTTCTGGTTGGCAACAAGCTTTTCCATTCTTCAATTGCTCCAGTTTGTAGTTTGTGTATTCAATCAAACTCTAGAAAGTCTGGAAGTATTTATTGTTGCTATTTAATTACTTTTTAATAACCATCTCCAAAATAACATCTGGTTCCTTTTCTGACTGTCTCTATGGCAGTGGGCAGCTTGCTGAGCCTCCGTGTTCTTTGCTCATTGGCTCCCTCAGGGGGTGCTGTGACTGTCACCTGAGTGTTGGCATGTGACCTCTTTCCCACGTTCCGTGTTCCATAGTCAACACTCAGCAAGCACTCTGTGTTAGGCGCCACTTGCCACTGTGTGGGTCACATCGTGGAAGTGGGGTTGAAGTAATCAGTAACTGAAAATGTAGAGAGGAGGCAAAGGTCCTTCCAGATGTTCCCATCTCTGGGCCACAGGCAGCCAGTGAGGAAGTGGACTCTCTGTAGATACCAAGTTGGAGACAGTTGGCTGGAGTGAACCCACTCTGGAAAGATGAAGGTATTTCTGGTCTTTGAGTTCAGTAGACTTTGCAAGTCCATTGCTTCTGTGTGACATGCATTGACACTTGCCTTTCTGAACTAGTGGGCAGGAGCATGGGCTTGGAGCTCATGGAAAGCCTGTTCTTTACCCCTCATCACCAACCATAAGGGGAAATAAGGCCACTGGCCTCTCTGAAAGCAGCAGAGAAGTAAGGCTGTCTTGCCACAAACCAAAATGCTGAGGGCCACAGTTATCAGAGGGTCAGAAGGAAGTTGAAATGGCCAACTCAATGTTCAGCCAGTTGAAAATTTCACTTTCAGATCATCCTGAGGATAGTTCTGTAGCGTTATGACATCGACCACCTTACAGATGCAGTTGATTTTGGAATCATGGTGATTGCAAAGTGAGGCTGTTTAAATGACTAAATTTATTTCTTACATCGGCCCCAAAAGACATAAAAATAGAACACATTCATGGATGACATGTAGTTTGAAGTTTTGAATGTATGAGAGAAGAATCTGCTGCTAGACTTCAAAAGATGAACTTCCCTGAAGTTAGTGCAGGGTGATACAGACTTTTTGGACACAGTCTGAGACAAGTAGGTCAATGAAGAATCGGCTTCTCAACACCCACTACTTTTCCTTGCTTCAGGCAGTCATCATTATGGCTAGTGTTCTTTGGTTGCCCCATGTGGGGTAGGTTCTGTGCTTGCCCTATGGCCCCTACAGTGAATAAGATCCAGTTTGAGCCATCTAGAATCTTCCAGAAAATTAATGGCAGTACCAAATACAGACTGATTGGCTTTCTTGTTACTTCCATTCACATGGATTTGTCATGAGATCCCCAGAGATCACATGAGACAAATCCAGTTCTTCCAAGTGTTAGCTCTGTGAATATTTAGATATAAGGTATCCAGGCCTCAGGCTTTGTGTGTCCTCCACTGCAGGTCACATCCCTCTGCATACTCTCTAAGTTGTTCCTGGCCATTGGGTTTGACCTCCCCCTTACCACCCCAAAGCTTTGGCTGATGAAGAGCAGAACTTGCCTCTTTGTGGTCCATTTTCAGGGCCACAGCCACAATGAGGGCTCTCCATCAGAAAGCCCATGTAAAGGAGCTGGGAGTGAAAAACCAAGAAACTTGGAATGATAGTTATTGATTTACTCTATTATTTTCCCAGACCTTCACTTCTAATCTTGTCTCAGGTCCTCCTCTTCCCCCTCCTCTTCCCTTTGCATGGCCCTGAGGATACCTACTTACTATTGTTCCAGGGGACCAAATACAAAGGTAACTGCTATTTATTGAGTGCCTTTTTTGGTTTAGTACCAGAAACTTTTCTTTGCCCATCCTTGGCCTTGAACTCTGGGCTGGACACTGTCCCTAAGCTCTTTTTTGCTCAAGGCTAGTGCTCTACCACTCCAGCTACAGCACCACATCTGGCTTTTTCTGTGATTCATTCGAGATAAGAGTCTCATGGACTCTCCTGCCCATGTTGGCTTTGAACCGAGATCCTCAGATCTCAGCTTCCTGAGTAGCTAGGATTACAGGTGTGAGCCACCAAGGCCTAGCTCAGAAACTATTCATTTCACTTATGAAATAGCATAATAATCTTGCAAGATTATTATTTTTCCAGATGAGAAAACTGAGGTCCAGTGATTAAGAAACTTGCTATAGTTGGTAAGGAGAGAGAATTGAACTCAGGAGCTACCTAACTTCTAAGGTTATGTCCCTTCTATATTTCTCAGTCCCTATAATGTAACACACTTAAACAAAACAGAAATTTGGCTTTATCAACACTTTGTGCTCCAAACATGTAATAGGAATGTCCCTTTCATCATCCTTCCTCTTCTCCCCAGTAATCGCGTTCAACCTAAAAGTGAAGAAAAGAGGTCCAGTTTGGTGTGCTAGATCCCTGGATAGCCAGACAACATGAATTCTAAGATGATGTATCTTTAGTCATTTAAACCCTCCTTTTCTATTGGCAGCAGACAGTTTACAGGAATCCAATAATATTTACTAGGCCAATTACAAACAAAGAATGTCTGAAAATGGTTTCTAAACAAACTCCATGCCTTGGAACTTTATCCTCCTTTTTCAAGTGATTGTATTCAACCCACAAAGCATCCAGTTGAATTCGATATCATTTGAGCACTTATACCTGGACTTCTTTCCTTTGGATTGTTAAGTCCACAGATTAGGGGAAGATACAGACGACAAAGAAGTTCTCAAAGCCAGCATCACTTTGGCTCCTCCTCCCATTAGTGGCATCCTTTTTTGGTCATCTGTGAACTCTGTTCTATCAACTACAGCAAGGCTACCGGTCCTCAACTGGGGCACTTCAGGATCACCCAGAGCTTTTTGGTTATTACAATGACCAGGGGCACTAGTGGTATCTAGTGATTAGTGATAGGCAGGGATGACCAAGTTCTGTGATTCATACCACAATGTTCACGGCATATTGCAAACTCATCTACCACCACCACCACCATCACCTTCTCCCCTGTGTGACAATCAAGCGCATGACTGCTTCCTCACCACTGACCCTCCACACCCAGCTCAGATTCTTAGCACACATCTTTTGGATGACTGCTCTCCTTTGTCAACTCCTGTGTCTACATGTGTCCTCTCCCATCAAGAGTGGTTCTGCTTGCCTCTTGTTTCCAAAACCATCTTTAAAGGTAGAGGCTTCTCCAGCAATGGCCCATCTATATCCCATTCCTCTTTTCTCCCCACTGACCCAAAACTTTCAGCCATTTGGAGGTTCTTCACGCTAATGAGCACCTCCTGAACTGATTATGATTAACTCTTTGACTTCAACTCAGATATGGCTTTCTAGAGTAATTTTAGGTGGTAACTTTTTTTCTCTGAAGTAGATTTAAAAACTTTAAAAAAGTATTACATAGTTTGATGGCCTAATGGATTAAGATGTTCGATGAGTCACTCTCAGTGATTTAGCCAAAGCAATACCAGTGGCCCTATTGACATTCCAGAGAGGAATGAAGAGGAGCCAGAGAGGAACCTAAAATGTGACATCTGATGGTCTCCATCACTCTTGCAGAAGTGTAAGAAATACAGATATTAAGCAGATCGAGGGCTCCAGCTGTCTCTAAAACAGATGACTCATTGGGGTAGAGTCAGAGCCATGAGCACCTAAGACACCTGCATCCAGATCCCAGATCACTGGAGAAGCATGATGCTGCCTCGTAGAACCTTCTCCATGGCTGGAGACTTCCAGAGTTCATAGATTTTACTTTCTGATTGATTCCCTTAAGAAGACCCTCAGCGCCTTTTGTAAATTTTAGAGAGAAAGTTCTCTTCCCAGCATGGGAATTCCCAACTCTGTTCTATACAGGTACTCTCCCATTTTTTTTAAAGTATTAGGAAACACTTCAAAAGGTCTTAAAATTCATTTTCATTCTTCTCAAATTGAAAGTATGCTAAACAGTAGTATACTTCACAGCTGGTAAATATAGGCAAGGGTGTATCTG
Source organism: Dipodomys ordii (assembly GCF_000151885.1). Lineage (NCBI taxonomy): Eukaryota > Metazoa > Chordata > Mammalia > Rodentia > Heteromyidae > Dipodomys > Dipodomys ordii. The sequence continues at coordinate 16,519,926 of NW_012267244.1, read as the reverse complement.
TTCTTGCCTTATGCCATACATATTAACTATCAATGGCTTCCTTTTAATCTTCGTTGGAATCTGTGAAGTGATATATTAGGACAGATGAGGCTATGCTTCAGAAACAAATAAGACCCAATTCTCCAAGGCTTGACAAAGAAAAAAGAAAGAGAATTTATTCCTCACATGATTATGTATCCATTGTATAGATCCACTGTGGCTTTGACCCTGATCGGCTTAAACTTTGGCCCCAGACCAACAGGACAACTATCATCTTAAAGGTTTCAGATTCTTATGGCAGAGTAGTGTGGACTACTCAGATAGTTCACAAAACAGTGATACATGTCATTTGCACTTACATCTTATTGACCAAAACAAGTCCCATGGCCATGCCCACTTTTAAAGGGAATAAGGACATGCAGTCTAGTCACATAAGAGAGCTATAAATATTTGTTTTGTAGATAGGGAACTGGAACTCAGGAAAGTGGAGGAGCTGTTTCTCACTACCAGGTTTTGTGATGTTTCCTGAGCACTTTGCTCTTTGGTAGTGAATGCGTTCCATGAGCATACATGTTGCAGACATGTTGCCTGACTTCCTTCCCAAATGCTATTGCTGGGGTACAAAGTTCTTGGGCCTGAAGGAATAGGCACACACACTTGGGTAAGGTTAGATTAAAGCCAAATACACACTGTTGCAATCTTTCATTTTAACTATTTCAGTTCTCTATCAAGGGCTTCAACACATTTAGCATGAAATCATTAAATGAGCCAGGCACCAGTGGCTCATGCCTGTAATCCTAGCTACTCAGGAGGCTAAGATCTGAGGATCGTGGTTCAAAGCCAGCCTGGGCAGGAAAGTCTGTGAGATTCTTATCTCCAATTAACCACCAGAAAACTGGAAGAAGCATTGTGGCTCAAGTGGTAGAGCATTCACCCTGAGCTGAAGATCTGAGGGACATAGCCCAGGCCCAGAGTTCAAGCCCCATGACCAAATTAATTAGTTAATTAATTAAATCTTATACGTTTCCTTGCTGATTGATTTTATTTATTTAATAATGAGAGAAGAGCCACGCTATTTTCAGATCAGTGAGGCTGCTGATTGGTGGATGCCCGAGATCCAGAGGGAAGGGGCTCATGATTCCTTATTATTTTCAGTAAAAGTACTCTACAGGGAAAAAAAGAAAAGAAAGAAAAGCTTTGTCAAAAACCAGTAAAACAGCAAGACTGATTCTACTAGCCTTCAGAACATGAACCCCAGAATTTCACTTTCCTGGAGCCTAGAGAATATACTCTGTTATGTTAGTTCTTTTCAAATTTTTCTAATCAAAGTACTCCTAGGAAAAAAAAGATCTCAAGAAGAAAGCTGAAGTAATCTGTGCAGGTGGACTTTGACTTAAGCATATGCTGGCATCTTTTGCTTTCTTCTCCATGACATATCCCTTACTGTTTACATCTACAATGCTTTAAGTTACTCAGCATTATATAAAATTGATAGCCCATAAGACACGTTGACTTTGTGTGTATGTGTGTGTGTGTATGTGTATGTGTGTGTATGTGTGTGTGAGAGAGAGAGAGAGAAAGAGAGAGAATATGTGTGTACTGGGGCTTGAACTCAGAGCTTTGACATTGTCCTTTAGCTTTTTTTTTCTCAAAGCTGGTACCCTACCATTTGAGCCACAGCATTACTTCCAGCTTTTTGCTGGCTAATTGGAGTTAAGAGTCTCACAGACTTTCTGGCCCAGGCTGGCTTTGAAGCACAATCCTCAGATCTCTACTTCCTAAGTAGTTAGGATTACAGGCATGAGCACCCAGTGACACAAAGACTTTTTCTATAGTTTCTACCACCCATGGGACTTTAGTCCATCCTTTAATCCTAGTATGGTTATTATCTGAAAGTGAGTTTCTGTAGAGCAAGACAAGGATTGCCTTTGTCATGTTGGAAGTGTATGATGAATGCTCTTTATTCTCACTACAGCCTAGAGTACCTAGAAGAAGGGGAAAAAATCAAGGGGGGTGAGGAGAAGGAGGGGGAAGAGGAGGAGGAAAGAAGAAGGAGGGAGGGTGAAAAAGGAGAGAATAGAAAACCATAAAATGATCTCAGGAGATATAGAAGAGCCAGTCAGCCCAGAAGTGCCTCAAAAAGTGGTCCCCCTCAGGCTGGGAAGGTGGCTCTTGCCTTGCATGCATGAGGCCCTGGGTTCTTCAGCACCACATAAGCAAAAAGAAAAAAGCCGGAAGTGGTGCTCTGGCTCAAGTGGTAGAGTGCTAGCCTTGAGCTGAAGAGCTGAGGGACAGCCCCCAGACCCAGAGTTCAGGCCCCATGACCGGACCCAAAAAAAAAAAAAAAAAAAGTGGTCCCCTAGAAAGCACATGGAAACATCGCGAAACTAATTTACAGTTTTTAAAGAGCTATATTTTTATTACTTATATTTTCTTTACACATTAAAAACTACAAAATACTTTGTTGGAAGCAAAGCTGTAGCCGGAAGCAAATGGTTTAACCTTCCTTGTATCCAGTCCCATAACTCTAGCGCTGCCAGGCCTAATGAAGCGTGATGTTTGCAAAAATCTTTGAAGGTGAGGAGTGCAATTTAGGTATTATGCATTATTAAATATAAATGCCTATCTAGGAAGGAAACTCTCCAGTAGCACTTTATGTGCCTTAACCAGTAGCCAACCTGGTAGAACTGGTTACTGATTATCAACATCTCCTGACAGCAGGGACCCAGTTGTGGGTCTCTAAGAATGCAAAAATAAAAGAAGAAAGAAATAGGCCAAATGGTAGCAAATGGCAGGCCTCATGAAGACACTGGCTTGGGTCATAGAAAGATTCTAAAGAAGGCCTCATTTACTGGAATGGAAAAATATAGGGTCAGGAAATTGCTCAGAGGCCTCTTGTCTTTTCCTGTGTACATGGAACTACACGATATGTTGGCTACTGTTTTGGATTAGAATCTCCGCTGTAGAAATAACCTGAGTTGTGTCCTTGGGAAGAAGAGGTTGTGTGCTGTGGGGTAGAGGAGGGGACGGAAGGGAGGATGTGGAGAGGAGCCATTTAGACGCACTCTGAGACCAAAGTGCTACCTTGGGCTTCACAGACCATTGCCAGGCTGCAGCTGGGAGACTGGGCAGCCAGTCTGTTTAGGGAAGCTCCAAGTTTTCTGAAGTGTCTCTGAGCTGGAGCCCCTGGGTGACACAAGGCAGTTCCAAATGTTGAAGCTGGATAGCTAATGTTTTTCCGGAGCTTAGGCTGAGCCTCAGTTTCTCATTGCACAGCTGTTAGGCAGTTGCCTGTTCCCATGCACTGTTTTAGATAAAAGACAGCATTCTTGTACTCTGAAAGCTTACATTCTAGTAGAAAGTCAATGCATAAAACACGCAGTAAGTTAGAAGATACCAATAAAAGAAAAGCAGGGAAAGAGTGAAAATAAGGAATGCTTGAGGATGAGGTTAAGGTGCCCTTACTGAAAAGTTGATTGTTGAGGAAAAAAAAAAAAAGAATGAGAGAGCCATGAAGGCATGGAGGAAGAGCCATCCAGGTAGAAAGAGCAGCCAGTGTAAAGTCCCCGAGGCAGGAATCGATCTGTTAAGCAACCAGAAGCCAGTAGAATTAGAATGGAATAAGAAAGGGTGAGTGTGGTGGGCTATGCACCTTGTAGGCCACAGTGAGTGAGGACTTGGGCTTCTATTCTGAAGTGGGTAGAAAGTCTTGGGAGAATTTTGAATAGGGGACCAATAAGGAGGCCTGACTTCCACCTTAGGAGAATCAGCCTTGACTGATGGGTTGAGTAGAGCAATGGGCGTTCAAATGTGAAAGGCAGGAGAGGAATTAAGAGGCAGTTGCAATACTCCTGGAGAGAAGCTCCTATGGTTTGAGCAGCGTTGGGGCAGTCAATGTGGTGGGCAGTGGTTGGACTCTGGGTAGACATTGGAAGTACAGCCCACAGAATTTGCTAATCCCTATAGGAGAGTTCTCAGATGTCTCCTGGGAACAGGTTAATGAGCTGTGAATGGTGGGGAGGGCCGACTCCTCTCTATTCAAGGGGAACAAAGAAAGAAGAGAGAGAGGGACAGCAGGTAAGCTTCTTATTCTTCCTTTGTCTCTTCCTATCCAAGGAAGGTTAGTATACCAGCACAAAGTGACTCTGAACTACCAGGACCCAGGTCTTCACCAAGTAGTCTCCTGAGGGAATTAGGAACAAAGTGAATACATGCTAAAAAACCACCGTGCTGTCAGAATTGGTGGGTCTGTCCTGGCTAGAGCTCCTAAGGGAGGCATGCTTGAGCTGTAGGACAGAAGCCTGGGAAAAGGAGGGGAAGGAGGTGAAGAGCATTGCAGGCAGTGGGGACAGTACATGCGATGGAAGTACAGTACATGCAAAGGAAGGGAACATGGCACTCGACAGGACATGAGTGAATCTTGAGGGTTTTGAGGAGCAAGGATGAAGAGTGGGTGGGGCTCAGCCCAGGTGAAACTTGTGGGCCATCTTTGGATTTTGAGCTTTATCCTAAGATTAATAAGAAGCTATTGGAGGCCTCTGGGCAAATGGTGTGGTCATACTCGCCTGTTGACAAGCTCACTGAAGAGACACATGCTTCTAAGTGATTTTTGGAAAGGTAGGAGATTGGTTAGGTCAAAAGTCAGCTGACAGAATTCCAAGAGTGTTTTCCATTCCAAAGTTAAAAACAAAAAAAGCTTGGGTTTTTAAAGGAAAATTTCAATAGTGATTAGATATTTAAATAATTAATGAAACTATTGATGTTTTTGTTGTATTGTAGTATTTCGGCTGTTTTCTGTCAACCCTGTGTATCTGTGGTTCTGTCTCCACAGATTCAACAAACTTGAGATTGAAAATCATTTCCTTTGAAATTGCATCTATACTGAACATGTTCAGACATTTTCTTGCCATTATTCTCTAAGCAATACGATCTAGCAACTATTTATGTAGCCCTTACGTTGGGTTAGATATTACAAGTCATCTAGAGTTGGCTTCAAGTATATGGGGGATGTGTGCAGGCTATACCTAAATCCTAAGCCACTTTATATAAGGGATTTGAGCACACATTGTGTGAATGCCAAGGGCTATCTATATTTATAGATGAAATAATATGATATTGTGGATCAACTTCCAAATCATTTCAATTGGGAGGTAAGGGAGTGGGTAGATAAGACTGCTACAAAATTGGTCATGAATTAAAATGAGGCATGAGATATGGGCATTTGTTATATCACTCTACTTTCATTATTTGAGGTTTTCTATAATAAAAAGGGGTTTTTAAAAGTAGAATCTTCAGACTCTCTTAAATTCTACTTACTTATTGGATGTCAAATGTTCCCCTTAAAGATCACATGAAAGTACAATGAAAGAACAAATGAACCCCTCCCCCCCACACATACTCTTGAGCATCAGGAACACACAATTCTTACTTACTACTATTAGTACTGCTACTGACTGAAGCTCCAGGTGCAAAATCCTGACCATACTTGAAATATTTCTGGGGTATTAGACACTTAGTCTTAATGATAGCATCACTTTGCTCTCTCATCCTTCCCTTTGCTCTAGTTTGCAATCAACATTTAAAGTGAAAGGTTACACTGCTGAGATTCAAGGAGAGCCTCAGACTTCCAGGACCACACAGGTGTACAGGGAGCGTGGCAATACGTCATTGACTTAGACTAAACCTGTTGCAAACACAACAAGGTACAGCCGTTTGACCCTCAGGTCTAAAGAATGCCCCTTCTTTGTATTTTAAAAGCAATGTGCTGTGGAGTTAGGTGGGGCAAGGGACTCAAAGGCTAGGAGTCCAGCATCAGAGACTCACAAAAGGGCATGGATATAAGTCACTTGTAAGCCCGAAGTGCTGAGGGAGTTGTCTGAATTTCTGGCATGATTCTGGCACTAACTTCAGTGAAGAACTGTGTGTTTCTGTCTACCTGGATTTCTCAGACATCATGATGGGGTGAGGATGCTGAAATCCATCTCCAAGTTCTTCCCCAAGGTGTGGTGAATAGCTGCATAGTAAGTCAAGAACACAGGACCTTCCCAGGTGAACTTAGGAACTTATCTTTGCCTGATAAGTTCATATCTAACTTCCATGCCACAGGCTGCTTGAGCTCCCACCAAGGATTACAGAACACACTCATTTTACTTCTGAAACAAGATTGCTGTTAGTGTTGTTAAAACAGTATTTATAAAGAAAGAGAACAGGACACAGTCTGAGTGTGCTTTCCTTTTGCATTTCAGCCGAGAGAGTGCTGAGTTTGGGGTACTAACATATGGCACAAATGTTAACTTTAAGGAAAATCTGGCACATGTCATGCTAAACCGTGCTTCTTTCTACACACAGGATACTTGGCTTCAGTGGTAACAATACAGTGCCAGGTTTTCTTAAATGTCAGGCATTTTAAGAAATAGTTTCTCAGAATTTAAAATTGTGCACACACACACACACACACACACAGAATGGAAAAACTATGATGATGTTTCTAAATAAAAGAAATTGGACTCCAGAGGAGAATGGGGCAACTGGCTGATTACAGTTCACACAAATTGACTGTCAAACATCAGCAGTATGATATCTGAACTTGTAAGCATTGTGGTATAATTCTATCATTCATTAGCCAGATGATAACCTACAATATTAAATGTTCAGTTCTTTTGGTGGGGCAGTGAGGGAGATAGAAGGAAAATAAATAGTTTGCTTTGCTCATTCCCCTTACCTGTCGAAAGAACTCATTTACATTGTGTGAGTCAGATGAGCAGGTGGGAATTATCAAAAAAAAAAAAAAGAGTAGTTCCCTCCCACCCCCACCCTCAACCTCCACCATGTCTCAGCAAATCCAATATCTGGAAATCTTTGTGGTTAACAGAATCTAGTAAACTTGGTCCTTGATCTTCCTAAATTTCCCTTGACCAGTTTGGTTTACCAAGTTCACTCTCTCAATTTCAGTGGCTCATTGTGGCCTGCATATTCATAATTTAGGGGATCTGTTCTGGGTCATCATCTGCATCATGATACAGCACTCATTTCAAGATTGTTCCTTCTCTGCTTATGAACCCAGATTTCCAACTAGTTTCTTACTCTCATAAGAGAGGGAAAAATCTGATGGTGAACTTTCCAGTGGAGTAATGAGAATGGTACACAGCTTTATAGGGACAAAGCCAAAGTCAACGTCAGTCATCTAGCGGAAAGGTCAAAAATGAGTTGTGATTATAGACACATGGGTTCTAGAACTTTAAAACTCTCCTATCTTCCCTCTGCCTCTGTTGGATGGAAACACCCATTAATTTTGAACAAATTACAGTGGAACCTTTTCTTTTGCTCTAAACTCTGTCATTTCTTTTCATTTCAGAGGGTATTGTAGGAACAAAAAATAATGAGTATGAAAGTTTTTGAAAGAGTTGAGAATTTTTTCAGTGTAAGTTTTCACAACATCATGAAGTAATTTTAACCAATAAGCCTAGAGGTTTTTTAAAAAAGAATTCCAATTACAATGTTGGGTCAAGTTTAAGAGCTTACTTGATCGCAAGTGTAAGATGAAAGAATCCAAAGATAAAAAGACCCACTTAAAGAAATGAGTAATTTGGGTATAAATTATGTTTGCCTTTCTTTAAAAAAAAGCAATTTGTTAGTATATATTAAAGCCTGAAAACTCATATACTTTCACTCCATAATTCTATTTCTAGAGAATTTAATCTGAGAAAATGATACTCAGCAAGGATTTATGAGCAATTTGTCTACTGCAGTGGTATTTGTATACTGCAAAAAAGATACAACCAGTTCTATAGAAGAAAACAAACTCCTGCCAAGGAAACTCAAAAGAAATAAACCAAATACCAACACAGCTACACTTGTGAATTATTGATTATTTTAATTTTCTTCTTTAGATAGTTCACTATTAAGTTTTACAATGGTTATGAATTTACATTACTTTAAAGATCACTAAAAATAAATTATGGAGAATCATTGCCCTTAATCTAATGCTGGTGCCAAGACATTTTGTGCTTTCATTTGTCCTTATCAATAGCCAACTTATCTTCACAGCATTTATGACTTTCTTCTTGTTCTTTTGCTCACCATGATGCACTGTGGGTTTTAAATCATACTCTCTGCTGACAGCCCTCTCATACCCAGGGAGCTGAGTCTCTTGTCAGTTTTAGGGTGCCTAAATATGGTTCTCATTCCTTTCTGAATCCCATGCATTCCTTCACTGGAAGTTCACAGACATAAATCAGCCCAGGACTCATTTGTTCTAAGCTAAGCCAGACCAAGGGATATTCTTAAAAGGTGGCTTAATCCTTACTAAATTCAAAGGCAGGCATATCCTATTATCACGATAAATTGTCCATTAATTTCTACAGACTAGCTACCTACACTGAAAACCCAATAGTTTTAGAAAACATGTACAAATATAAAAATGGGGGCTGGGAAGGTGGCTCAGTGGTAGATCGCTTGCCTTGCATGCATGAGGCCCTGGGTTCGATTCCTCAGCACCACATAAACAAAAAGAGAAAAGCCGGAAGTGGCGCTGTGGCTCAAGTGGTAGAGCACTAGCCTTGAGCTGAAGAGCTGAGGGACAGCGCCCAGGCACAGAGTTCAGGCCCCATGACTGGACCAAAAAAAAAAAATTGAACTAAATTTGTTCATAGATTTTTAAAAAATGAATAAATAAATCCTAATGAGTTACCTGGCGCTGCTCAGTTTCAGTAGAAAGGCACTTTCTTATGTAGTCACTCATTCAACTTAGTCCTGTTCTGGGTCAGTCTCATTACCTCATCAATGTGTCACATAATTCTTAATCCATTTACATCCAGCAGTGTTGGCTCACTCTTGCATTGATTTGGAAAATGGCCTTCACACTTTGGTTTTACTCTCTACTCATGAAATGTCATTTACAATGGAAATGTCATTTCATGAATGGAATTTTCTTTTGGTGATTTTGTTTTAGATCAGCTTGAGCCTCATATGCCTCATTCCAGATGCTTCTGCACAATTCTGTGAGTCTGTTTGTGTCTTCTTCGTTTTTCTCCCTTTATTCCAACTCTCCGAGTTGAAAGCTTGGCTATATGTGTGTTCATTGTTTCTTAAGTTATAGGTGTGAAAATCCTGTTTTCCATATTCTACCCTCAATTCAGCCAAACTGTCTTAGGCTGGTGTAATGTTTTTACAGAGAGATCACACATACTTATACTCTAGAAAATACACGCTCACTCTCTCTCTCTCTCTCACACACACACACACACACACATGATATAATTGTGTGTGTGTGTGTGTGTTGTATGCTGGTCCTGGGGCTAGAACTCAGGGCCTGGGCACTATTCTTGAGCTTTCTGCTCAAGGCTAGCACACCACAGCTCCACTTCCAGATTTTTGGTGGTTAATTGGAGGTAAGTGTCATATGGACTCTCCTGCTCAGGCTCATTTTGAACCACAATCCTTGGATCTCAGTCTCCTAAATAGCTAGGATTATAGGTGTGAGCTACCAGCACCCAGATAGTCCATATATATATATATATATATATATATATATATATATATATATATATATATATGTATGTATTTTTTTGGGGGGGTCCATTCGTGGGGCCTGAACTCTGGGCCTGGGCACTGTCCCTCAGCTCTTCAGCTCAAGGCTAGCTTGAGCCACAGCGCCACTTCCAGCTTTTTTCTTTTTGCTTATGTGGTGCTGAAGAATCGAACCCAGGGCCTCAGGCATGCAAGGCAAACGCTCTACCACTGAGCCACCTTCCCAGCCCCATCCCTGTATATTTTTGTCTAAACATTCCCTTGAGTAGTGGTTCTGTAATAATGCGTATCTGATTTTACTTAAAACTGGTCCAGAATGTTTTAATGTATCCTGTTTCTGTTGTCTTTTACCATTTGAGGGTTTTTGTCTAGTTTTCCAGTTTAGTCACTTTTGCAATTGATTTATACAAGCTCTTGGATACTGAATAACATTAATTATTCTCACTCACCATGTGCCTGTGATGTGATAAAGGAACTATCATTGCATGTGTGTCATTGAATGTACCTATACCAACCTGGGAGACTACAACTCCACTAGGGACCATCAGCTAATGGGACAGATGACATACGAGTGGCCTGATTAACCTAAATATCCTTATATCATGCATGGCTGTATGTGTTGTGTTTTTTTCTATCTGTCACTTACTTTAAAATATATATGGTATTTTTCTTATATAATCAAGCTATTCACTAGTCTACATTCGCCAATTTTTCTTATAGATCCTGGGTTTAAAGCTAAGACACTCTAAGCCCTGTCCTCCAATGAGTTGGCACCTGAGACTTTGAATGAAGCCAGAACATTTTGCTCTAGAAGTGTTGAAACCACCAGGCAGGGGTTAGTTAGGTCTGATAGAAAGAGTTGGATATACATTCATCTCGAGGAGGAAAAGCTGTTTTGAAGCCAGCAGAGTTGAAGTAGGAGACAAGCACTTGGGGGAAGGGAGTGGTAGTAGTGATGATGACTTACATGTTTATATTGTCATTTGTGTAACTAGAAATTGAATGATGACTCTGCAACCTTTTCCTGGACTTTGGGCTCCTGGACTATGGGCTACTTTTTAAGGGACTCTGGGGGGAGGAGGGGGCAGCAATTTCTCACAAACTTAATCTGATTATTCTGTGGCCAGGATCTCTAGGGGGCAAGCCAGACCTTTGCAGTAACAGGAGTGCAGGAAGATGAAAGTTCTGCAGCACTGCTTTCATGAGTGGGTACCTGGTGCTTTCATTCCAAGTACTATTTACTTACCATGTGACCTTAGAGAAGTTGTTTATATTCAGTATGCAAATTTTTTTATCTAATAAGGTAGAGATAGGCCAGGAATGATATAACACACCCATAATCCTATCACTTGAGAGACCCAGGTGGAACTATGGCAAGTTCAAGGCCTACTTACATAGACTAAGTCTGTCTTTAAAACAACAACAAAAAACTCCTTCAAGCTAGGCATGATGGCTCATCCTTGTAAGTCCTATCTATTCAGGAGGCTGAGATCTGAGGATTGAGGTTCAAAGCCAGCCCAGTTAGACAAATTCAAGAAACTCTTATCTTCAATTGAAGAACAAAAAGCCAGGGGCAAAGGTGGGCTTAAGTGATAGTGTGCCAGCCTTAGGCAACAAAACTAAGCAAGAATGCAAGGCCCTGAGTTCAAACTCCAGTACCAGCACAAAAAAGAAAAGAATCTCTTGATAAGAAATGTACTCATTATCTTGCCCATGTAATTGTAACTCCTCTGTACAGTATTTTCACAATTTAAAAAAAAAGAAAAAAAGAATCTTTCTTGAATTACCTAAATAAATTTAGTAAGGAAAATAATAATACTTATTAGACAAGGTAATCAATGAGAAAGCTTTGCATGTGACAAATTATTGGCTAGCAATAACAATCATGATTATTAATAATATCAGTGGTTGACAGCAAACCCTCCTGGCCTAAGTTTTATTTATTTATTTTTAATTTATTGCAAAGGTGATATACACAGGGGTTACAGTTACATAAATCAGGTAATGAGTATATTTCCTTTTGGACAGTGTTACCCCCTCCCTCATTTTCTCCCAGTTTTTCACCTCCTGATCCCCCTTCTCCCCAGATTGTATATTTAATTTCCAAAATAGTGTCTTGTGAGTATAACTACTGAATTGGCTCACCCTTTACCCCACCATTTCTGTGCTTCCCTAAGTTTTGAAGGTTGCAAATAGCTACAGGTAAAACAACCAATCTTCTCTGCTGCAAATGTATTTTCATAAGATCAGCCATTTCAATGCTATTTGCCCCACTTCTAGAACATCAAAAGCATACGCTACCATTCCTCCATAAGTCATGTGGAGGTTTGGCTCTATGTCACTGACTAGTTTCCAGTAGTCTGCATGGCCTATCTGGAGGGGGAAATTGAGTGAGGCATTTTGTTGGAATTAAATGTCAGGAGTACCAGCTGCTTCTTTCTAAAAATATGAACTACATATTCCCAAAAAAGTGTGAACCGTCAATCAAACTATAAGGGAAGATTTTGCATTTACTTGTTTGTTGTTAGAAAAGGGAAAGAAAAAGAATAAAGAAAATTAACCTTTTGAGAAATGGTATTGAAAGCCACAAAGGGAAGCTGAAAAACTGGCAGCCTCCTCTTGCTTCTTCTACATGATGGGAGATGCTTTCCCAGTGTAAGGAAGATGTCTTACCCGGAAGTTCATCAACAGATGGAGGTGATTTCCAAGAGAGAAGTGAAAAAACAAAAAATCCCACAGCCCAGCCTTTCAGAAGTATCATAGTCATGCAGACAGAAACCTTCTCCTGCCCTTCTTCCTCATCATTAAGCTTTGCAGATTAATAAACCCATCCATGTGGGGCAAACTGCCAACACAACTTCTTACCAGGCGGCTGGGCAGGGCCATGGCAAGAGGGGATACTGCAGGGAGGTAAAGAGATGAGGAGCGGTCTCCAGCTCAAGATGTGTGCATACAGGCAGTATCTTTGTGACCTACCCCTGCCACTAGGTTTAGCCTGACCTTCTCAGGACCTGCTCATGGCCGTCGCCATGAGTTAAGCTCCATCAATTCAATCTTGGAGTGAAGAACAATAATCTCCACACCCTTATGCCATGTCCTTAATGGCCTAGATGGGAGGTGGAGAGAAATGACTGGAAGTCACAGGGCTGCTTCCATCAGAAAGCCGCCTCTGCGGACTTTCTTCTCACATTTCCCTGTTGCAAATGCTCCATTATATCACCTTCAGCCAGGGTATATTGAGCAACTCCCTTTAGTAATTCCCAGCCCTGAGTGATCTTGAGAGTCACCTACAGAGCTCCTTAAAAATATTAATGTCTCAACCCTAGTTCAGAGGTGTGAGGTCTATGGATGAGCCCAGGCATTGGAATTTTTAGGACAAGAATCTCACATTGTATATTGAAAACTCCCTAAATGATTTATTGAGTGCTACTATGTGCCAAACTCTCTTATGGGAGGTATAATAGTCAACACTTTTCTGGTCTAATGTGGCAAGTCAGATGATAAATAAATAGCCATGATATTTATTCTGATCATTTCAATTTAATTGAAGAGTGGCTAAATCCTCAGAGGTTTAATCAGCAGCTCATTGTCCACTATTTCCTCTCCTTTCTGTCTTTGCAATCAGCAGAGGGACAGGACACTCTACAGAGATTCTTGATGCTCTATATTAGCTTAGCATTAGACAACTCTGAGCCTTTTAACTGAGTCTTTGTACTGCTGCAAAATCAGTGCACCACCATAATGATCTACATCATCTTGATGCCAAAGCCTAGATTTAAAGGGTTGCAGACTGGTCCCCAATACCAACAAATGCTCTATAAATAATTTGCAAATTCAACAGAATTTGCAATACTTAGCCCACAATAATTATGTTTACTGTTGCAAATTTCTCCACACAGTAAATTCTGAACTGCAACAAATGATAATATTTATTTACCAGCTGGAGATGCAATCTAAATTCTTATGTACTCTTAAAACCATAGACAAAAGTGTTTTTTTCTTTAAAACAAAAAGATATAGCCATGCATAGCAACAGAATCACAACCAAGCAATGCCTAGCCATTGAATGTGATCAGTACAATGCAGGGTGCAATGGGAGATAGAAAAGTGGGGATCCAGGCCGCAGAGAGTTTATGCAATGTCTGAGGAAACAAAACTTAAGCATAGGAGATCCTGTGTATTTAATCTAAAGTTGGGGTCCAGAGAGTGATGCAATAGAATTTGAAAGAAGTATGAGATAATTGGGTATACAAATAGAGAAAAAGCTAGGTGTGCTAGTGGCCCAGGCCTATCATCCTAGCTATTCAGAAGTATGAGATCTAAAGACTGTTGTTCAAAGCTAGCCTGGGCAAGAAAGTCTATGAGATTTATCTCCAATTAACCAGCAAAAATCTGGAAGTAGAGTTGTGGCTTAAGTCATGAAGTGCTAGCCTTGAATTGAGAAGGCTCAGGGATAGTGCCCAGGCACTGAGTTCCAAGTACCAGGGGAAAAAAAAGAGTAGGGAGCAAAGGCTTATGGGAAAAAGCTGAACTTCAATTCAGAAGAATAGAATGGATCAAGGAAAAGAATATTTATTAATATCAACCAGTCTGGAGGTAGAGATTGGTTTACTGGATGTAGAAAAGTAAAGTGACTGCATTGAGAGGATTTTAGAGAGAAGGGGAATAGATTGGATTATCAAGCATTTAACTTGCCCTTGTCTAGGTAAGAATCTGAGCTTAGTTTGTTTAATGGAGTAAGGATTCATCTTACCAAGCAGCAAAAAGACCAGCATCAAGTGGGTGTCGGAATCCCACATAGCCAGTTCTTTACTCATCTCCTTACCTGGTGAGTAGCACTGCCACTGAACACATTGCTTTGTGTTTCAACATGATTGTCCTATCTCCTGAATCATCTCCACTTGCCAGGCAGAAATATACAAGATGGGGAAGGATAAAGTGGTGGTCCCTGCATGAGGAATGGGAAGGCTTTCTCAGAAATCCTTAGCAGTCTTATGCACGTCGTTCGCCAGATTGTGGCACAAGGTAACCTTCAACTGAAATGATGTCTGAGAAGAAAAATGTTTTTTCCTGGGTACATGGTCACCACAAGCAAAATCAGGGTCTTGTTTCTGAAGAAAAAGAGGAAATGGATATTGGAGCCGCAGATAGCAAGCTTTATGCACTGTTTAACAATCTCTATACACCATAGGAAAAGTGATGGTATTTTAAAGATGGATCCGGCATTGCTAAGCCAGGAGGTGGAAGGAGGGGAAGGGTATCCATGTGGATGGATGGAAACTGCAGGAAGTGATGTAGATGATGGAAGAAAGGAGGACAATACAAGTCATTTCTAAGGGGCAATCAGAAGATATTGTGATAACTGCCAGCAATGAAGAGCCAAAGTGGAAGGTGTTGGGATATTGATCTTCTGGCTCTTTATTTGGTGTTGTTATTCTATTGATAAAATAAATTTATAGCATAGATGAGAATTTATTATCAAGAAGTTGATAAAGAAAACGTCAAGAATAAGAGGCACGTTATAGGCAATAACAAATCCTGGAGTATCATTGCATTTTCACATAAAAAGCTTCAGAGGGATAGAAAAGGATGAGTCAAGTTCAAAGTCAGGGGATTCGAATAGAATGTGTTTCTTCTTTGAATGGTGATCATCTTTTGGGAGGGGACATTCTCTAGCTATGATAGACACAGCAGGCCATTAGAAAAAACCTCCAGAATACATCTCTACTGAAAAAGAATCAGGTCTGAAAAGAAATTGCATTCCTTTTTATGGCTAATCCTAAACAAAGAAAGCCTCCTGCCTATTTGTTAGAATGACAGCAAAAAAGGAAGAGTAAAAAGGAAGAAATCCCACAGGTCACTTTTTTTTTTTGGTAGCTGTATTATAAAAGAACAGAATAAAATGTTTTAAGAATAGAAAACGATTGCAATTGAAAATGAAGAAACAAGGCTTTTGAAGCACTAGTCACGGCACAAGACACAGTGCCAAGGCAGAAAAGTTTTGGAAAAAATCCATGCCTTGAGGAGACCCAACATGGCTGGAGGTGGCTTTCTGCAGGGCCCTAGGAGGAAGCGCCCTCAGAGCTGTGTGCGTGCAGACAGCGGGAACTGAGTGGAGGAAGGGACTGACGGTGTCTAAGGAAGGGTAACAGCCCACTTTGCACTTGCAGTATCACAGATTGAAACTTTATTTTTTTAGGAGTTTTTCTTTTTTTAATTTTTATTGTAAAGGTGATGTACAGAGGGGTTGCAGTTATATAAGTCAGGAAATGAGTATGTTTCTTTTGGAACAGTGTCATCCCCTCCCACCATTTCTTCCAGTTTTTCCCCTCCCACACAAGTTATATTGCCTTCAAGGAGTTTGAAAGCATCTCAACTACATTAGGGCCCCTGGGGAAAGACATGACATTGCCAAAGGTCCCAGGATTTCACCCTTAGTATCTCAGACCTCCTTCTCAGCTTGGGAAAGGAGCCAAGGAGTATCTCCAGGGTGGATGGAATGGAGAAAATAAATCAGTCATCTTTGCAGTATGTAATTCTGTCATTACTGGGAATTTTCACACTAGACTAGCTTTATCTGAACTTCCAAGGAAAGGTTGGGTGTAGTAAAAAGTTTTTCTTTTTTTTATCTTTTATTGTGAAAACATCATATAGAGGGGTTACAATTACATGGGCAAGATAATGAGTGCATTTCTTATCAAGCATTGTTGCCTCCTCCTTTGTTTCCCCTTCCCATCTCTTCCCATCTCCCCCCCCATCCCAAAGTTGTAAAGTTCGTTTTTCGACATAACAATTTGTACCTCTCATTGTTGCAATGGGTCCAGCTGTATCCCTATTTAAACAATTTGTTTTTTCCCTTCCCCTCCACAAATTATAGCAACATCAAATACAGTGAAAGCAGGGGTTATACCGTGGGAGAGGGACATACAAAGCAACAAAGAAATCATCTTATAAATATGTTAGAAACAATTGCATGAAAGCAAAAACATTTGAATACTTATCTTGGGGTTCATTTCACCTAACGTCAACTTATCTGACCTTTTCTGCTTGTCTCAGACATATACTAGTTATTGCAAATAAGGGAAACCATGGGACCTATGTTTCTTTGGGCCTGGCTTACTTCACTTAATTTTTTTCCAAGTCTTTCCATTTCCTAACAAATAGGGCAATGTCATTCTTCTGATGGAGGCATAGAATTCCATTGTGTATATATATCACATTTTCTTGATCCATTCATCTACTGAAGGGCATCCCGCCCCATATCTTAGCTATGGTAAATAATGCTGCAATGAACATAGTTGTGCTGGTAGCTACAGTATGGTCTTGTTTGTGATCATTTGAGTAAATGCCCAAAAGTGGGATTGCTGGGTCATAGGGGAACTCTACGTGGAGTCTTTTGAGGAAGCTCCATACTACTTTCCAAAGTGGTTGAACTAGTTTACACTCCCACCAACAATGCAGTAAGGTTCCCTTCTGTCCACATCCCCTCCAGCATCTGTTGTTCTTAGAGTTCTTATAGCCATTCTAACTGGGGTGAGGTGGTATCTCAATGTTGTTTTGATTTGCATTTCTTTTATGGCTAAAGAAGTTGAGCATTTCTTCATATGTCTATTGGCCATCCTTCTTTCCTCTTCAGAGAAGTTTCTCTTTAAGTCTTTAGCCCACTTATTTATTGGGCTGTTGTTTCTTTGAGGATTTGTTGTTGGGGGATTTAATTTTTTGAGTTCCAGGTATATTTTATTTTATTTTACTTTATTTTTTTCGTCCACCCCAGGTATATTTTAGATATGAGACCTTTGTCCCTTGTATGGCTAGTGAAGATCTTCTCCCAATCCATGGGTTTTCTATTGATCTTGCTAGCTATGTCCTCTGCCATGCAGAAGCTCTGCAATTTCACGCACATTTGTCCAACCTTTCTTTGATTTGTTGTGTTTCTGAGTCTCTCTTAAGAAAATTTTAGCCTATGCCAAGGAGTCCTAGGTAAAAAGTTTTTCTTTAAAAAAAGTATATTTTTCCTTATGCACAAATGGCTTTCTGGATACAATTAATCCAAGGTCAGCCCCATTTACAAGTCACCCAAATCTTCCTATGCTATGTAGAAAACACTAATAGCCAGGTTGGGATGCTGGGTAAGGAGGAGTTTTCTTTTCTTCTCCTGCATCCTCAGGTATGCACACACCCTTTCTATGTTGTTCTGAAGTTTTGATGATAAAAAAGAAAATTCATTTTCAAATGCTGAGGTGTGAACCTGCCACTCTACACTTAAGCTCTGCCCCTAATGCCCCTCACTTGAAAAAAAGTTTTCCTTGGCTAGTCTGAAGATTCTCCAGCTTTCTTTTGTCAAGTGGCTGGATGAAAAACAAAACAAAAAGAATATATGAAAGAAATGAGTTTATGTTAAAGAAATGTAGCTCTGCTTCTTATTCTGTTGCACTTATGAAATCAAACTACGAGTTCACATCTTCTACTATAGCTCCTACATTTTCTTCCACATCTAGCCCTAATTGTCTGAGTTTGTTGAGCCTCATGTTTGCCTGATGAGATAGTCTTCCATCAGCCAGCAAAGGGCAGGCACAAAAGAGATTCCCGGGTAGATGCTCATGGGAGGCTCTTCCAGGTTGGACTCTCTGGGTACTTTCGTGACATGTCCTGAGAGAATCTATTGCCATTGCCTAATAAGACAGTGTGGTGGTGGCCTGTCCTCCCACGGCAGTGTGCTGGAATGTGGCCATGTGAAATGTGGTGACACTCTTCCTCAGAAAACCAACGGTATTTGACTACTGTCACCTTGGGCACTTCCCAGGAGCACTACCCTAAGTCACTGCTTTCCTGTGGATTACCCACTTTCCTCACTGGAGCCTTCCCTAGCAGTCAACTTACCTGTGGTTAGCTTGAATGGACTGAGACAGGACAAGTCAATCTGTTAGGCCTTCTTTCAGAGAATACCAAAGTTCTTGCTTGGTATCAGGGAACAAGAACAAGCTAGACCATGATATTATCAAGTAAATTCCCAAGTAATTATTGGTCCCCAGCCATGTATAAAGCACCAAGCAAATTTCCAACTTTATAATCAGACTATATTAGCAATGGGGACTCCCACACATAGAGATGGAGAACTAACAGCATAGGGCCCTGCCAGTAAATAAAACATCAAACTCTAGAGAGGTTAGAAACTTACCTCCAGCTATGGTGAGCAGGAAGGTTTCACCTCCAAGTCCCCATGAAGTGCCCAGTGGGGGAGGAGCTTTCTACTTCTTCCCCAGCAGCACTCTAGTTAATATATCCACTGCAAGGCATTAAAGAAATGGAGCAGTTGGCTGATTAGGTAGGCTGCATGATTCAGCATTTGGCCCTTGGGTTAAGAAATTCATAAAAGAATTCCATTTTTATAAGATAACTCAGTTAATAAGGCTCAGAGGAAAAATGTACAGGAGTAATATGTGGACCTGAATATCAATACTATTGATTTACAAAGTGTTTTTGTCCACCTACGGCAGACTACTTTACATCTAAAAGAATCCTGGAGCAATTATAGAAGATTGTTTACTGCATGTGTAATCAGGGCTGAAGATTAGAAGACATTGATGGATAACTTAATCCCTGCCCTAGAATATTCTTGATGAATAGAACACACACATGTACACACATACACACATACATAGATATACATGCACATACCCAACATTGATACAAAATATAGTTAAGCTTTCCCTTTGGATCGAACAGTGGTTTAAGATAATTGAATTCTTGCAATCCAGCTCATCTCTGACTTTATATACTATATGCAAATTATTGGACCCATTCTACAGTTATAAACTGACTGAGGGATCTTTGCCATCTTTATTGATATAGAACATTTCACAAATATCCCACTTGTTTTATGAAAATTATTTTATTTTTGAATTAGCATAATTAATAATGCAAGGGTAAATGTGGTAATTCCATATAAACATAGTGAATTCTGAACAAGCTCGCCCCTCTCCCTTTTCAGATAGCATTTGATGTTGTAATTAATACACTCTATTTCCCTCACTCCTGTTTCCCTTCCTGTGGATCCCCTGCTACACAGTCCCCTTTTTAATAATATTCACGGAGTTTTATTTTAATGCATTTCTTTTATATTTTAAAACTAATTTTAAAATTATTGAATTTAATATGCTTTGACAGAATTATGTAACCACCACCATCACCACCACCATAAACAAAATATAAAACATTCCATCATGCTTTCCCCAAATAATACTGCTACATTTTTTTCAGATAAACTTCTATAAACTTCAGATAAACTTTCTACAAATGATCATACTGATTCATTTGGGAGGAGGGGGGCGAGTCTCAGAGGGTCATATTTTTAGTCCTCTCTACAATATTCCCAGGGATGGGTGAAATGAAGCTTTCTAACATGCATGTGTATTTCTGCTCAGCTATGAATAAATATATCTAATTTATTTCATTTTGAGCATAAAAATAATGCTAGCACATATGCTAAGGACATTTTTTCCAAAGAAAGTTGGGGACAAATTCTATCATTCCAGTTATAGCTCCATGAACAAGAGATGCATTAGTACTGAGGGCAGAGGACAAGAATGCTAAGTTAATCTCCAATCATTTCCTTCCTTTAAATGGGCCTGAGCACACCGATAACCTCAACTCACCCCTGCTGCCGGTACCCAACCACTGCAGTCACTCCTGCTTTTCAGAAAGTAGGCCTGGGTAGACAGTCCTTAAAAGCTTACCTTTCCTAAATGAAACTCACATCTATGTTAAACTCTGCCAGTTAGTAGCTGAATGTTGGGCTTTATTAAGAACTTTCAAAAAAATCTGTATTAACAACTTCTTTAAAAGTGTATAGAATTACCTATGCCTGTGCTCATTCTGATATCTGAAATAACAAAAAACTTAGTTTGTCTTCGTGTTATGTACAGGTTTAGAAACTCATATGTTCAGATGACTATTTCATGTAGAAACAAGCCTGGATACCTACAAGCTCAGCCCACAGCTGGATTTCTTTTCATAATGCAAAAGGGGAATTGAGGTTTTTGAATAAGTAGGGGACCAGAAGGGCACCTGGAAAGGCCATAGGGTCTGTACCAGGCAACTAATCAACTCCTCTTGGCTCTACCATTGACCAAGAAAGTGACTAGGCAGAATATTCACTTCTTTGAGACTATGTTACAACATTTGCTAGGTATAGACCCTGCTGTCCCTGCCAATCTCAAGGGTGCAGGGCCAAATCATTTCTGCCAAATGCCTACGACTGAAAACTACTGGGTTTTCAACTACATACATTTAAGACAACTATGTTGGGTCATTTGAACCAACTGTATCACAAGTGCAGAAAGAACCAGAGGAACCAATCCACTCCAAAGGAGCTTTGTAAAAAGCTCTGTTTATGAACAAGGAGAGGAGATGTAATTTGACTTCTTCTATACCACAAGCCCATCTCCAGGGATTCCACGTGTCCAGCCACAGGTCCAGCAATGATGGAGGACAGAGAAAAGAGATTTATTATTACATAGCGCAATATACTCCAGGGAGAGGCAAAACAAGAATTCCAGTCATCTCTGAGTACAAACATAAGCTTTAGGTTGAAATAGAGAAAGAATCTGGGAAGGGGGTAAAAGGTATGTATACTTATTAAGACAGTTCTGGCCAAAGAATGGTCTTGTTTGTCTTTATTTAGCAAGTTGTTATAGCTGTCATCATTTGAGGGAAGCAGTCTAGTCACAAGCAAGTCATTGTTTCCTAGTGGTATGTGTGTGGGATCTCATCTGAGGGAAGACTCTTCTTCCATGGGGATAGTTTCCCTGAAGATGTTATCAGTCAGTCCTGTCCTTTCCAGATTCCACATCAGATGAAAAGAGAACAGCTCTAAGCAAAACTAGATCTAAAATGGAGACAGGGATGCCAAGATGTTCTCCTACTTTTAGTGAATAGCCGTTCCAAGTGAGGCGTCTGTGCTTATAGCAAAAGCATTTTTGAAGGCCCTGTTGTAGATAAGTCAGTCTATAGCACCGTGTCCTGCCTTCCTGCTGTGCCCATCATGGCTTCTTATTCTCACTTTTCCTCAGCCTTACCTCCTCCCTGCTTCCATCTCTGTCAAGCCCAGAGCTCCAGGGAGAGCTATGTAAATGAGCATCCACATTCATGGGAAAAGGGAAGCGGGGCCTCTGAAAACGCAGCATTTCCTCTGAAGCATTGGACAGCTTCATGGAGTGAAGGTTGTTGTTTCTATCTTCCTGATGAGAATGGATATCTTTGGTGAAGCTCAGAATGAGAAGAAATCAGTGTTGTTGGCATGCTGACTCACCATGACTCTTTTAACTGCATTTACTGGAATGACCTAGCAGTCAAAGGAGAACCACAAAATACCAGTAATTTTATCTTGGGGAATATTTATTTTTTTGGTGCAGTAGGTGAATTCCTAATTAAAGGGCATTATTAGAAGCATTTTCCCCCTAGACTAAGTGTAGTTTCAGCCTAGGTAGGCATTTCTGTAGTTCTTTATGGTTGAAAAATTTTTTTTGTTTGGGTTGTAAAAATTCACTCATTCCCTATTTCCTCATAACCAGCTCTCATGGACATGATCTGTTATAGAAGATAACAGAATCTGTTATGGAAAAGTCCCAGGCTCCTTTAACAAAGATCAAAACCCAGTATTTTCTTCCTCTAACTATCTGCTTCCTGATTTATAGCCCATTGTGTTCAGTGATTGGGTATATTACATAGAAAGCCAGAAGTCTTAGAACACTCCCTGATTATAGCGATGAAAATATATGGTTATTTTAAAGTCTCCTCTTCTTTGTCAAATTCTAAGGGTAGACTAACATCCTTGGTGTAGAAGAGTATAAGGTGACCACCCAGCCTTGGTTTGCATGTTTCATTGTCAAAGCAGGAGTCTTTCTCTCTTCCTCCTACTCCCTCTGGATTTCCCAGGAATTTGCTTGATGGCAAAACTGTGTGTTACTTTGAGAATGGCTCCCCAGCATTTCAGTATCTAGGATCTACTACATTGAATCTAAGAGTCTTTGAGAGAATGGTGTCCTGGTCACACAAAGCTTGGACAACACATTTGTACAGAGTATCCACAACAACTAGAACTCATAAGGGTGCTAATGATCTGATTAGCATCATACCAAAAGTCACCCATGATCTAAATAATGTCATATAAAATTATACATTTAAAGGCTTCATATAGGAACCTTACAAACAAGAACAATTCATTTCTTCTTTCATTGCAGAGCAGTTGAGTCATCTGCCTTAAACCACCTCTTTCGGGTGAAGATCTGGAGACACAACATAAATGACCAGACCTAGTCCCAGCTCTTACAATTTAGTCTGTCTAATGTTAACTTAGCACTGTGTAGTATCTACAGCTTTGGATTTCACATAGATCTGTAGGAGAGTAACTACCAATATTAGATTAAGGACAATTCTTTAACTTTTCACACAGAGGCTAAAAATAGCTCACAAGAGTGATGGATCCCTCTCCCCACTCCTCAAAGCAGTCTGTTGGCAATGTAGGTAGGGAGACTCTTTCATTATAAGGAAAGAAGCCATTGTAAGAATGTTGATCATGGAAAGGAAGGAAGGGGGTGGGGTATTCTTAAAACTAGAAAGCTTATTGGCCAACAGAACTTTATTAGCCTCTCTCACACTGCTGGGACAAGTGTAATTCAGGGTAAATGAGTAGTCTTGGTTTTGAACTTGCAAAGCAGCAGCTCAGATGTCAATCAGTAGTAACCAAGTTCATATTTGGAAAACAGAGATGATGTCAACCAGGCCGCAGGTCCTTTCTACTGTCTTGCCCTCCAAGGGCACCCACTGTCCAGTGTTTTTGATTTTTTTTTTTTTGTCGGTTGTGGGGCTTGAACTCTGGGCCTGGGCGCTGTCCCTCAGCTCTTGAGCTCAAGGCTAGCATTCTACCACTTGAGTCACAGTGCCACTTCTGGTTTTTTTCTGCCCAGGCTGGCTTTGAATTGCGATCCTCAGATCTCAGCCTCTTGAGTAGCTAGGATTACAGGTATGAGCCACCCGGCTTGTCCAGTGTTTTAATACAATGACTCACAACACTATTTTAAGTCTGTAACACACTTACAGGGATATCCAAACTCTTGCTTCATAGATGAGAACATCAGACCTCAGGATCAACTTGTCCAGTCTCCCATGGCTGATTAGACAAAGCCAGAGTTAAAGACCAGATCCCAATTTCCAAACTGATGCTCCTCCCACTCTCCCTCAGCTTTCTACTTCTAACATTTCAGTTCTTTTTTCTGTGTATTGTTTCCACATACCCTGGTGGGACACTGTATTATAACCTGCTGGGTCTTTTTCCAGGAGCTTTAGGCACAGCCAGAGATGGCCTCTCAGGAAGGGCTTGAGCTGTCCCCATCTACCTCCAGGTCCTTTCCTGAAGGCACAGTTCTTCCAACCAGATCACGAGCTCCAAGTTTTTGCTGCCTCTGTCAAGGAATCCTACTGGTATCCTGGATGTGTGGGGGGAGGGGAGGCTATTTTTAGAAACAGAAGTTGAGACATGTAGTTGGTACACACTGAAATTTTCTAAGAATCTATTAACATTTTGAAGAATTGTAACTTGACTGATTAGAAGATAAATTGCCTTGATCTCTGCTTCTAGCTCCCCATCCCTAGTATAGGTTTTTTTCTGGCTTTTCTTGTTGTTACTGTTCTTTCCCCCCTTAGGGCTTCTCCTGAGCTCAAAGACAGGGACATTAATAGCTAGCCCAAGCCACAGTTGACTGCACTCCAAGAAGGCCAAGGGGGAAATAGCAAGTTCTCCTTGACCACACTCTGTAGGGATTGGCAATGCTCCCTGAGATGCTCTTCCGTAAGGGAATTGCTGTTCTAAAGACCTGTACAGAGGTCCATGCATGAATACCATGCTTCTTTAAGCTTCCTGGGTTGCTGATTTTACTCTAGGATGTTCTTTCAGAGATGAGATAATCATATACACAGCACAAACTGGGGTGCATTCATTTTAAAACCTTAAAGAAAGCCGGGCGCTGGTGGCTCACGCCTGTAATCCTAGCTACTCAGGAGGCTGAGATCTGAGGATCGCGGTTCAAAGCCAGCCCGGGCAGGAGAGACCGTGAGACTCCTATCTCCAATAAACCACCAGAAAACCGGAAGTGGTGCTGTAGCTCAAGTGGTAGAGCACTCGCCTTGAGCTGAAGAGCTGAGGGACAGTGCCCAGGCCCAGAGTTCAAGCCCCACGACCGACAAAAAAACAAAAAAACCTTAAAGAAACAAGAAATTAGAATGTGTGTGTGTATGTGTACGTCTCTACATTTGGAAGCCTAAAATTGTACCATTTGTGTTTTAAAACCTCACATCCTGTTTCTTTATTTTTTTTCTTTCATGCGATTGTTTCTAACATATTTATAAGATGATTTCTTTGTATGACTCCTGCTTTCACTGTATTTGATGTTGGTATAATTTGTGGAGGGGAAGGGAAAAAACGAAAAAAAACAAATCGTTTAAATAGGGATACAGGTGGACCCATTGCAACGAGATGTACAAGTTGTTATGTCGAAAAACAAACTTTACAATGAACTTTACAACTTTGGTGGGGGGGGGCAGATGGGAAGGGATGGGAAGGGAAACAAAGGAGGAGGCAACAATGCTTGGTAAGAAATTTACTTAATTGTAACCACTCTGTATGGTATTTTCACAATTAAAAAATGTTTCTTTAGTTTACTAGGTTAATGCTGATAATATAAAAATGCAAACACTAAAAATAAACATTTTTTGAGATTAGCTTGTTTATGAGTGTCACAAATAGGAATCAATTAGTTGATAATGTCAAACTAAAAACAGAAATGTTAAACAAGGCAATACTATTGAGCATAAACCAAAATACCTTCAGCTTCAAAATTAGGGCTACTATTTCCTACTAAGTAAGTAGTTTTCCAGTATAAGCTACAACACATGACTTAAAAATATTACACATCATTAGTCATGAATAAAACAGAAGATCAGTTTGATTTGAGGCGCATCCTGCTGTGACTGACAGGCACAGTTTGGAAGGACCCTTTCCAATCAGAGCAGCCTTCAAACAAACAAACAAACAAATAAAAGAAACCTATCTTGGGCTGGGAAGTTGGCTCAGTGGTAGAGCGCTTGCCTTGCATGCCTGAGGCCCTGGGTTCAATTCCTCAGCACCACATAAGCAAAAAAAACAAAAAAAGCCAGAAGTGGCGCTGTGGCTCAAGTGGTAGAGCGCTAGCTTTGAGCTGAAGAGCTGAGGGACAGCGCTCAGGCCCAGAGTTCAGGCCCCACAACGGGACCCCAAAAGAAACCTATCTTTTAGGGGGTTGCAAAACCAATGGGACTCTGAGATGAAATCCCAGAAAAAGGATCTACCATTTTCCTTCCAATTCAATAGGACACATTTAGCCTTGTCTGAAAGCCAGTTATTTTTAATAGATGCAGCAAAATCTTGGACCAGATCTACACCTCCTATAACTCCGAGTGAGTCTCAAGACCAGAATATGTTCAACTACAAGCCAAAAGACCACCTAATAAACACGGGGAACCACAAAAAGCCTTTGCTTTCCCTATCCTACTTGTGTTTTCTGACAATAGCAATACCTCAACTTCCATCTTAACATCCCCCAATCTCATAAACCAAGGCATTTCCTCCTCTTACTGCCATCATCACTTCCTATAATTGCCTGAGCTCATAGCTGTAAAAATTCACAATTTGGAATTTTAGGAAGAAGAAAGCCCTGAGTTTACTCGACACACAAGCTCTCACTCTTAATAACTAAACCCTCAGCCCAAGGAAAGAATGACAAGCTAGGTAGGGACACATTCCATCTCAGATAAGCACAAAGCAAATTCCAATAGTCATTTTTTAAGTTCTCTGATAACTGCACTCAACAGCTTTAAATAATACCAAATGTTCACCTAACAAGGGCTTATTTGGGTCATTAATGTGGCACTTGGTTATCAAATATAAAAGGATCTATTTTGGTTTTAATTTTACTCAAAACCTCTTCAAAAATGTCCATGCAGTTAGGGATTAGTTGGACACTTGTGAAAACTCCATGTATCTTACCAATGGCTATAGAAAGTCCTGGAAGTTTTTGGTCCCCTCAACCCAGAGTCTTCACCCTAAAGTACCTGGTTTGTTGCCATTTTCAGGAGCAGAGCCATCCTAGCCCTGTCTCCAGTGGCTCTAGTCTAGATCTGATTGAGCCAGCTATCTCCTTGGGGGTATCTGATGACAAAGGGAGCCCATCAAAGTCAGAAAACTTGGACAGAAAGACCCTTTGCTAGGAAGGTGGAACCAATCATTGCCTCATCCCATCAACGATCCATGTAAGGAAGAAAACTAAGAGGGGCACGGTCTCTGGTCTAGACTTCTGTCCCACTGGCTCTCTCCGCCATGCCTCATGTGGTCACCAAGAAAGAGTAACTGGCCTACTAGAAGATATGGTGACCATCACAGGAACAACCAAAGGCTGTGAGAGACTAAGCTGCAGGTTTAGAGATTTATAACCACGGAGATGCTTCTCCTTGAATATCAAAGCAAATAAGTTGCCAAAATGGCCTTATAACCTCCAGTTGTCAGTATACTTTATACTTAATCATGTGGATCTCGCCCACTCAATCCTTCTCAGCTGAATACCTTGCTGAGTCAGAAATAAGAAATCTGAGTGCAACATAAGAGTATCAGTGAATACCCGCTTTGTTGTGGAAGAAAGCATCCTAAAACACACACACAGCACACACACACATTTAAGTCACCATCAGTACCTGCAATTGCACCTCAGATTGAAATGCTATGACACCAATATGTTCCAGTGTTGGTGACTCTGTCATGAATATCTGTGTGACTTGAGCAAGTCATTGCCTCTCTCTGGGCCTTGACATTCTCACTGTAAACCCAGACAAGGATGGCAAGAATTCTTTTTAAAAATTTTAAAGTTTTTAGTAAAGATACTGTACAGAGGGGTTACAGTTACATGAGTAAGGTGATGAGTGCATTTCCTATTGAGCATTGTTACCTCTTCCTTTGTTTTTCTCCTACCATCCATTCCCTCTCCACCTCCCCAATCTCCCCCCACCAGTTGTTAAGTTCGTTTTTAACACAGTGTCTTGTACATCTCATTGTTATAATGGGTCAACCTATATCCTTCCCTTTCTCCTCCCCAAATTAGAAAAATATATATACAAGATGCAGGGCACCAGAATCAAATACAGTGAAAACAGGGGTTATACCATGGGGGAAGAACATACAAAAGAAACAAAAAAAGTCACATAGTACATTATATATACATTAAAAACAACAGCAAGAAAGATAAAACCTCTTCTGTTTCTATCTTGGGGTTCATTTTGCTTAGAATCATCTTATCTGGTCATATGTACATAGCTTTTGACCTTTTCTGCTTGTCCTAGACTTATACTAGTTATTGCAAATAAGGGAAACCATGGGACCTAGGTGTCTTTGGGCCTGGCTTACTTCACTTAAAATAATTTTTTCCAAGTCTTTGCATCCATTTCCTAACAAATGGGGTGGTGTCATTCTTTCTGATGGAGGCATAGAATTTATACACACACACACACACACACACACACACACACACACATATATCACATTTTTGTGATCCATTTATATACTGAGGGGCATCTAGGTTGGTTCCATATCTTTCCTATTGTAAATAATGCCGCGATAAACATAGTTGTGCTGGTAGCTTTAGTATGGCCTTGTTTGGGTAAATGCCCCAAAGTGGGATTGCGGGGTCATAGGGGAGCTCTATGTGGAGTCTTTTGAAGAACCTCCATACTACTTTCCAAAGTGGTTGAACAAGTTTACACTCCCACCAACAATGCAGTAGGGCTCCCTTTTGGCCACATCCCTTGCAGAATCTTTAAAAATTGTTAAGAGTTCTTCTCGAACACCTCCAGTCCCCAGCCCATGGGTCTGTAACTGAATTTACTCACCCTGAGCTCAATCTGATGGAGCCCCGTCCTTATCCAGTGCTGCATCAACAGTGATTTTTTTTTAAGACCCTAGACTGAGGCAAGTATTACTCTTCATAAATGAGTATCTACGTAGGCAAACAAAACAAAAACAAAATCCTAAGGGAAAAGAAAACGGAAAACACAGCAAAACAAAGAAAACCCATCCAGTGATGTGTCCTTCTGTTCAAAGGGAACTCGCCCAGGATGCAGAAGGCCCTGAAGCTGGTCAAGGATGAGGACTTCAGCTTGGGTGCGGAGGGCGCGCCCCCCTTCCCCCACAGCCTCCAGCCGGCCCTTTCCCGGGGGAAGGCGCCTCCCCAACACCCCTTCCCAGAAGCTCTCCGGGGCCCATTCTCCCAGTTTCGGTATGAGCTTCCGGCAGCCGGGGACCTGGACGAGTTCCCGGGGGTCTTCGAAGGCAGTGGCTCCCGGAAGCGGAAGAGCATGCCCACCAAGATGCCTTCCGCCCAGCCGGCGGAGGAAGCCACGCTCGCCCTCCCGCCCGAGGGCGCGCAGAGCCACGGCCCCCCCAGCCTCCCGATGCTCTTCCCGCCTCCGCCTCCGCCGCCGCGGGCCTCGCACCCCAAGCGCGACTCTCAGATGATCGACTTGTGCCACGTGGGCTTCCAGTTCTGCCGCACCCTGGAGCACCTGGGGGGCAAAGCCATCAAGCAGGAGCCGCTCAAGCCCAGCGCCGTGTGGGCCCAGCCGGCGCCCCCCGCCTTCCTGCCCACGCCCTACCCCTACTACCCCAAGATGCCCGCGGGCCTGGTGTTCCCGCTGCTGGTGCCGGCGGCCTCGCCCTTCCCCTTCGGCTTCCTGCCCAAGCCGGCCCCGGCCCACGCCGAGGCCGCCGCCGCCACCGCCGCGGCGCTGCCCCGCAAGGCCGAGCCCCGCGAGGGTGAGGAGGCCGCGCCCAGGGCGCAGCGCGTGGACGTGAACGTGCAGATCGACGACAGCTACCTGGTGGACGTGGGCGGCCCGCAGAAGCGCTGGCAGTGCCCGACCTGCGAGAAGTCCTACACGTCCAAGTACAACCTGGTGACGCACATCCTGGGCCACAGCGGCATCAAGCCGCACGCCTGCGCGCGCTGCGGCAAGCTCTTCAAGCAGCTCAGCCACCTGCACACGCACATGCTCACGCACCAGGGCACGCGGCCCCACAAGTGCCAGGTGTGCCACAAGGCCTTCACGCAGACCAGCCACCTGAAGCGCCACATGATGCAGCACAGCGAGGTGAAGCCGCACAACTGCCGTGTGTGCGGCCGTGGCTTCGCCTACCCGAGCGAGCTCAAGGCCCACGAGGCCAAGCACGCGGGCGGGCGCGAGAACATCTGCGTGGAGTGCGGCCTTGACTTCCCCACGCTGGCCCAGCTCAAGAGGCATCTCACCACCCACCGGGGCCCCATCCAGTACCACTGCTCCGAGTGCGACAAGACCTTCCAGTACCCGAGCCAGCTGCAGAACCACATGATGAAGCACAAGGACATCCGGCCCTACATCTGCTCCGAGTGCGGCATGGAGTTCGTGCAGCCGCACCACCTCAAGCAGCACTCGCTCACGCACAAGGTACTGTGGGGCTCCCCATGCAGGCAGGGCTGGGTGCTGGGCCCGGAGGGGGATGGGGGATGAGCTGGGCCTAAAATGGGGGGAGGGGGAGGAACTGGACCTGGAGGGGGGCGGGGTATAAGCTAGACCTGTAGCGAGGAGGGGAGATGAACTGGGCCTGGAAGAAGGAAGTAGAGGGCATGCGTTGGGCTCAGAGTGGGGAGGGGGTTGATCTGGGCCTGGAAGCTGGGGCAGATGAGCTGGGCCTGGGCAGGGCAGGGGGAATGAGCTGGTCCTTGGTGGAGAAATTGTACGATCTCCCATCTCGGTGGCTGCTTTGCTGTACGATCCTAGGCTAGAGGTTCACATCACCTGAGCTCCCAGGCACTCTCTTCTCCACCTTCAAACAGACCCAGCAGCAAGACCACAGACATCAATCAAGGCCTTCCCCCCAACAGCTTTCTTAGAGTCTCAAGTGGGCCTGAAAATGAACAATGCAGGCATTTGGAGAGGAGAGTGAGGAAGGATGAAGGAAACAGCTGGTAGTTGTAGCTGTTGCTGCCTAGTTCCCCAAGAATCCCTGGAATTTGGTTTCTAGAAACTTCATTCAGGGCAGTAGTGAGTGTGTCAACAGACCCTACCTAGATTACCTCCTTGCCTGGGACACACCAGTGAGACTTCTAGAGAATTCACTCTGTCTTTTTCTATTGAAGCAGCAGCAGCCGCCGCCGCCGCCTTTTGGTTTGCTTGCTTACTCCATTGTGAGCCTACTTCCCATTCAGGTGGTTGTGAGGGACACAAAGCTTGGCCCAGTCCTTCTGGGCCTGTGCCTCTCTGGGGTTGAGACACCGCCTGCTTGGTCATTGGCCTATGGGGTTATATTAGGAGAACCAGTTTGCCTTCCTTGGCTTAAGATTATCAGGGAGAAACACTGGCCCAGCAGGACCGTATTCTGAATTCAGTCTAGTTTGTAACCACCAGCCTAGAGGCCTTCAGGCTGAACCAAATAAGGCTCTGGTTGGTATCCATGACATCAGCCCCTTGCTGATCTGACCTGTGTCTTCTTTGACCTGCCAAGGGGGAAGTATCCCCCTCCCCCCCCCACCTCTGCTTTCACCTTTGGCTTCAGTGGTTTTCTTGACAGGAAAGACTTCTAGAAAAAGTATCTAAAACATTCTTCAGTTCCAGTACATCAGCATAGGACCTCACCCAGTGGAGATAATGCCTCTCCTCGCTGTGGGGCTTTCCTGAGTTTCATTTGTCAAGTTAGGATTAAAAAAAAAAAAAGAGGGGGGCTGGGAAGTTGGCTCAGTGGTAGAGCGCTTGCCTTGCATGCCTGAGGCCCTGGGTTCAATTCCTCAGTACCACATAAGCAAAAGGGAAAAAAGCCAGAAGTGGCGCTGTGGCTCAAGTGGTAGAGCACTAGCCTTGAGCTGAAGAGCTGAGGGACAGCGCTCAGGCCCAGAGTTCAGGCCCCACGACCGGACCAAAAAAAAATAAAAATAAATAAAAATTAAAAAAAGAGGGGGGCTGGGAAGGTGGCTCAGTGGTAGAGTGCTTGCCTTGCATACATGAGGCCCTGGTTCGATTCCTCAGCACCACATAAGCAAAAACAAAAGCCGGAAGTGGTACTGTGGCTCAAGTGGTAGAGTGCTAGACTTGAGCTGAAGAGCTGAGGGACAGCACCCAGGCCCCACGACTGGACCCCCCCCCCCAAAAAAAAGAAAGGATTGCACAGTAGAGAGGAAACGTGAGGCTGCCTTGTGAGTTCTGTTTGTCTAAGGCACCTTGTCAAAAGGCACCTGTAGGTATCATGGAGGGGAGTCACCTGCCAATGGCAGGAGCCATCAGGAAAGGACATGGACTTGGACTCAGACACAAAGGGGACTAGTCGCTTATTTCAGGGGCTCCTGTACATGTAGAAAGGAGTCCAGATGCATTAGTAAATGAAGCCCCAATGAGAGAAACAGCTGGTGTCTGAAACAGGTTTTATTTGATTCAGGGAACAAAATGCATTCTAATTGAAGGTGTCAGCAAACCGTAAGAAGTTGTATTTATTGAATGCTCACTGAATAGCAGCTGCTTTGCTTCTCCTTATATTCTTTAATTTTCAACAACTCTCAGACACCAAGGCATGGGGTGGACACTCAGGAATCCCAACAGCAGCCCTTCAGTCTTAAACACAAGACTTGCCCTGCTCTATCCCTTCCCCCTACCCATGTTTCCCATATAGAATCAGAGACAGAGTAGCTTCCTTTATGCTCCAGGGTTTTGTCTCCCGGCTGCTATTCTCTTGCCTTCTTCCTAAAGAATTCTTCAAACAACCAGATGGGTGTGGAAAGACCTAGCCCTAGTCCAGTTACTCAGGAGGTGGTAATAGGACGTTTGAAGTTTGGGGATAGTACAGGGAAAAATTAATGAGATCCTGCCTTGAAAACAAGTTGGCATGGCAGAACACACCTGTATTCCCAGCTACTTGGGAGACTGAGGCAGGGGGATTACTTCAGTCTAGGAATTTGAGATCAGCTTGGTTACCATAGTGAAATCTCCATCTTAAAAGAAGGGAAAAGGAAAGGAGGAGAGAGGGAGGGGTAGTGGGAGGGATGGAAGGAGGAAGGAAGTGAAAAAGCAAAGGGCATTCTGGATCTCTTAAAGAGTGTTTCAGGAAGTGACAGCTAGTCAAGATTAGTTAATACTCTGCTCTGACTGTTGGTCTCCTTGAATGTTCTTCACTGAGGGCAAGAACATTCACATTTTCAAACACGTTACACATAGCAAGGAAACAAGCAAAATTTCTGTGCTATTTCTGATTCAGAAAGCTGTCCCTTGACAAGTTTCTTCATACTGGATTCTGGAGACTCCAAAAGCATGTCACACAAGGTCGGCATGGCTTGGAGGAGCTCCAGGGCAGCTGGAAAGGGTAGATCAGGTTGTAGTTGATTGACAGAAAGATAAATAACTCTTCTTGGGATGTTCTAGTCCCTTTGTGAGACTTTTCTAGTCCAGAGGACCTGGCTTTCCTATGGGAAATAATAATGTCAGGTTAGGTTTTAGTTTTTTGTTCCCTTGAAAGCTAGATTACAGACTCATTTCACTTTATTATCTACAGTGCTCTTACCAAAATCCTATTAATCCACTCAAACTGTTATTTTAGAATGAACTCTGCCAACATTAATAATAACAAAAACAACAGTTTTCCCCATTAATGGTCTGGCTAGTATAAGGTGCTTAGGGTTTTTTTGTTTGTTTTTCTTTTTTTAATTATTCTTTCTTTTGTTTCTTCTTTCTCTCTCTTCTCTTTCTTTCTCTTTTTCTCTCTTTGTTTTTTCTTTTTCCTTTTGGAAGGTATTGGGGTTTGAACTCAGGCCTGGGCACTGTCCTCTAGCTTTCTCCCTCAAGGCCGGCACTCTACCACTTGAGCCACATCTCCACTTCCAGCTTTTGCTAGTTAATTAGAGATAGAAGTCTCACAGACTTTTCTGTCCAGGCTAGTTTTAAACCACAAACTTCAGCCTCCTGAGTAGCTAGGATTGTAGGTGTGAACTACTGGCACCCAGCTAGTACTCAAAAATTTAGAAAATGGATTTATGTAATCAACACTTTTCAAGGAAGTAATAACTTAATAAAGCTAACATGCCATTTGGAGCTTGTCTTTGAACTTCAACTCTTGCTTTTTGTCATGAAAGCCATTCCCATTAACCATACATTGCTTTGAACTTTGCCTCCCTAGGGTGTGAAAGAGCACAAATGTGGGATCTGTGGGCGGGAGTTCACCCTGCTGGCCAACATGAAGAGACACGTGCTGATCCATACCAATATCCGTGCCTACCAGTGCCACCTGTGCTACAAGAGCTTCGTGCAGAAGCAGACCCTCAAGGCTCATATGATCGTCCACTCAGATGTGAAGCCCTTCAAGTGCAAGGTGGGCACAGAGGTGTGACTCGGAGGGCAGAGCAAATGCCCAATGGGCAAGAGTCTCCAGGGACCCTTCTGCTCTGTTTATTCAGAGGCTCACCGTGGGCCTGTGGCCAATCTCAAGTTACATCTATTCCTCTTTCACCACACCTGTGCACGTACCAGCTCTTGACTGGTCCCTAAAGAACCTGCCCTGGTTGTTTTCTTTTATCAGTGGAGGAAAGATCCCAGGGTAGGACTTACCAGGAGGATGGGTTGGTATGTGGTACATTTCTATTGTACAATGAAGAAACCAGATGTGTCACTCTACCCCATACAATCCAGTGAGGGGAACCTAGAAAAGATTCAGAGAAATTTTTTAGTACAGCTCTGTCCCTTTACCTGTCTGACCCTTGGGCTGAACCTCATCATTTGAAGACAGGCCTCCCAGAGAAGAGGAAAGCGTTTGTAGCATGCTCTTTCCCTTCTCTTTAGATATTTAGTCAACGGCAGATTGCTAGACCTTATGATAGTTACTGCACTATTCACAGTAGTCAAAGTATGGAATTAGTGCATGTGTCCATCAGAGGATGGGTTAATGGATGGATGGATGGAAAGATGGATGGATAATAAGGTATGTGTATACAGTGCAAGGCTATTTAGCACTAAAGAAAGGAAATCCCGTCATTTGTGACAATATAGATAAGCCTGAAGGACATTATGTTAAATGAAATAAGCTAGGCATGGGAAGACAAATACTGCATGCACTCGTAAGCAGAAGCTAAATAGGTTGACCTCACAGAAGTGTAGAGTAGTGGCTGGGAGCAGGAGGAAGAAGTGGAGAGGTTGATGAGGATTGCAGTATTACAGGTAGACAGGAGGAATAAGTCCTAGTATTCTACA
This sequence comes from Dipodomys ordii, assembly GCF_000151885.1. NCBI lineage: Eukaryota > Metazoa > Chordata > Mammalia > Rodentia > Heteromyidae > Dipodomys > Dipodomys ordii. The sequence goes on along the minus strand of NW_012267244.1, from coordinate 16,485,084 downwards.
GCACGGCCAAGTATTAAATAGGAAGAATTTATATTTCAAGATAGCTAAAGGAAGCATGTTTTTTCTTTTCTTTTTTGGTACTGGGAATCGAACCCAGGATGTTGCATTTGCTAGGCAAGTGCTTTGCCACTGAGCTACATCCCAGCCTTTAGAGGAAGCATTTTTAAATGTTCTCAACACTAAGAAATTAAAGAAGTTTGAGGTGATGAGAATACTACTTCGATACATGCTGAGTGTATGAATCCAAGTGTCACATTGTACCCCATAAATACGTAGAAGTCTTATGTGCCAATTTAAAATGTACTTAAATATAGAAGACTGGAGGCATGGCCCAAGTGTTAGAGCACCCGAGTTCAGTCTCCAGTACCTCATGAATAAATAAATAAATACATCTAGAAGAGAAGAAGGGGACTCCAAAGTTAGGTCTTGCAAAGACCTCGGAAATGCTTGTTTTGACTAAGAAATAACTGAGCATAACCATCTAAAGATAGTCACAGGCAGTGAGCATCTTTGTTCATATTTGTGTCAGTTTACCTTGGTTGGCTTTTTATTTCTTAAGCCAAGAAATACATGAGCTAGAAATTTGTAACACGCAAGACCTCCCGAGGTTGTTCCTCCCCCAGGCTTTCGTCTCTACTTCTGAAATGAGCAGGAGTCTTCATCCAAATTGGCTAATTTAAGGATTGTTCCATCAGGTGTCCTCCCGGTCATGAACAGAGGGCTGGAGGGGGGGAGGGGGGAGGAGGAAATCACACACAACAGTAGAGCTCTTCTGTTTGAAATGGAAGATTTCCTCTCTTGCCTCCATCTGATAGGGTGCAGATGACACTCTGTGGACCTATCTTCCTGAAGTGGAGTTCCCTACTTCCAGAAACTGATATTGCTTCCACTTCTCTGCAGTAAGGCTCCCACTTTAAGGAACCCCCTGTGAAGTTGACTTCTTTCCTGTGTTGGCAACTCCTGGACAGGGTGAGGGGTCAGGCACCAGAGCTTCCCTAGACCATGTGGGTATTGTCCAGGGGTGGGAGAGGGAATCTTCTCTCTCCAGCCCTCTTCCTGCCACTCACTTCTGTTTCCCCTCCTTTCCTCCAAGTTCCCAGTGATTTGACAGTCAAGTTCTGTCCATTTTGATTCAGCTAAAGGAGAAGGAAGTAGCATGCAGGACGGGCTGCAGAATATTCAGGGCCCAGTGCAAAGTACAAATGCAAAGCCCCTTGTTCAAACATTATGAAGAATTCTAAGCCTAGCTCTAGTAGCTCAGTCCTGTAACCTTGCTTCTTAGCAGGCTGAAATCTAAGGATTGAGGTTCAAAACCAGGCTGGGCAGGAAAGTCTATAAACCTTTTATCTCTTATTTATTTTATTTTATTTTTTTGGTCGTTCGTGGGGCTTGAACTCTGGGACAGTGGTCCCTCAGCTCTTCAGCTCAAGGTGAGCGCTCTACCACTTGAGCTACAGCGCCACTTCCGGTTTTCTGGTGGTTTATTGGAGATAGGAGTCTCACGGTCTCTCCTGCCCGGGCTGGCTTTGAACCGCGATCCTCAGATCTCAGCCTCCTGAGTAGCTAGGATTACAGGCGTGAGCCACCAGCGCCCGGCCTTTTATCTCTTATTAATCACTAAAAAAGGGGAAGAAAAAGAAGTGGAGCTGTGGCCCAAGTGGTAGAGTGCAAGACTTGAATGAAGAAGCTAAATGAAGAAGCTAAGGGACAGGGTCTGGGCCTTAAGTTCAAGCCTCAGGACCAACATTGATGATGATGATAGTAGTAGCAGTAGTAATAGTAGTAGTAATAAATAATTCCAGATAGTAAAATCAGGGCACTGGCTGAAATCACTGCTCTGAAGCAGTGAGGGCTGTATTGCACAGGTGACGCTGTAGGACTCCATAGAGATGCTTTTCTCTCTGCCTGGAGGCCCTTGCTTGATTTTCTTCCTACTCCACTGAGCCCCACAGTGCTTCACCCATAACAGCTGCCACCTCCTGCAAAGCGTTACTATCTGCTACAATGGAAGTGTGAACAGGGTCTCTGTGCTAGTCTTCATTCCCTTGTTGCATTTGCTTTGAGACTTCAAGCATAGACTGTATTTTTTAAATTTTTCTTAATTATTAAATAGTGGAATAAAGTTGGGAAAATATGAAAGAGTTCATTATCTAGTTTTTCTCCTAAAAACAATAACAAGCTCCCCCCCCCCCATCTTTCCAATCCAGCTGGATTGTGCTTCTGCTTCACCCCTTCTGGTCCAGCAGTAGTGATATAACCAGGCAGAAAATACCTCTGAAATTGAAGTACATGTAGAGCCAATCCTGGCTATGTAAGATTTGAGAGCACTGGGACATTTCTACTTCTCTACCCTCAAGGATCTGGACAGTTTCTTTGACTTGAAAATCTAGAGAGGACTCTCTAGCAGTGGTGCATAAAAGCTGCACAGAATGAGGCATCCTGAGCACAGTGATGCTGTGAGCCCAGTAGCGGGACACCCCATGCTCCCCTCACAGACAAACTCTCCTCCACCCAATGACAGGACACTATACATGGTCCAAGCACAACTTTATGGCTCAGAAACTTGATTTACCTCTTTTCTAAAAGCCGATTAGGCTCTGGCTGTGTAGTTTACATCACTAGGTCTTATAAAGAGTATGTATAAAGTGGAATGTCATCTTTGAATGATGCATAGTTTATACTTCACAATAATAGATGGGCCTGGCACAGGAATTAGACTAGTCATCTGCAAAGGTCACTTCTGGGGGCTCTGTTCTCTGAAGAGGCCACATTATAGGTGAAGAGACTGCCTAGAGAGTATTATTAGACTAGAGTACTATTAAACCGAAAGAACTGGACCTTAAAGGAATTTTGTCAGACTTAGGTATCCCTGCTTCCTTTATAGACATCTCTGAAACAACAGTGGGTTGTCACCTTGATCAAGAGCCTTCTGGAAAGAACCAGAAGTGTCTCTACCTTTACCATCAGATCTCTCCTCTCCTTCTCCCTCTTCTAATCTCTATTCATAATGTCACTTTACTTGGTATCCTTTATGTCCCATTATCTTTGTTCATTTCAAAAGACTTTCAGGGTATGTTTGAGTTTAGAGTTAATACAGCCAGTTCTTTGTGTTTGTAAAGCTAGACCTTTTAGAAAGTGTTCTGTGGACTTTGCTTGCATCCATGTTGTGCTGGATTCTTAGAAATGAGGCCCTGGATGGAGATTATAGAGGATAGGGAGTTGGGAAAGAAGGAGGCCTTTTGCTCATTGCTAGGCAATCCAAAGCCAACTGAGACAAATGGCTGGCTGGCCACAATGTTGATGTTGGAGAACAGGCCCAGACAACTAATCCCAAGTTTGATCATGGTAACTGGGAAATTATTCTCTTCCCATAATTGACATGGGTGGGAGAGAGAAGCAGGTGTTGTTGCAGCCCACTGTGGCACAGTTAACTCTGTTCCACCCGACAACCAGGAAAAAAAAAAAGATTATTTAGCAACAGACTCTAGCTTCTTGGGATTCTCACCATTAAAATTTCTTTCTGACATAAATCCTTCCTTCTCTTGAAGCATAAAATGTTTCTGGCTCTGTGATCAGTGGACGCAGCTGTCTTCAGAGAGAAGAATGTTTCATGAACTGCACAATTAGACATTGACAATAGGATGGAAAATTAAGAGGAAAGGAAAGGTTTCCAGCATATCTCCCCTCCACACCTCTCTCATATATGTATATATAAATTACTGTTTTTCTGGACTCTTTTGTGAAGGATAGTTAAACTTCTGGACTCCTTGCTCAGAGCCAGCTGGAGTTAGTCCAGAGACCTGCGCTCATACACTTAAGCCGTGTTTCAGAAATGTGCTTCCCAGATTCTGCGTAAGCACGCAGCGGTTGATTTGGATACTGTCCTTGTAGTGGCTGCACTCCATAATAGCAAAGAACCAGCTGCCGCCTTTAGAAAACCTGTCCAGGAAAAGCAGCCATCCAGAATTTCCGGGACAAATTCTCTTTGGAGATGGGTGAAACCGGGAGCTGCCTAAGTGATGAATCACCAGGTCATCGGCAGCATGGGGCAGAGGGCTGAAAGCAGAAGAGGGGTGAGGTCTCCCTGAAAAGGGTCTTCACTTCCTCTGCCCAGTTGGCTCTGTTCCCTCTCAAGTTCTTTGATGCTCAAAAAAAAGGAGAGACATTACCTGGGATACTTTGTGGAGCCCAGTTCTTGGGGCCAGAGTTTTCAGGCTGGCATGGAGAGGGTTAAGGCAGTGACCAGATAGGAGCCTTTTGGCAGCAAAGTGTCCTCAGCAGAAGGAAGGATATAGCTGCATGAACTGCCTGCTTAACAATGCCTCACATGTCCCCAGGGGCCCTCCTGCAAATAGATTTCATCTTGCTTTCTCTTGTACTTTTCAAAGCTTCCTGTTTTCTCACGGTCCTTTTGGACAGTTTACAGTCTCTCTCTCTCTCCCTCCCTCCCTCCCTGTCCCTTTGAGGAAAGGAACACCCATCTTACTAAAGAAGAGTGGGGAGCAAGGAAAAGAATGGAAGGGAAGGGCAGTTCAGTGGAGGCCATTCTTCTGGATGGCAAGCTAAAGCTCTTTGACCTTTTCTCTCCAAATAGGAAGGCAGGGGCTTCCTGGGGCATCTCAGCTCTGAAGCTCACCTCAGGCGACTGCAGAGAGGTCGTAATGCTTTGTGGCCCTTTGGGCCTCTAGCCCAAGCCAAGTGCTGCTGCCATCATCCTGTCTCTGCCTACCTCTTTGTGGCAGCTGCTGGCTGTCAGCCTTGTTGCAAGGACTCATGGGAAGTGATTGCCAGAGGTGCCCCTAGGCCTGGGATCTGGGAGAGAAAGAGCACCAAGAGACTAGAGCAAGGAGGCCTGGAGCAAGCAGAGCATCTGCCAGCTGTGTCAAGGGCAGGCTGAGGACTGTGGAGCCAGATGGCAGGCTCTCCCAAAGTCTGCAGTATAGGATGAATCTCTGCTTACCATCTACATAGTAAGCTGGGTGTGCATAACTGCTTGTGTTCCTGTTAGGCCCCCTCACTGCTTACCTGGCTGGTGTTCACACAGGATTCCATCTTTGGGTCCTTCCTTCCTTTGATGTTTTCCTTCAAATAATTAGCTTTTAAAAGGACCTCATCTTCAAAGATCTTTCTATTTCTGAAATGTTAAAAAGAGTCTACTGTATAGTAATAATAATAAGAGCTAATATTTAGTGAGGTTTTTTGTTGTTTTTTTTTACTGTTTCCTTAAATTATTTCATTGGATCCCTCAACATCTTCATAAGAAACTTTAGTTATTAATGACATATTACAGAAGAGAGAATGAAGCAAGTTCTCCCTTTGACTCACTGCTACCTCTCTGAATCTAGAGGCCCATGCAAATCATTTTAGAAGGACTGTTAAAAGTGCTTGTTATTGTTTGTTTGTGCCAGTACTGTGGCTTGAACTCAGAGCCTGGGTGCTGTCCTCTAGCCTTCTTACTCAAGGCTGGCGTTCTGCCACTTGAGTACAGTTTCACTTCCAACTTTTTTTTGCTAGTTAACTGGAGATAATAGTCTTACAGAATTTCCTGCCCAAGCTGGTTGTGAGCCTCCATCCTTAGAACTTAGTCATTATGATTACAGATATGAACCTATGGTGCCTGGCTCAAGCTGGAGTTTACTGTCAAAGGTATGGTGCTGCTAAGTAGAGCTCAAGCAGAGGGAACCTGGCTGAAGTGACCTTCTAAAAGATGAAAGTGAATCCCCAACACACCATTAGCTTCTTGCATAACACCTACCTTAGATAAACTTTGCAGACCTTGATAGGACAGAATTCCACCAACTCCTGGTTTAAGCCAGATCTTGGTGTTATATCTCACAAGGCGGTTTTAACTTAAATGTTTCTTTTCTCAGAGAAGAAACTAGATGATTGGTGCTCCCTCCCAGCTTTTCTTCTTCCTTCCCATCTGATTCCTCCATACACTGTGATTTTGTTTAGAGCTTAAACTTTACCTCAGGATGCCATCATTAGTTGGTCTCAGACCCTCCCCTCCCTCTTTGCTAACAATACAAAAGCCTTCTCTTAGTTACAGAGATGTTAGAAAAAACATCTCTATTTAAAAGGCCATGAGACTCTTATCTCCAATTAAACTACCAGAAAACTAGAAGTGGCACTGTGGTTCAAAGTGGTAGCGTGATATCTTTGAGCTTAAATGCTCAGGACAGTGCCCAGGCCCTGAGTTCAAGCCCTACAACTGACAAAACAAATTAGTAAAAAAAAAAAAATTCTCTATATAACCATGTGCCAGTGGCTGACACTTTTAATCCTACCTACTTAGGAGGCTGAGATCTGAGGACTGATCTTTGAAGCCAGCCTTGGCACATAAACCGGATAGACTTTTATCTCCAATTAACCAGCAAAAAGCTGGAAGTGAAGGTGTGGTACGCACACACAAACATATACACACACAAAATCTCTGGAGAAAAATCTGAGGTGAAGAAGTCCAAGTGTCCTGCCTGGATAAGAACAAAGGGTTTGGGGGAAGGCCAAAGGCTGGGAAGAAGCAGCTAAGTACTTGTCTTTGAGATGTGAAAGGAGCCCAAGTAGCTCAATTCCCGAATTAATTCGCTCCTTCCCTCTGCCAGTAAGGATCTTAGTTAGCACACTAAATCATACAGGTTTCGTGAGAAAAAAGAGAACTGACAATGGCTGCTTTGTAGAATTTTATGAAACAGAAAAAATGGTATTTTCCTGACCTCTTTATTTGTTATCCCAACCTTATGCTTAGATGCTCATGTGTACCATGTGTGCACACCGGTGTTTGATAGTGAGGTTGGAAGCTAGAGGTGGCCCTTGCATTAGAGACAACCTGGGACACCATTTGGGAATCTAAACACCTTTCAGAGTTGACACATCTCCACTTTGCCCTGAAGAAACTCTCCATTAGCCTGCCCATGAAGGTACCATAGATTATGCAAATAGATATAATATCCAAGTATTATTAGTTACCAACAGCATGAGAATCCAGAAAGATAGTTATTCAACATGTCCTACAGTGGGACTTCTTAGATGACATAGGTGTGACAATATCATTTTTAATATGCTAGTGTACCCATGTACCACTAAAATGTCCCAAGAAGTTCAGGAAGTCACTAGAAAAAAACTGGGCTATGAGAGAGGGAAGTAAAAGGTAGCTTGTCTGAGGCTAGGAAGACCTTAGATGACGTCCAGGGGTCGCCATTGTGATGAGCATATCTACGTGTGTGGAGTTAGGGGCAGGAGAATTGCAGGGTCCACCTTGACTCCAAGTCCCAGTAAACATGTCAGCAGTGAGCAGTTCATTGTTAACCCAGCAGCAGTAGTCACCTTCCTATGGCAAAAGGTTGACTTCAGTGTCTGGAAATAGGCAATGACAAAAACAAGGGCATGCTACACATTCTTAAAGGTAAAGCTGAATTACATCTTCTTTACAAAACCGTTTTATACCAGCCCAGCTTCAAACATCTCAATAATAAAGAGTTTCTCCCATCCTAGGAGTCAAGGGCAAAAGGCACCCATTCTGTGTTTTCAGTGATGTTTGTATAGCCTTCAGGACCATGAGTGCAGTAGCATCATAAATCTTCCAGCTTTCAGCTTCACTTTTCCTCTCTGTGCTTTACCACCTGGGGCTTTTTTCTTCTATTAATTCTCCACTGCTCTGTGTCCCTCCTTCCTCCCTCAACAGATTTTTATTGAGGGCCTGCCTTGCATTGAGCATGATATGTCAGAAGGGCATGCAGAGCCATGGTGAATGCAGCAGTCACTGGGTGAGAATATTTCAGTATTGGCTGCAGGGCTGGTCATGCAGCAGCAGCAGCAGACCTTCACATAGCCAGGAGCCATTGCGAAGGCCAAATAAGACTGTTCATAAAATTGACCAATGACTGGAAAGACAATGCACCATCTCTAGACTCAAAGCTTTTAGTCCATAGCCATAAAAGAGACGTAGGTAGACCAAGCTAGTACATACAACTTCACAAGAACATTTCCTCATGTATGCTACTGAGCCACAGATTGGTATCTTAGTAATTTCTTTGAAATGAGAATAGAGAAAAATAAGGGTCCATCATCCCACATGCCACTTCTCTTGTGAAAGTTGGAGTAGGATCAACTCTTCAATCATTTTGTTGTCTTAGGTCACCATTTTGGTGAAAGGAAGGGGTAGGGTGCAGGGATGGAATGCATATGTACTTGTAGGAAGCGGTCTACCATGGAACCAAGACTTCAGTTATCATTTTCAAATGCATGTGAGGTACAGATATTCTAAGCATAGAACCCATTTGGGATGCCAAATTCATTCTCACTAGTAAGGAAGCAAAGGGAAAAAATACTTAGAATCCCTAAGTATGAATCATTGAAAAACTACAGAGCCAATCATTTATTCTGTGATAAGTATTATGTTCAACCCTCTCCCCATCCAACCCCACCCAGTGTTCTTTCAGCTAATTTCCCTAGGTCATCTTCGTAAGATCTACCTGTCTTTCCAAGGCCAGCTCAGCTCTCATTTCCCTGAAGAAAATGTTGCTTTCATTAATAAAAATTCCATCTAGAGTTTGATGCTGGTGGTTCACACCTAAAATCCTAGCTACTCAAGGAGCTTGAGGCCTGGAGGATTAAGGTTCAAAACCAGCCTGGGTAGAAAAATTCAAGAGACTTTTTCAACAAAATAACCAGGGTAATAGACAGGCTGGGCCGGGGGAGGGCATGGATCAAGTGATAGAGCACTAGCTGATCAAGGAAACCAAACAAGCAAACACAAGATCCGGAGTTCAAACCCTGTTCCAGCAAAATAAATTCAATCTAGAATTCCCATCACTGTCCCTGAAAGTGTCTCTCAGTGAGACAGAAAACTGATGAAAGCCTCAGGGAATACCATACTTCTTGTCTTGTGTGAGGTCTCTTACCATTATTGCTGCCGGCCTCTGGGATTGGGAGAAAGAGAAGTCTCTGCCATTAACACACTAAGCACAAACACAAAATCCTTCATTGCCGATCATAGCATAGCTATGTAAGGGCTAGAGCTTTCAAATCCTACTGAACTGTGGTGTGGGAACAAAGCATCCCAGAGCATCTATTCTGTGCTTTCTGCTCCTGAGGAAGGAGTGTGAGAAGCACTGTAGACCTATCACGTATGAGCATGTTGATGGAACAGAAATGATGAAATGAATACAACATGTTTACTTTGAAATCATATTCTCATTCCTTCCAATCTCTTTCCAGAGAAAAGACATATTTCTTTCTTAGCTGTCTCTTTGTTCCTTGGACTTTGAAATCCATCCCAACAATTAGCAAAGTGAAAATGAGAAACAGGGCTACATGCAGTGTAGCAGAGGGCTAGGTTGGGAGAACCCAATATGGATGGTGGTTGGTCCTGTGGTCTCTGGCATCCAGTGCTCTGAATATCTTATCCCAACTACAGTTTCTAATAACTGGGAGCCTTGGCCAAGTGAGTTAAGCCCTAAGTTTGCCGACAGACCATATAATAGAATTGATGTAAGAATTAAGATTCTCCTTGACTGACGTAGAACAGTACCTTCCTTATTACTCTTTTTGGCCGTGCTGGGGTTTGAGCTCAAGGCCTCTATCACTTGAGCCATACCCTGTGGGGAAACTGAGGCACTGAGGCTTCTAATGTTTCTCAATAGAAAAGGAGCAGAGTCAGGATTTGAACCTAGACTTTCCTAGTCAACCTTTGCACATTGCTTATAAAGGGCTTGTGATTTTTCTTTCCAGTGAATGATTGAATTAAAGATTAATAAATTAATTTGAGGCAGGGTCTGGTAACCTAAGCACTCTACCATTTGAGACATACCCTAGCCCATCATCTTTCAGATGAAGAGCATCATAAACATTAAGCTTGTCATTGTATTCTTATTATTAAAGAGATACACTTTGGCAGCCGCTTTTTTTTTGAACAGCTCAGTCACAAGAGCTTTCAAAGCTGTGCTGTTTTTGTTTTGAGTTTAAAGATCCCTGGATCATGTCCCTCCCTGCTCACCTCTGAGGCTGGGAGAACCAGCCCCTCCCTGACTTCCAGGAGATTTTCTTTGGAAGCAGTTTAAAGAGCCAAGATCCAAGCAGAGTAGAATCAGATGTGGCCCCATGTCCATCCCCGCTGTGGGCCCGGATGTGGCTTCTCTCTGGCAGGACCACTGAGTTCTCCTCCCTCGTCCCCAACAGCTGTGTGGGAAGGAATTTAACCGGATGCACAACCTGATGGGCCATATGCACCTACACTCGGACAGCAAACCCTTCAAGTGCCTCTACTGCCCGAGCAAGTTCACCCTGAAGGGAAACCTGACTCGCCATATGAAGGTCAAACATGGAGTGATGGAGCGTGGCCTCCACTCTCAAGGTATGACACACAGCTGAAACACCCTGCCTGCAGTGCCAGCGGGATACACATCGGAAATTCACTTTTAGGAGCATTACTTGGGAATCATTTATGTACAAAATGAAGGGGAGGGGGTGGCTAGGCACCACATGTACAATACTAACTCCTCAGGAGGGTGAGACCTGAGAATCAAGGTTCAAAGTTAGCCCAGGCAGAAAAGTCCACGAGACTCTTATCTTTCATTAACCAACCACAAAAAAAGGTCAGGAGTGGAGGTGTAGTTCAAGTGGTAGAGCAATAAGCTTTAAGCAAAAAGACTGAGAGAGCATGAGGCGCTCAGTTCAAGCCTTACACTGGCACACCAAAGCGGGGGAGGAATGTAATTTTAAGACCACGACAAAAGAGCAAGAACAGACACCAAAGGTGTCTAAGATCGAAAGGATATAAGTAAAAGAAAATCTTAGATAGTACGTTTGGAGCATTATCATAATGCTGGCACCATCATTGGTTTCTTTGGTCTAGACACTGCTTCTGTCGGTGCCTTAGCTTCTTAAGTCTTATACAACTCTGGACCGGATAAACAATCTAATTGACAGATGAGGAAACTTAGGCTTCTAATATTTCTCAACAGAAAATGGACAGAGTCAGGATATAAACCCAGACCTTTCTACTCAATCTTTATTGGTTGCATATTGGTAATAGAGGGCATGTGATTTTTCTTTCCAATGAATGGATTGATTAAAGATTAATTAATTAATTTGAGGTGGGGTCTTGCCAAATAGCCCAGGCTGGTCTGTAACTCAGAGTCCTCCTGCCTCTAGACGCTCTGATCACAGAAGTGCAACACCATGTCCAACTTTTCTTTACCTTTATAAAAGCAAGTGTTCATTTTCAACAGGAGGTGGGAGTTGGGGCCACTACAGGGGATGGAACTTTGGGCCTCACAGTCTTGCTTAACTTGCTTCTCCCAGCTGGTACTCTACCACTTGTCCTATGCACCTAGTTGGGCATTTTGCTGATTAATTTTGAGATGGAATCTTATAGACTTTTCTGCACAGGCCAGCTTCAAACCACGATGTCAGGCTTCCAAGTAGCTAGGATTACTGGCACCTAGCCGCACCTGAGTTTTCTTCTTATTTTTGTACCAGTACTACGGCTTGAACTCAGTGCTTGCGTGCTGTCCCTGAGCTTCTATCTTACTCAAGGCTAGTGCTCTACCACTTGAGCTAGAGTTCCATTTCTGACTTTTTGCGGGGAGAGAGTAGTTTATTTTGGAGATACAAGTCTCACAGACTTTCTTGCTTGGGTGGCTTCGAACCATGAGCCTCAGTTCTCAGCCTCCTCAGTGAGTAGCTAGTATTAAAAGTGTGAGCCATCGGGCCTGGCTCTGCAGCTTTGCAGCTCTGCTTTTTAACACACAGAAGTAAGTTTCTAACAGGCTAGGTCTCCTCTCCTGGTTCACTTAAGGACAGTTTTCCTCCCAATTGCCCCCTACACAGAAGAGTTTTATGTCTCCCCCACTGAGTCTTAACTGAACTAATGAAAAACTGTGGCCTCCTTTCTTCAAACCCCCAGCCCTTGGCAGCTATGAGTTCGTGTTCCAAACTCACTGGATTAGACATCTAATCAACCCTTGCTGTGATAAACAGGCAATAAATGCAGCTCTCTCCAACACAGTGAGCTGAGCCCAGGGACTGAGGCCTGTTGTTACCCTCTTGGTCTGTGCAGAAGTGAAGCTGGTAACATAGGTTATTTACAAAATAATATGAACCACTTTTTGGCCATGAGAATAATCAAGGGCAGGACAAAAGATGTAGGGGTGTTATTGCTCACTTCTGCAAATCCACTAGAGACATTTATTCTTGTCTTATATAAGAGACCAAGGCCTAGATGGGTTATATAAGCTGCCTGAGGTCAGATAGCAAGTTTGAAGGCAGAATTCAAAATTTTCTTTCTTTCTTTTTCTTTTTTTTTGCTGATCCTGGGGCTTGAGCCTCAGGATTTGGATGCTGTCCCTGATCCTCTTTGTGCTCAGGGCTAATGCTCTACCACTTGAGCCACAGCACTGCTTCCGGCTTTTTCTGCATAGTTTAGTGGAGGTAAGAATCTTATGGACTTTGAACTATAATCCTCAGATCTCAGCCTCCTGAGTAGCTAGGATGATAAGCATGAACCATTGGCTCCCTGATGAATTCAAGGATTTCTGAATAGACCCCCTGCTCACTGCAGGCAAAAGTATAGGGCCATTGGTTTATCGTTGCTGCTTATAAAGTAAATCACTTTGTCACCTACACATATGTCATTTTATGTATGGACCGTTATGTGTTGAGCCACAACTTAAATACCAAAATTGCCTTCCCATTTCTGCTGTAATCAAACCATGGTGAGCAGCAGCCTCACATTCTGTGCTCCTGCCTCCTGATACTTTTCATTTTTGAGAGTTCCAGTAAGGTCATTGCCAGGCCAACTTCATTTTTAAAGCTTTGTGAAAATGGCCAAATTCACCTTAGGGGATTATACAAATTTAGGGCTTGCCTGCAGTAAGCCTGCCCTGGATGTCTGTATTGGCAATCACCCATTTTAAAATAGACAATGGGATCTTGGCACTGGTGGATCATGCCTACTATAATCCTAGCTGCTCTGGGGGCTGAGATCCGAAGATGGCAGTTAAAACATAGCCCATGCAGAAAAGTTATGAGACTTTTATCTTCAATTAACGGGCAAAAAGCTGAAGTAGAAGTGTCTCAAGTGATAGAGTGCTAGCTTTGGTTGAAAAAGCTAAGGGACAGTCCAAGCTCCAACATTGGCACACACACACACACAACAATGAACAAGTGTATTGTCCACTGCCTGGTCCCCAGCCCTCTCTGGCCTGCTGCTACTTTTCCTGGGTGCTGAATTTTCTCTGCTCTCACAGGTTTGGGAAGGGGAAGAATCTCCCTGGCACAGACAGCGGGTATCCTGAGGGATCTGGAGCAGGAGGAGCCTTTTGACTTGTCCCAGAAGCCTGGGGTGAAGAGGCCCTTGTTCAATTCGGATGAAGAGAGTGCTCAGGGCAGCCCCTGCCACGAGGTAGAGGAAGATGATGATGGTGACAACTGCTGTGAGGTGGAACCTATCAGCCCTGGTGTGCCCCCAGAGAACCAGCAGCTCTGTGCACCCCAGGATCTATCCACCAAGCCTGAGCAGGGTCTCCAGGGGCTAGGAGAAGCCTGCAAGGAAGAGGAGGATGGGCCCAAAGAACAGGAGGAGAGGAACAAGGACCTTGAGGGCACCGAGGGCAGCCAAGAGAGAGACTGTGCCCACAAGGATGAGCGCCTTGCATTTTTCCAGAGCACCCGGCGGGGCCCCTCTTTTTCTGATTACTTATACTTCAAGCACAGAGATGAGAGTTTTAAAGAATTACTGGAGAGAAAAATGGAAAAACAAGCAGTGCTTTTGGGTATCTAAAATGGAGAGTTTTCAAATTACCTTTGGAAAATGAGAACTAGGTCATTCAAATACAGCTTTCTGCATGAATAGTCATTTGCTGGGGATTGGAGAGTGGCGTCAATCTTTACAAATGGCTCAGACTAAATGAGCAGGTAATGTAAATGCATCTACAGCCCTGCATACTTTGAACACACACAGGGTCTTCAAGGATGTTTTATGCAGCAGCCATGTAATAACTATGCATATTCTTCTAGCTATCTAGTTAATTGTAAGCTGATTCTGAGGTGCTGTTAGAAGTTGTTTTCTTTTGACTAACACTCAACATATAGTAAATTTTCTTCTAGCCACAAAAACTGGTGTTTGACGTGTGACCTTATTAATAACTGTTTAGTTGAATTTGTGGAAGTTACAGTATTTTTTGTCTAGATAGAAGAAAATATTAGTAGCTGTATATATAAATAGCCTTCAGTAAATAGTAAAATACCAGAAATACTGCAGGATGAGGAATTATGGGAAAGGATACTCCTTTTTGTCGGTCATGGGGCTTGAACTCTGGGGCTTGGGCGCTGTCCCTCAGCTCTTCAGCTCAAGGCAAGCACTCTACCACTTGAGCCACATGCCACTTCCAGTTTTCTAGTGGTTTATTAGAGATAAGAATCTCATGGACTTTCCTGCCTGGGCTGGCTTTGAAGTCTTGATCCTCAGATCTCAATCTCCTGAGTAGCTAAGATTACAGGCATGAGCCACCAGTGCCCGGCAGGATACTCCTTTTTGTGCAAGTCGTGGGGCTTGAACTCAGGGCCTGGATGCTGTCTCTGATATTTGTTTTTTTTTATTTTTTGCACAAGGCTAGCATTCTACCACTTGAGCCACACCTCCACTTACAGCTTTTGGGGGGTAGCTGATTGGAAATAAAGAGTCTCATGGGCTGGGTGCTGGTGGCTCATGCCTGTAATCCTACCTATTCAGGAGGCTAAGATCTGAGGATCATGGTTCAAAGCCAGCCCAGGTAGGAAAGTCCATAAGACGCTTATTTCCAATTAACCAGAAAACTGGAAGTGGCTCTGTGGCTCAAGTGGCAGAGCACTAACCTTGAGCTGAAGAGCTCAGGGACAGTGCCCAGGTCCAGAGTTCAAGACCCATGACCAACAACAACAAAAAAATCTTGTGGACTTTCCTTCCTGGGCTGGCTTCAAACTTCTGTCCCTTGATCTCAGCCTCCTGAATATCTAGGATTATAGATATGAACCACCAACACCAGGCTTGGACTGTATTCCTTTTTTTTTTTCTGTCCATCGTGGGGCTTGAACTCTGGGCCTGGGCGCTGTCCCTTAGCTCTTCAGTTCAAGGTAAGCGCGCTACCACTTGAGCCACAGCACCACTTCCAGTTTTCTGGTGGTTTATTGTAGATAAGAGTCTCACAGACTTTTCCTACCTGTGCTGGCTTTGAACTGTGATCCTCAGATCTTAGCCTCCTGAGTAGCTAGGATTACAGGCATGACCTAACAGCACCCAGTTCGGACTGCTGACTACACTTGAGACTCCCCTAAGGAGGTTTCTGGAAAAAATACCAAATGTAGTTGGTGGTTTATGTATGTAATCTTAACAACTGAGCAGGTTGAGATCTAGAGGATCCAGGTTCAAGGCCAGCTTGGGCAGAAAAGCAAAAAGACTCCATCTTCAAAATAACTATCAAAATCAAGCCAGAAGACATGGCTTAAGTAGTATAGCACCAGTCTAACAAGCCTGACATCTGAGTTTAAAACCCTAGTGCCGTTAAAAAAGAAAAACAAGTACCCAAGGCCTCAGCCCTGATATTCTGTTTTAATTGATCAGAGAGTAGAGCCTCCAGCATTCAAAATTGCCCCTGGAGTCTTTTGTGTAGGCACAACTGAGAAAGATTCATTGGTCTCTGGCCACCACTAGCCCTCATCCATTTCTGAATCTCCCAGAATCCCCTCCACCACCCATTTCTGTTTCAGCTTCAGATTCCATGCTGACCAGGCCTTCCCCAAATTCTGTAGGAGCTTCAGGAGGACAGAGCTGGGCATTGCTGATTACTTTGCCTTCTCTCTTCCCAGACTCCCCAGGGCATTTCCTGAGAGGCTGGCTTGCCCTGTCTACCCAGGTGCTTTCTGGGAGACTTGTCTTCCTCATTTACCTTTCTGCTTTGGTCATCTCTGCTGGGTTCTCCTACTCCCTTTCTAAAATTTCTCCCTTGAGCCTCACTGCCACTGCAGTGTGCTAAAGCTGCTTGGGTTTCCTACTGCCGCATATATCTGGAGGTGAAAGCAGCCCCTGTAGAGGGAATCCTGTCGGTTTCTATGGTGACAAGCACAGCCCTGAGCTGAGAATGGTTCCAGGCCCTCAGGTGAGCAAGTTCCTTCCACACACTGAATATACAGCACATTAGTGCCTTTGATGAAATTGCCCAGGAAGCTGCCCCAGGGCTCTGTGACACTCTTCTCCTAAGCTCATGTTCCACGTCTGCATCCATTGGGCAGCCACTCATTGAGGATCTACTGTGTGCAGTATTTAACAACATGTGCTGCATACTTCCACTTGCTTCTGGCTATGTCCAGGTGGAAGAGAAGGCAGGAAAACCTAGAGTAATAAACTCTAGCCCTTTCCAAGCAAAACAACCCTGTAGGAATGCTTGAAGGACCAGTTAACGTAGAGGAGAGAATGTGATGTGAAATGGTGGCTTTCAAGTTGTGTGTGGAGTTTCCCAGAGGAGCAGAGATCTGTGGTGGGCCACTGCAGAGCCACTTCAGGGAGCAGAAAGCCCACATCTGTGCCCATGTCCATATCACTCAGAGCAGCTGGGCTTGCTGTGTATTGTAGGACAGTATTCTATGTAAAACTTCATTTGGAGGGAAAAAGAAGTATAGGAAAAAGTAAAATTCCAGGATGGGGTGTGTTCCAAGGCCTATTCATAGTTTTTGACACTGGTTATAAGAGACTTTGTGAGTTCTAGCCTACTGGATGACATGTTGAGCTGAGAACCATGGTTGACGCCTTGCTTTTCTCTAATATCTTGGTTTTCCTTGGGTGACCTGGGTTTCTATCAGTGGCCCCCAGGCTCATTACAAATTTAAGGATGAGTGATGCATTAAGGTGTCTCCCTGAAGAGGAGCACAGAGTTGAGGGAAGGGCTTTCCACGTTTGGGCTGAAATGGGTGGACCAGAATGCAAACCTGAAGAAGGGCTGGTGGGGCCATCAGAGGACAAAGGAATAAAGTCATCTAAGATTATCAGCAGTCCAAGGTCATGATCTTCACTACCTGAAAGTCAATCACCATCAAATGCTTTCTGTGCTTTTGACCAACCAGTGAATAGAAAGGGGCATATATTTCTTTTGTCCTTTGTATTGGGGAGCCTACGATTACCCCCTCTTGCTGCCTTTCCATTCCTCTTTAGTTCTCTTTTTAAAAACTTGGCTCTGCCCCAGTTATGAGGCTGAAACTGACCTTTTTACAAGCCAATAAAAGTAGCTGGACTATCTGTGTGAGAAAGCTTAATGTGCATACTATATTAAGCCCTGAAGGCATTTGATAAAATATTAACGTTGTGTTTTGAATGATGATCTTCCTCTGCTTTGCTGGAACAAAATGTAACAGTGCTAGCACTTCAAATCCTTCACATATTTGGACGTTACACCACATGTTGGTTTTGTACAGAACTCTGCCTGGGTATTTTAAAACGAAAACGCTAAAATGAATAGCAATTCAAATTGTATATATAGCTTTTGGATTGAGTGAAAAGGCAGTATACCTGGAAATAAAACATATATCCTGTTAATTTAAGCAAATAAAGGCATATTGAAAACACTGAGTGGGTATTTGCAAATACTTAAGGATTGACAACAAGACTGCCATTGTGAGCATCCACTCCTGCTCTTACGCTGCCGGCTGTCCCAGGGTGGTTTCTCAGCCCAGGCTTCACAAAGGACGGATGAAGCTTGACCCACTTGTAGACCAGGTGTCCTCTTACCCATCCTCTTTCTCTTTACTATTCAGAAAAGTTTTTTCTAGAAGGAAGTCCCAGGCAAATGGAGGTAAGAGCGCCTATTTCCACTGAAGTTCAAGAGCAGTTCCTAGACTGCTCTGTTTCCTCATCTGTAAAACGACTAGACATTGCACTTTCCTCACTGGCTGCTTGTGTGGGTTGAATAATGTAGCACACATTCACAGCCACTCCCTAGGTATCTATTTCACACTTGTGTAAGATTCAGGCACAAGCATTTTGGACCAGATATCTGAACACCCAGTTCTCCCTCTTGATCCAAAAGCTCACACAGCTATGTTAGTGTGGGAGAACTTTGCATTATTTCAAGGAGCAGCTGCTCTTGAAAACTTCAGCAAAACTATAATGTGCAGGATACAGCCCCTCCGTGCTGAGCACTCTGCCAGGTGTGCATAAGTGCTTTGGTGTCACTGAAGCTTCCCATCCCTGCAAGGCAGACATCTCTCTTTTGCTAATGAGGAAACAAGTTCAGGAGAACAAGCAGCTTGCCCTGAATCCTCCAGTTAGTGAGTTTCTCCCTTGCTGTAAAGCACATAGCCCACTGTGGTTTGGTCATTTATCTGGGAGACACTCAGCAAACATGCAAAGTATTTATTAAGGATCAACACCAGCCAGGAGCTGGTGGCATGATCAGGAAGCTTGAGATCTGAGGATTGCAGTTTGAAGCTAGTATGGACAGGGAAGTCTGTCAGACTTTCCAGTGAATCACCAAAAAGCCAGAAGTGGAACTTGTAACTCAAGTGGTAGAGCATTAGCCTTGAGCACAAAAGCCCTGAGTTCAAGCCCCAGGGACAACCAAAACACACACACACACACACACACACACACACACACACAGCAAAGAGCCAAAGAGCTTGGGGCTATGGCTCCTCAGTAGAATGCCTGCCTAGCAAGTGCACACCTCAGTACTGCAAAAAGAACTATAGTGACAACAACAACCACAGATCAGTTGACTTACCACACTCAAGGCAAATTTAATAATAAGATAAAATGCATATTTTTCTAAGTACAGAATAAAATGCCATTTGATGTAAAATTCATCTCACACAGTCCAAAGGGATCGGCTAGGTTTTTTTAGCGCTCCCAGTTCCCATGTTCTTTTTTTGATTGGCAAGAGCGCACTCTTACTGAGTAATGCACTTTGTTGATGTAAGCCCATCTGGTTGCTCTCAGCTACAATTGACCAAGACCAAAGAAGGCAAGAGTTTCCCAGATGCTGGGAAGATCTGGCAGAAGAGAGGACAAATGAACACAGTTAGAAAATCAGAAAACCCATGGAAAGAGTCCAAACCCCAAGACTAGAGACCCCGATCTCCACAGACCCTGAGGGCACCTCTGATCCAGCCAGTAAAATCCACTCAAGATAATGAACATGCCTTGCCAATGGAGAACTCATCTATTCTAACACACACACACACACACACACACACACACACACACACACACACACAGTGTAGTCCAAATATATTGCCATTTTAAAATGTGTAGTTCCCAAAGGGTGTTAGCCCATTCACCAGGAAAAGTAGATCTAGTGCACAACCTTACTTAACACCTGTACATAAGCAAGATGTTGTTATATTTCAAATCCCATATTGGCTGGTCCAAGCCATCAGTGAATTCACTTTAAGAAGAATAAAAAAAAAAAAAAACGTGGAGGAATTTGTCTTGGCTTTCAGGAACACACAGTTCCTAGCCAGACAAGTGGAGACCAGCAGGAGCAAGCTAATGATTTTTCAAATCTTTCTCAGATTTCCAAAGCCAAAAAAAAAAACCCTCTGCTCAGTGACACTAGGTACATACCATACACACAGCCAAAACACAGTGGCATGTTTTTGTTTTTTTCTTTTCTTTCTCCTTTGCACATCAAGCAGGGCCAAGAGAGACTTCCACACTGATCACCAACTCCGTGCGCAAAGGGAGGGAGACATGCTCCTGTGATAGCTGGGGAGTGACCCTTCGGAGCTCCCTGGGGACGCAGTATCAGCCGCACTCTGTTTCCTCTTCCCTGGATGCAACAATATATTAAGGGAGGGGAAAAAATTTTAAGAGGAGGTTGGCTCTTTTAATTATTTTCCTTTTTATTTTATTTTTTTTTTGGTTGTTGAAAAATGGAACTGTGTTCTCTTGATCTTTCAAACAAATGGACAGGAAGTAGAAGGTCCACTGCTCCTTCTGTTCTGGGAGAGGGAGGCTGGCTTTGTCTGTAGTGTGATGTGGGAAAAGCCTGCCTGTGTCTGCTGCTTTGTCAGGTTGTACCAAAGTGATTTGCTGTAGGAAGTGGGGGATGAATCGATTTCTGTGTCAGAGAAAGTGAAGGAGCCACAGTCTTTGAATCAAAGACCTCCATTCGCCCTTCATCTCTAAGGCCTGCTTCCTGTGACCTCCACCCTCCATCGTTATCCAATGATCAAAGAAACACAAGAACACTCTGAGCTTGACCCAAACAATCCCTTGGAGGAACAAAAGTCCTTGATATGCAGACACCCTTGGGCAAGGCGGGGGGGGGGGGGCTGTGAAAGTGTGAAGGCTTGGGGAACTTGCAAAAATCATAGTGGTACCAGGCACTGGTGGCTCACATTTGTAACCCTAGCTACTCAGGAGGCTAAAATCTGAGGCTCATGGTTTGAAGACAGCTGGGCAAGAAAGTCTGTGAGACTCTTATTTCCAGTTAACCAACAAAAAGCTAGAGTGCCAGCCTTGAGCGGGAAAGCTAAGGAACAGTGCTCAGTCCCTGAGTTTAAGCCCCAGAAACACCCCCTCTGCCCCCCCCACTACAGTGGTGACATGAAAGAGAAGGTCATTCAGATACTTGGCATCATACCGGAGTCTTTAACTGATGCTTGAATATGCAGTGTGAGTCTCTTCTCAGAGTGGATCTTAATAAACAAATGGTCTTCCGAAGGAAAATGGAGAGATGTATTTGCATTAAGAAGCGTATAAAAGAATCACACGGCTATTGCTTCCAGGGTAGCAATTCATCATATTAAGCATGCTGGCAAATGATTTTGTTTCTCCATCTAGAAAGTGATCAAAAGGAAAGTGCGATCCAGACTTGGGGGTGGAGGGGAGAGTAGGAGATGAGGTAATGCCTATTAATCATTCTATACTTGCAGAGATGATGGCTGTGTCATTTACGATTCTTGAAGGACAGTTTTTCTTTGCAATCTGTAGGAAATCTAGGGAAGGTAAAACACTTCAAGCCAAAGTAACACAGCAACCCTGACCTGAGCTTTTGCAGAACAGAACCTATAGCATGAGGTAAATTGCCTTTCATTGCTGTTCAAAAAGAAAGAAAGAAAGAAAGAAAGAAAGAAAGAAAGAAAGAAAGGAAAGAGAAAGAGAGAGAGAGAGAGGGAGGGAGGGAAAGATAGAAGGAAAGAAAGGAAGGAAGGAGGAAAGGAAAGAGAAAGAAAAGAAAAATATGAAATCTCCAGCAAAAAAGGGCAACATTATGCAGAACTTTAGAACCAGATTATTATAATGTCACCTCCTAGAGGACACTCAATAAACGTGTGTCCAGTATATCTTTCTGAAGCCAGCCCTGCTGACAGGGGCTAATCCTTCTGAAGACTCTAAGCCCCTATCTGAAGAGATATAATTTTATGGACTTTTGAAGGGCTTTTATTTCCAAAAGCTCTGAATATTTCCACAGTGTTCATTTCCTTACTTTCCCACAGTGATGCTATCTATACTTTCCTTTCCAGGTTTTTCTATTCAAATGCTTTGTTGAATTCCAACTGTTAGCTCTCTGGACTAAGCATTTGGCCACCACCACTTCTTTATCTACACAAGGTTTTGGGTAAACTAGAGATGCTGTGTAACCTCTCTCTCTCTCTCTCCCCTACCTCTCTGCTTCTCTGTCAGACGAGTGTAAGATTGACATATGTAGCAGAGTGTGATAGCTAATTCCTGAGTCCCAGCTAATGCAGAAGTGGAGATAAGGAGGATCAAGATTTGAGACCAGCCTGAGCAAAAGGTTAATGAGACTTCATCTCTACTAACAAGCTGGGTGCAGTGGTTCATGTCTCTAAATCCCAGATCTGTGAGAGGCATAGGTAGGAGGATTGTGATCTGAGGCCTGTCTTGAGCAAAAATTCTAGACCCTAGCTTTAAAAAAAAATCTAAAAGTAAAAATGGACAGGGGCATAGCTCAAGGAGTAGGCTGCCTGCCTAGCAAGCTTGAGGCCCTCCTGAGTTCAAGGCCCAAGACTACCAGGATAAATAATACACAAATGAAAGATTGAGATATAACTTACCTTCCGCTCCCTATGAAAAATGTTGATGTTCAAAAATATGCATATTTCCATTATAGTTCATGGGAAAGAGTCTGAGGGTGAGGCGGGGTTTCCAGAATAGTTTAAGGGTTCCAGCAACCCCTCCTCCATACGGAAACCTATTGAACTGGCCAAAATGAGAGATGGTCAAAATCTGAGGGTTAACCAAGGAGCTGACAACAAGTTAGGAACTAGTTAATGAAAAGATAAGCACAACTTCAGGAAGCCAGGCAAAGGAACTTGAGCCTGATGTGGTGAGGGACAGTTCCAGTGGGCTCAACAGCTAGAGATGCTGTGGTGCCATCATCTATCCAGCGCCACGGGGAAGATCGACGCAATGACATCATAGCCAGGCTCCCCAAGTCTGGTCCTGCTCTGCAGGTGGGAGCTGAGCAGTGGGTCTATAGCTCTGTGGTAGCTCCCACCTCAACAGGCAAAAGTCATTCTGGATCAACTGAGCCACCAGGGAATGTGGGTAAATGATTTGCCTGGCTTTGATATCAAGACTCTGGCAGCTGGTAGCAATGGTTGGGCAACCTTGGGACTAATTAGTAAATGCATGGTTTTACAATGTGTTTTGTTGTAGTAAAAGATACACAACATGCAATTAACATATGGCATGCATACATGTATATGCATATTAGGTGGTATATGTGTAATATATTACATTATGTGTGTAATATAGTTTAATTGCATATAACACACGTATCACATGCATGTAGTATATATACACATACATATAGCATGTCAAGTTTTACAATGAGTTTTATCACGTATAACATGATTGATATATAACATGTATATATGTATCTATACTGTATATTATGATATATTGAATATGATAATATATGTTACATTGTATGTGCAATCAATTTTATAGTACATATAACATATAATGTATAACAGTTAACACATAACATGCCATTTTATAGTAAAATTCAATATTACATTACATATTTCATGTTATGTGCATAATACACATGCATTTATTACATACAACACATATGCATATCACATACCATTTTAACCACTTTAGAGCAAAAGTCAGTGGCATGAATGACATTCACAATGTTGTACAGCAGTCACCTCTAGTCATTTCCAGAATTTTTTCATGATCCAAACAGATGCTCTGAACCCATGAAACACTAATTCCCTTTTCCCTTCAGCCCCTAATAACCCTATGCTACTTTCTGACCCTGAACTTGACTTCCCTAGATACTTACCTTATTTATGAGGAATCCTACTGTATGTCATTGAGGCTGGCTTATATGACTGAACATAATATCTCCAAAGTCTGTCCATGTTGCAACCATGTGACATGTCTTCCTTTGTGGAGGAATAAAGTCCATTAGCTATATATCCATTCAGCTGTTGATGTATGACACCTGGGTTGTATCTACCTTTTGACTGTTGTGGATAGCACCTGGGTTCCAGTGTTCAGTTCTATCATTGTTAAGGATGTGCCTACAAGTGGGATTGCTGAATCCTGGGGTCTGTGTTCAACAGCTCCAGGTTCTGCACACTGTTTTCTATATAACTGGCATCATTTCACACTTCTCCAGCAGTGCACAAGGGTCTGCTTCCTCCACAGCCTCATCAACAGCTGTTAACTTCCATTTTTTAATACGTGTCATCCTAACAGGATCAGAGGGGTATCTCACTGAGTGCATTTCCTTTTGGATAATGTAACTCCCTCCTTTCCTTTCCCCCAATTTTTACTTGAACTAGTGAAACTACATGTTCTGCTGTTCATGCTGAGCTCCATAGTTAATTTTATAATCTCTGCTTTTTCCCATAAATATGAAAATTGAAAATAGAAGGTGAGCTGCTGCCTTGTGATAGCAACTAGATATCTCATGATTTGCAAAAGTTGGTTTTTTTTTTCTAGTTTTTGCCAGTACCAGGACTTGAACCCCACGGCATCACCCTTGCTTGGTTGACTTCCTCATGATTGGTGCTTGACCACCTGAGCCTTGCTTCTGGTCTGGCATTTTGCTGATTAATTTGACATGCAGCCTCACAGACTTTTCTGCCCAGGCTGACTTGAAATCTTCATCTTCCAGTTCTCAGCCTCTTTAGAGTAGCTAGGATTACAGAGTGAGTCAGCTATGTCCAGCTACGTGGTTTTTATTCCTATTACTATGTTATTGTTTTGTACTCTGGATGCTTCCAAAGACAAGGACCCTACTTCAAATCAATTTTACCACTCTATATTCTTTTTTGGCCCTTGACCCAGTTTTCCCTGGATCCTATTAGTTGCCTGTTGCAGGGTAACTTAACGGCTACTGCAAATTCCCTGTGTCCTCGCTGATCTCACTAGACTTGTATGGATGAGACTGGGGATATATCCATTGTAGGGCTGGGCTGTGCAGGTGGTAAGCACTGCTCTCCCACATTGGTCGACGGGGATGGAGATGTGGTCTGTACCAAAGCAACTGAACATGCATCCAGCTAGGGTTCAACTTTCAGAAACTATCTATTCCTTCATCTAAGCTTGCACATTTTAAACTCCAAAAATGTCAAAGAGAAAGCAAACAGATGAAAATAACATGCAGTGGGCTTTTATCTGTTTGCTTGTTTAAAGACTAAGAGCCAACATGAGAATAAACCTATACATAGTTAAAATAGGCACTGACGTTCTTTCATCAAAACTTGATATGGCCGGGCGCTGGTGGCTCACGCCTGTAATCCTAGCTACTCAGGAGGCTGAGATCTGAGGATCGCGGTTCAAAGCCAGCCTGGGCAGGAGAGACTGTGAGACTCCTATCTCCAATAAACCACCAGAAAACCGGAAGTGGCGCTGTAGCTCAAGTGATAGAGCGCTTGCCTTGAGCTGAAGAGCTGAGGGACAGCGCCCAGGCCCAGAGTTGAAGCCCCACGACCGACAAAAAAAAAAAAAAAAACTTGATGTGGTAGAGTGCATGAGGTCCTGGGTTCAAATCCTCAGTATCACATTAAAAAACAAACAAAACAACAACCAAAAAAAACCCTGCCATTAATTCTAGCTGGGCACTGGTGGCTCATGCTCGTTATCCTAGCTACTCAGGGGGTTGAAATCTGAGGATTGTGGTTCCAGCCTGGGCAGAAAAGTCCCTGTGAGACTCTTATCTCTAACCTCTGAAAAACCAGAAATGGAGCTGTGGCTCAAGTGGTAGAGTACTAGCCTTGAGTACAAAGAGGCTCAGGGACAGCACCCGGATTCTTAATTCAAGCCCCACAACTGACTTTTTCATTTGATAACAGAACAAGAAGAGTAGCAACTTTGCTCACTCATTGGATGTATGGATTTTACAGTGACAGACACTGTGCTTAAGGAGCTTCTGGGGATACCAGAATGAACATGGTGGACACAGCTACTGTCCTAAATCCTGATAGTTTGGTGAAACCGTTAGACCATTCTGTACAACTACCATTCGTATGGATATCCAAATAAACAATGCATCAGCTATATGGAAAGTTCCCAAGTTATGAGTATAATATTAAGTTCTTGTAATGATTCTAGAATTCTACTCTTATAGATTAACTAGATATAATATTAACAACTACTATGATTATTTAAATGTCTCTAGTTGTATCAGTAGAGGTGGCCCATGTCAACTCATTGTAAATGTCTTCTCCAGTGTTAGTAATTGTTTTGATTCCTCTTATTTTTATTTTTTGTGCCAGTCCTGGGGCTTGAATTCAATACCAGGTGCTCTCCTTTACCTTTTTGCTCAAGCCTGGCTCTCTACCACTTGAACTATAGCTCTACTTCTGGCTTCTTGATGGTTAATTGG
Organism: Dipodomys ordii; assembly: GCF_000151885.1. Taxonomy (NCBI): domain Eukaryota; kingdom Metazoa; phylum Chordata; class Mammalia; order Rodentia; family Heteromyidae; genus Dipodomys; species Dipodomys ordii. The sequence goes on along the minus strand of NW_012267244.1, from coordinate 16,459,246 downwards.
AACTAACCACCTCACAGATTTGTCTGCTTGGGATGAATCTGAGCTGCAATCCTCAAATCTCAGCCTCCTGAATAGCTAGGATAACAGAAGTAAGCCACTAGTTCCCAGTCACAAATTCCTTTTCTGAGACTTGACGAGTAATTGCAGAGAAAGGATTGACTAATAAGTTCTCAAAGACCCTATTACATGTCTCCTCCCCATAAGCAGTTTCTTTCTACTTATCCAAGCAATGGAGTGTACATTGCTCTTGGCCTCTGATAAGGTGCATGGTTCAGGAAGGGATGGTAGAAGTCAAGTCTGACATTTACATTCAACTTAGAAGATTTCAATTCTCTCACACTTTTAATTTTGATCCTTAGAGAGCTTAGGAAGGTTCACAAGCTTGATTAAAGGTACATAATAACTAAGATGCTCCCTCCTTGCCCTCCACTCAAGAAAACATAGAGTATTAACTCTACAATATATGTTTCTCTATAGCTGTTCTGGAATCTTTCACCTGAACCATACTCAAATTTGCACTCTTGAGGAAAACATTACATTTCTCTTTAAATTCTTCCAGATCACTGTGGACCCAAGAAGCCATGGAAGTGAATGGTTCTAGGGGAAGAGCTTGTCTTAGGTATGAAGACAGGCAACTTGGGGATGGACCCTCGCTCTTCCCCTTCTTAGCTGTGGAACTTTGAACACACACCGACTTATTCTTTCTGAACTGGCTTTCCACCTGCAATCTAGAGATAAGGCAAATGATGGTTGATGGTGAATGACAAGCACAGATTGGCTCTGACCCTGGCTCTATGTTGCACTAGCTATGAAGCCCTGGGTCAAGGATGTGCCTTCTATAAGTCTTGTTGGAATATCAACACTTATAAAAACCTGATGCAAAATAAGAATTCAAAGCACATTTGCTATTATTGTATGGACAGCAGGCCCAGGGTATGGCCTGACACACAGATGACTCACCAGCCATGGTCATTTCCCTCCAACATCTCAGACCTGGCCTTCACACAAATGTGAGATCATAATCCCAGGGCTCCCATGTCTGCACCCTTTCCTTGTCTTCTTCTCCTGCATCCCCACAGAGCAGATCACTCTTTCTAGTGACAGACATCTGTTCCTCCCTGCCTAGAACCACATCAGCTGCGAGAGACAGTTCTTTCCAGGGCAAACAAGCATTTCATTCCCTTCCTGAAACCCATCCCAGGGCACCTACAAGGAAATCATCTCTCCTACCACGATGATGGTGCAATCAAACAGAATGGCAGCTCCAGGTGCTCTTATCACATTGCCAGAGCAGGCACCAAATGACAACATTGCTTCCATTACATTTAGCAGGAATGACTAACTTGTACAGGAAAAGCAAAATTTAGTAGACAGATAACAATGGCTTTTGAGGTTCTTATTACCCAAGGCAAACACCTGAATTATGCCTTAGGACTAAGGGATGGCATAAACAGGAATGTTTTTTGAAGCACCAGGCCATGACCCATTAGGGTACCATGAAATCAAGTGGACCAAGGCCCATACTTCTATAAAACAAATGAGACAGTGTTTCATAACCAATATTAGATTGTGGAGGAGAACTAGTACCCCCATAAAACCGCTTGATTTGGAAGAGGCTGGAATTCAGGAATTCTTTTATCTGGATCCCTCCCTGGCCTGCAGTGAAGTAGGCAATCCCACCTGTGGAAATGGGGGACTTAGAGCCAGGAAGTGGAGGCTAACAACTGGACACAGGACAGCTCTTCCTCCACAATATTCCTAAAGAGAAAAACTAAGGTGAACATGGAATTTAGACATTTTTCAATTTAAGATAAAGAAGAACTTTGGACTGGAGGTGTGGCATAAGTGGTAGAGCACTTACCTGGCAAGTGTATGGTCTTGTGTTCAAATCCTTGCTCCACCATAAAAGGATAAGTAAATACCTTAAACTTCATTAGAATCACACTGTGATAGAATGAGCCAATTCCATATTTCCAGTCTGAGATAAAGTGACCATTTGCAAAGTCTTCCAGACACCGATCTCTTGTGGGGAAGGGACATTTAGAGCCTAGGAATCCAGCTTTTAGTATGTGGATTTGCCCCAAGCCTGATTTCCTCCTAATGAAGCCAGCTTCATTCACACACATACACACACACATACACACACCTTCCTGTACCCCTTATTGCATGTCATTTTTCTTAGCCCACATCAATTTCAGCTTTCAATGCAGATGTGAGCTGGTTTGAGTGTGGAGTGAATTTATATGTATGAAAAGAAGTTCTCATGAGTGTGGCCGTTTTGTTTTGTTCTTCTGACTCTAGACTTTTCTCAAGAAAGAAATGTCATTTTACACATATCAGTGAAAACGCACACAGAGACATCTCCACATATCACACACACACACACACACACACACACACACACACACACACACACCCTGAGCAGGTTAGGGGGAAGAGAGAGAAAGCTTCAAAGGCCTTCTTTAAATTAAAAAAAAAAATTAGAGCTGCTTCTAAATGGAGAAACTCATGTTTTGAAGAGGAAGGAAGAGGATCTTTCTTTTTTCTTTCTTCTTCTCTTTTTGTTATCTTTTGTCCTTTCTTTCTTTTTCTTTTTTTTGTTCCAGCACTGGGTCTTGAACTCAGGGACTTTATGCTCTCACTTGTCTTTTCTCGCTCTAGCTTTCTACCACTTGAGCCACACCTCTACTTTAACTTTTTTCTGGTTAATTGGAGAAAAGAGTCTGCAGGCTTTTCTGCCTAGGTGGGTTTCAAACTGTGATTCTCACATCTCACTCCCCTAAACAGCTGGGATTATAGGTGGAGCTACCAGCATCCAGCCTAGGGGACAGGTTTCTTATCAGATACCAGGAAAGGGTAGGGCTTGGGAGATACTGCTACTTAAAACCTTGTGATCTTTACCTTTGGTTTAATTTCTGCATTTAAAATTTTGAGACTTAATTTCCATTTTATAGTGATCCTAGAGAATGTACCTTACAGCCTGACATTTAGGGTCTTAGTAAATAAGATACAGATAACAGATACAAGCAAAACCATATACTAAACAGCATTTGTAAATGTTCATACAGCCTTGCTCTATTTCTTAAGTAAGTTTGCTCTAAGGACTTCACTGAACAGGTACACAAAGATGTATATACAAAGAAACCCTTTAATAGGGAAAGGAAGAAAACAATATAAATGTGTAACAATAAGAGGCTAGCTAAGTGAATCTAAGAATATTCAAATAAATGGAGTGTGAGCCATTTAATAAAGATGATACAAATGCACATTGACATGAAAAGATATTCAAATTATACTTTTCAAAAGTAGGTTACTTAACAGCTTGCACAGCAGAGAGAGAAGTCACGACATGCTTATAGAGGCTATAGGTCTTCATGGTAGGATTAGAGTTTCTTCAGGAAATTTCTTCTTCCTGTTTTCTGAAAATGTGTTTTAATCCCTGTTTTGTAATGTGGCTCCAACCAATCTGTCTTCCTTATGTGACAAATAAGTAAATGAATACTAAACAAGAGAAAAACCAGCACTTGGTTTCCATGAAGAAGCACTCCCTTGGCCCCATGTCTCTGCCAGCTTCTGCTTTACTTTCTGTCCAAGTGAGCAAAGTTTTAGGAAGGGAGCTTTGCTATGAGAACAGCAAAGCTTTTCCTCATGTCTAAAACTTCCCTCCATTGTCCCTCGAGCCTCCTCTGTACTCCACCCACAATCTTGCTGTGCATTTCACCATTACCTCAGTGTTACGTTATCCTCTGGCATCATTGTAGACTCTTCTCAGCTTTGGACAGAGTGAGTATCAATCACCTTCTGGAAATATGCCCTTGCTTTGCAGTGCTACCTTCCTTCTATTCCTCTCTCCTTTACTCCCTTTCAAATTCTTCTGCCCATCCCTTCTTGCCTTGCTGACCTCCTATTGTTGGGATCCTGGAGCTCAGTCTTTGTCACTCCTTCTGTCTACTCTCAATCCCATCTATATGTGTGCCCATAGAAGTTCAAAACTAGTATCTTCTCCAAATTTCAGACCTCCAGGGTCAACTGCTTTCTTGACTGGTCCAATTGAATATGTACATGAGATTTCAAACTGTAAGGTCCACTCCTGGATGGCTAGCAGACTCCACCCTCCTCGCAGCAAAGTCTCCACCCAGTACCTGCGTTACCTAGGCAACTGGGACACCTGGAAGAGGTCACATCTGCATCCGCTGAGGGCACATCTGAATTTGATGTGGCCACACCTTTCTCTGCCCGTACCCTAGATAAGGCCTAGCTCAGGCCCATACGCCCTCTCTCTGCCTCTCTGCTTTCTCTGCTTGCTCTCTCTCTCTCTCTCTCTCTCCCTCCTCTAGCTCTCTCTCTCAGCTCTTTCCTTCCCTTCTTTTTCCCAGCTCTCTCTCTTTCCCAGCTCTCCCAGCTCTCTTTCCCAGACCTTTCCCCACCACGTGGAGGACCAAGATGGCCTGGTACCAGCCGGAACGATGAATAAATCTACCCCTTACCTGAATACCACGTGCGTGCTGCTGTTCTTACTCGGCTACCTCTTTCTAAAAACCTAACACAAACTAATAAATATATTTTTTAATTCTTGATTTCCTCCTACCTCCAACCTACTGGTCCTCCATTCTTCTTATATCCCTGGCAAACCACAAAAGCTTTGTCCTCAAAATATAACATAAATCTTCCCATGTCTTCACCATCACCACCACTATCACCTCCACCTCCACCTCCACCTCCTGGGTTGAAGCCAGGACTATCTTCAGGTAGAGCTCCTGTACAAGCCTCCCATGCTCACCACATCCCAGCCTCCCTATGCTCCTCACTGTTTCTGGAACAAGCCTTTGCACCTACTATGTCCTCTTCCTAGAATATTCTTTACCCAAGTGTCTAATGGCTTATGTTCTTGCTTTCTTTGGTTCTCTGTTCCATCCTATTTAAAATATCACATTGTGGGGCTGGGAAGGTGGCTCAGTGGTAGAGCCCTTGCCTTGTATGCCTGAGGCCCTGGGTTCGATTCCTCAGCACCACATAAGCAAAAAGAAAAAAGCCGGAAGAGGCACTGTGGCTCAAGTGGTAGAGCGCTAGCCTTGAGCTGAAGAGCTGAGGGACAGGGCCCAGGCCCAGAGTTCAGGCCCCACGACTGGACCCCCCCCAAAAAAATAAATAAAATATCACATTGTCATCCCCACTTACCACAGTCCTTATTGCCATCCAACATACCATACATACATTTACTTTTTTCTTTATTGTCTGTGTCTCTTGACTAGGTCATCAGCCTCTGGAGCAGAGACTGTGTTCTGTTTACTGCTGCACCAACACCTGGAACAAAGCCTGAGCCAGGATCAGAACTTGATAAGGATTTGTAAATAAATGACTTGCCTAATCTAATATGTTCTTTTGTTTCTGTTTAATGTCTAGTATGTGGGGGTCAGGCTAACAGTGCTGTTCAAGAAGGTAGAGCAAGGAAAATGAGCCATATCCCCCTTCTGGGAGTCTGTGACAATCACAAGGATACTGAGGTGAGAAAGGGCATGGAAAGGTGCTGACACTCCCAGTGGAGCTGGGGGCAGGGCCTCTGAACGTAGGCATTGATTGCTGAAGTTTCCCATTAACCAATTTAGCTTAAAAATGGAGGGAGGAAAGGAAAAAAGATACACTCTTAAGCCACAATTACTAGACCATTTGAGGAAGATGAATTCAATCTCATAGAAACTGGAGCCCAGAACAGCTCAGTATGTTTGAAGTACAAATAATCCTTCCTTGCTTGTCCATTCTCATAGAAGAGTTCTCTATTTTGATTCTGTTTTTTTGTTCTGTTTTGTTTGGTTTGGTCCAGCAGTAGTCCCACGGGTTCCCTAGGAAATGCAATAATGCCTCAGACCATCAATGTCTGAGAATACTGATAACAATGAACACTCGAGTTCCTTACATAAAATGATGTAGCAATTGCACATAACCTGTGTACATCCTCTCGAATACTTTTAACACCTGTAGCTAACCTATAATATTGAATGCAATAGACATTGATGGGAAATTGCTCTGTTCTCATAACTCAATGTTGCTCCTGTGGCATGGCCCACTGGCTAACCTCCCCCCTTGGACACCTTCCCAAAATTCTCTAGCCCTTTCTCCAGCCCTGAATCTTAATGTAAATGTGAAAGCCCACTTCCCCACCCCTACCCCTGTCTGGCATCTGAGTTCCTCCCAGCAGGCCACACCTGGCCAAGCAATTAATCTACTCAGTAGATTCTGGGAACCAGGCCATTTCAAGTTATTACCGCAAACTCTCAAGGCACATCTCAGAACTCCTTGTAGCTCTCTAGCTACCTTTGATTCTGCCCCCACCTAAGACTCTACTTAGATCCCTCCTCTTCTGCCCCCGTTATGCCTTGTGTCTCCTGACTCTCTTCAGGTCACCATGGCATCCCTCCTCAACTTTCCATTAAAGTTGCTCTGGTCTGTCAAGGCTGGTATCTTTGCTTTCATTCTCCCCGCCCTTTGGACATCCATCCTTTTCCCTAACAGAGTTTTGTAAATAGTTGATATTCTGTATCATTTAGGGCAAATATCAAGGGAAAACACTGGTATTTCTTCAGTAAAGCCACAAATCATAAATATAGAATCCATGGTACAAAGGCCAGCCCTTCTTGGTTTGGACCTAACACTCAAAATGTGTTTTTCCTACACTGAACACAGAGCCTTTCTCTTTTTTCCATCCTTCCTAACACGTAGTTTTTTCTGACCATATGAACAAGCATGGTGGTGAGCTTGCCCCCTCCCTTTTGAAAAACAAGTGTCTACTATTATTTCAAAGGTTCTACAAAGCTGAAAAATGCTTCTGAGCCTTTATGGTGATGATGGGCCCTTTCTATCATCACTTCAGCAATGTGGGGAAGTGAAATATAAGTCAAGTCCAATAACAGGAACTGAAGGCAGCCTGTGCCTTTGATTTGTCAGCCTCTGATACCAAGCCCTGAGGGAGCCTGAGGGCAGAGAGAGCCTGCTTGTGCAGCACTGTGGTTAATGGACCTGCATGGACAGGAGCCCCACTTCTGCTATTTCCTTTCTGAAGGCTCCTAGAGCTTTTATGTACCGAAAGCGGATTGGTCTTTTGGTTTAATTCCTCCAGGTATTAATGGATTGCTTAGTTTGAAATCTGTTTAGGCCCAGACTTTGGAAGTTGCCTCCTTACTACCCCCCAGAAAGGAATTTTAGATCTTGAGACAAGTGTTTGTTACTGAGCACATTACCAAGGGGCAGTGATTTTCTTATAGCATTCTATGAGAAAATTATATCCTACTTTATTTTCCAGTTTATATCAGGATAGTAATAGGCAAAGAGAACATTCAGACATTCGTTCTCTTTTATACAAACACACACACACATACACATATACATACATACATATACAAACACAAAATCATCACTTGATATCCATAGACATTATATTCCTGTCCCAAATATTATAAGGATGGCTTCAAGTCACTCTTTTAAGGTCTGCCCAGGGCCATGCAGGTCCTGTGCAGACACCTCCCTACCTCTTGGCTAAGTGTCTGCCCAGTATCTGTTACCTAGGTAACTGACTCACCTGGAAATAGTCACCTCCCCCTCCTTCGAGGTTACATCCCAGGCTACCTCTGGTCATGCCTCCCATCTGATCCTAGGAGGGTCCCAGGCCCTGAAGTCTCATCCAGATCCAATATGGCCACACCTTTCTCCCACCTGGTCACGCCTCTTACTGTCCCTGGCCTACATAAGTCCTGATCTGAGGGTGGGGTCTCCCCTTTTGACCATGCCTTTCCACCATGCACAGCGAAGCAGCAGTTCAGTAAATAAACTTTTTTTTTTTTTTGGTTGGTAGTGGGGCTTGAACTCTGGGCCTGGGCACAGTCCCTAAGCTCTTCAGCTCAAGGCCAGCGCTCTACCACTTGAGCCACAGCGCCACTTCTGGTTTTCTGAGTGATTTATCAGAGATAAGAGTCTCACAGACTTTCCTACCCAAGCTGGCTTTGAGCCATGATCCTCAGATCTCAACCTCCTGAGTAGCTAGGATTACAGGCATGAGCCACCAGTGCCCGGCCTAGTTCGATAAATAAGCTTCTTTTCCTGCCTGAATAGCGTGTGGTGTTCTTTTCATCATCTACCTAATGAAACCTACCTACTTAATATACCTTACAATCCTTAGATGACAGATAATACCTAGTATCACCCAAAGAAAGCCAAGGCAGGAAAGTCCGTGAGACTCTTCCAATTGACCACCAAAAAGCCTGAAGTAGAGCTATGGCTCAAGTTGTAGAGCACTAGCTTTGAGTGGAAAAAGCTCAGGAATAGCACCCAGGCTCTGAATATAAGCCTCCAGACTGAAGGGGGAGAGAGAGAGAGGTAGATAGACAGAGACAGAGAGAGAATGAAAACAAAGAGAAGTCCCTACATGTTTAGTACATAATTTACTCCAATATTTTCTACCCAATTGAATTCATACGTATGGGATCCAAAAATATAGAGGGCTGACTGCATACATATAACTCCTATGAGCCTGTTGAACTGAGCTAAGACTTGGTATATGAAGCTGAGGGGAAAAGGTTTTCTGCACGCACACCATCCAGCAAAAGCTGAGTCACTGAGATGGGGAATCACAAGGCAAAGTCTGTGGAATTCCTTGGAGGATCTTTGAGTTTTGTATCACTCTATGTATTTTACCAGTGATACAAGTTTGACTTCAGAGCACAAATCTGAAGTCCAGAAGAAATTCCAACTTTCAGAAATAGAAAGGACAGCTGTGAATGACTCTTATTTCACATGTGAAAGGCACCAAAAGCAGAATTGCACTCAGTCGCTCCACTCACTAAACACCCACCACGGAGAGTGGGGCGCTTGGCAGGCCTGCCGGTCTTCTCAGATTTCCACACAGATGTCCTCCAAAGGGCCCAGGGCAAGGAACAGAAGCCCTGCAGAGTCTGAGACTGGGGTCTGAGTGGGTAATGGCTGCTCACAGCACATTTGCCTGAGTTTCTGGTTTGTCTTAAATATCCATATTAAAGTTTCTTTCTCTCCAATAAGAACCAGATTTTGTGTCAATATAAAATACTATATTGAATAATATTATATTTGAGTAAAATGAGAACCTCAAATAGATGTGTATACTATGGTGTTGAGTACGCAGGGATAGACAGCAGCAACATGCACTTATGTTTGGACAGATGTTTGAACAAAGTTGTAAGGGCTGGTGTGAACCCAGGGGAGCTAGCTGCCCGCAGGAAGGCTCTGGGAGTTATTTACAGTACTTCTGGGGAGAGGATGGTGGCTCTGTCTTTCAAATCTTGTCTTAGTCACACAAATGGCATGACTTTAGGCAAGTACAGTGCTACTGGTGCTTCAGTTTCTCCATCTGGAAAGTGGATGAAATAGCAGCACCTGCTTCATCAAGTAACAACGCTGAAACAAATGACTGCAGAGCATGTTTAAAGCTTTGCCATTCTTGGCCTTCCCTGACCAATCTACAGTGGTTTCTTAACCTTCTTATCAAGCTTCAGACTCCCAGCAGTGAGCACTATCTAAGACTATCTTCTTTAAGCTTAGACATTTGAGAAATGTTAAATTGATAAAATGTTAAATTGATAAAATCTCAACCTGTCCATATGATCTAATGCTAAGCAGCCATCAAACAATTTAGTATCAAAGCCAATTTTTAAAAAACTTTTCCTCGGTATATATAAGATTCAAATGGAAGGGAACTTGTAGGGGTGGTGGTGAGTGCCTATAATCTCAGCATTTGGGAGGTGGAGACAGGAGGATCATGAGCTTGAGGTCAGCGTGGGCTGTATGGTGAGATTTTTATCTTATACAAACAAAATAGTGAAGATAACAAATAGCAAATAAAGAATGGCACGACTATATAGAAGAAATACACACACACATATACATCTGTGCATGTGTGCGTGCACACACTCATACACACATAACACTAATAATCATTGTCTCTGAATGGGAAGGTTAAATGGGATGTACATATATTTCTGTTGGGTTTTTCTAGTTGCCAAATTTTCGCAATGAGTGCGTGGCCTTCGTAATTCAAGGGGAAAGGCTGTTATAGTGCCACTGGGAGGCTGAGGAATTAGGGGAGAAAGGGAATGAGTCTACTTTCTAGCTCAGGTGACACCTCTGAAAGTCACTGCTAAGGATCCAGCTCCTGCCCACAAGGCTGGCCATGGCCCCGTCCCATCAGATCCCCATCACCCACAATGCTCAGAGGGGTGAAAGTGGCTTTGCTCCTAAATTTTGAGGTGCTACACCTCCTCTGATGGCTCCACAGTGACTTCTAGCACCTGTATAATCAACTTTAAAAATTATTTCTGTGTGGTTATAAAACCTTAAGAGAGTGTCCTGTTTCCCTGGCTAGACTAATAGGTACTCAGTGTGAGCCATCATTCTCGTCTTGTAATCTCATAGAGAAACAGCTCAGGATGGGGACATCAAAGACTTAAGGAAAGTATTGTTCATTATAACATGATCTTTTGAGAAAAAGTGTCCAACAGCAAGAACTGTGGATTGAATTATGCATACCCCTCCCCCCAAAATAGAAATGTTCAAGTTTTATGCCCCATCTGTGATATTGTAACCTTACTAAGATAGGGTCTTTCCAGATGGATGAAGTTTAGATGACTCATACAGGGTTAAAATGAGCTTTAATCCAATGAATTTTGATTTTTTTTTTTGCTCTTGCTGTAATCATGGCTTGAACTCAGGGCCTCATGCTTGCTCAACTTGCTTACTTGTCTTGCGCTCTACCACTTGAGACAAGTCCCCAGCCCAGTTTTGGGGTAGTTATTTTGGAGAGGAAATCTAGAGGACTTTTCTGCCTAGGTTGGTTTCAAACTGTGATCTTCCAGATCTCAAGCTCCTGGGTAGCTAGGATTATAGGCACTTGACAATGACGGGATCTTTGTAGGAAGAGAGAAATAGAGACATACACATATAGGGAAGAGGCCAGGGATAACAGAAGCAGAGACTGGAGCGGCTCAGCCACAAGTTAAGGCTTGTCAGCAGAAGCTACAAGAGGCAAGGAAGGATTCTACCTTGGATCCTTCAGAGGGAGCACATGCTGCCCCCACCTGGATTTCAGACTTCCAGCCTCTAGAGCAGGGTGTGGTACATTGAGCTGGTGAGTAGTGAGGCCTGTAAAATCATTTGCTTTGGCCCTATGAGGGCTGGACTCAAAATTAAATAAATCTAGTAGGAGTTTTCTTTTTTTTCAAAGTAGAATGTAATAAATACATACTTTCAAATGATGTTGTAAATGTCAAAATGGCCATTGGCAGAAAAATGGTTCCCACCCTGGCCTAAAACTATGAGAATACATTTCTGCTCTTTTACATCATCTGGTTATTTAGGCAGCCCCAGAAAGCCAATATGGTGAGCCAATGGTTGTAAATCTCTTAGAAGACCTGGAACTGACCCTCCCAAGGTTATTTTTATATTTATGTACAATAACCTAATGAAGAATATAGAACTTAATGAGGAAGCATGTTTACAACATAGATTCCTGGACCCTACCCACATGCAATCAGTTTGGTTTTATAGCCAAACTTTTCATGGGTGAAGAAGAGGAAGAAGAAATCCACTTTTTTTGGTTACCATTCTTAGGTTGTTTCACTCTTCAACAGATCCTTAATTTCCAATTAATTGACCTGTTAATCTTACTTAGAAGAAATTGTTTCCTTCTGTTGAAATTAAGAATATACCATTGAATTCTGAAGAGGTGTTAATCTCAAATTCTAGAAACCAGAACTAGTCAAGTTAAATATGTTAAAAAAAGAAGGAAGGAAGCAAAGAGCTGGACAACCAGGATGAGGGATGAAGGAACTCAGGACAGGTTCAGACATTAGTATTAGCAACGGATCAAACCATAACTTTATTCAAAAGCACATTAAACTTCCAAATTCTGCATAGACAAACCTGATTGGCCCCTTCAGATCAGCTGTGCTGACTAGGTTCACGAGAGAATATGTTTATGTGCATCAGACTAGCATGTGGGGCCCGCCCATAGGAATGGAGGCGAGTTCTTAAGGAATAGACAATGCTGCCAGAGGCTTCTATTCTCTGTACTCTCTTCCCTGACTCTTAACTGGAAAACAGACTTCAAGTCTTTTTCTAGGATAAGCCATTCCGGTTTCCCTTTCCCTGTTCTCCACGCCCCCTTTCAGACTAGCCCATTCTACAAAGTCTCCTGGAGTCTTCTCTCCCACTGACCCACCCATGTGGGGCATAGAATTTTATGTATCTTGCTCATTTTTGTGCTGCTGTGAAATCCTCTTTCCAAAGGGAACTCCTTTAGGATGAATGAGATCATGCTACTTCTGACTCTTTTAAAGACACTGGGAAATCAGATACAACGCGCTCTGGGTTGGGTTATTTTTCTCGTGGCAATGACAGGTCTTGACTCACCCAGACTAGTTTCCTTTGTGACAGCTATTACAGTTTGAAGAGAAAACTGACTGGTTTGGGGAAGACAGTCTATGACTAGCCCTGAAGTAGGGCTTTGCCCATTGAAAGGACAAAAACTGGCTGGTCAGTGCAGAGAGGGAAGAAAGAATCCAGGAATGGAATCCATGTCCTGAAATGTAATGAGTTACAATTTCAAAGAATCTCAGTGGTGTCTTTGAATAGTTTTGCGTTTTATTCTTTCTTTATAGAAATTACCTTAGCTGTCACATTGTCAAGCATTAACTATAATGACATAGTTATCTTGGAAGATACCACAGAATTCACACATGTCATTCTCTGAACTGAAGTAAGGAAAATACCCAACAGCGATGCTTAGTTCACATTGTATACCATGGAGGTCAGTTACACGAGCGCCCTATGGCCATCAGCAGCAGAAGTTTATCTCAATAATACTTCCTCTTTCAGAGGATTGTTATAAGAGGATTAAATAAGTGTAATGAAAACTAAAAATAACCAGACACTAGTGTCTCATGTCTGTAATCCTAGCTACTCAGAAGCTGAAGTCTGAGGCTCATGGTTCAAAGCAAGCCTGGGCAGGAAAGTCTATGAAACTTATCTCCAATTAACTACCAAAAAAGCCAAAAGTGCTGCTATAGCTCAGGTGGTAGAACACTAGTCTTAAGCATAAAAAGCTAACAGACAGCGCCTATGCCCTGAGTTCATGCCCCAGTACCAGCACAAAAATAACTTAAATAAAATAATGATAATGTTGATAAAAATAATAAAATAAAAACACCAAGCACTTCCCATTGTAGGTAAAGTGTTAATAAACATTAGCTATTTTTTTAACCATTTCCTGACATCCTTAGGTAAGGTTTGCTATATCTCTCTATAAAGGCATCTTCATTGTATTCTTTCCTTCCTTTCCCCGTGGAGTAGGGTCCCTTCCCATTGTATCTCCACATCTGAAGAGCTACAAGATGTTAGAGGGTGGTGGAAAATGGTTGCTAAAGAGCCATAGTGAGCAATCAGAACTGAGGTATAACAAAGCAAACTGTGACTCTCAGGGTTCTTTAGCTTATATGAAAAGTAAATGAAGGAGTGGAAAGATTTGCCTAAGATTATAAACAGGCAGTGGAGTGAACTGATGAGTTGCATGGGAGCTTTGGCAAGTTGTTTAACTCTTTTTAACCTCAGTTTCTTCATCTGTATCATAAATAAGGTGTATCCCATTGTGTGAGCATTGAATGCAATAATAGTAGCACAGCACTTGGTATATAACATGCACTAAGTCATAATTATACCAGAAAAAAAAGCTAGACTGAGTTTCCTTGCCAAAAGATAAAGAGTAACTCAATGACAAAGGCTAGGGACATTACCAACCAATGTCTCAGGTCTGCCCACTTTTACTAAGTACCCTCTAGATAGTAATTTGGCATCCTAGATAGCTCCTCTGGTGGAAAGACAGGATTGTTAACTAATAGAAGTCCACTTGACTCTTGAGTGTTGTTAACAAGAGAAGGCATCTATACATCTTCTGTGAGTCTCACTAAACCATGACAACTCCTGGTGAGAAAGGGGGATGCTGGTACATGACCATCTCCCTTCTCCAGCCTCACGGACATCTACTCATCTGCAACTTTTGAACAGCAAGGAAACCACTATGAGATGGCAGAATCAGACATGGTGCAGCTTATAAAGGCAGCACTACTTCCTACAAGAGCAAATTACATGAGAATGTTCTTTTATTCTGGCAACACTCTTTTGGAAGGCACATGGATAATTATCTCATACTTTTATATCGAGTATCTCAATATAATGGTTTGAGAGATAATACATAGTAAGCTTAAGAAACAAAGCAAAGAAAATTCTATAGCATGCTGAAATCTGTGTACCATTGATTAAATGTCTAGATGACCTCTAGAAAGATGTATGCTGAAGTAGTAACCTTAGTAGCCTATGGAGAGAGGGGGTGGCTAGTTAGGGAGGGTCATGGTGGGAGGGAGAATTTTTACCTTGCTCCTTTGAACCTCTTAATTTTTGAACAATACAGTGTGTGTGTGTGTGTGTGTGTGTGTGTGTGTGTGTGTGTGTGTGTGTGTGTGCGCCTGCACTGGGGCTTGAACTCAGGGCACTGTGCTCTCACTTGGATTTTTCACCTCCAAGGCTGGCACTCTACCACTTGAGCCACACCTCCAATTTTAGCTTTTTGCTAGTAAGTTGGAGATCACAGTCTCATAGACTTTCCTGACTGGTCTGGCTTAAAAATATGATCCTTAGATTTCAAGCCTCATGAGCATCTAGGATTACAAGAGTGAGCCACTAATACCAGCTAACAGCAATTGCTTTTGTATGTAGTTTTTTTTTATTAATACTTATAAGATAAGCTGATATATATGTCTTCAGAAAGAGACCTAAGAACAAATATTTTTAACAAATATCTAAGACAATTTCCACACATACCAAAGTTATCTTGCTTAGCTCTGAAACCAACCTAAAAGATGGTATTATTGGTTAGATTTTATGGATAAGAAAGAAACTGAAGGGGTTAAATGACTTGCCATAGCAACAGAACAGGTCCCAAGTCTCAGGTTTGTTTAGTCATCTCTTTAATACAAAGATAGAAATCTTTAATGGTGGTATTTCAAGCATCTAAGATAAGAAAGTGGGACAGATATTTTTGCCTAGAAAACTATTCTTAGCACTGGCTGATACCTGATACGTGATTTGCATGGGAATTTGGGAGGCACTTGGTATCATTTGAATATGTGCTTCTGAACTATTAACTGAAGAAAGGATACACCTGATCCAGGTGTCTTGTGGCCTTTCAACTCTGAATGGCTGACCAAGTGCCAGTTGGCATTCTGGAATGGAATATTTAGTGATCATGTTGACAGACTACCCCGCCCCTTTCCTTTCCTTCTTTTATATCTTGTGCCTTAATAAGGGAAGCATGAAGTTGCTCCTAAACATGGTTCTGGAAAACTCCTAATCCAGGAAAGAACAAATCTTGGCTAAGACCTGCACAAATGGTGATGGCCTTTGGCCAACATGTTACCATTGGGTTATTTATACTACCAAAGGAAGTAACTTCCTCCAAGTTACTTCTTCAGTTTCTGCCTAATTCCAAAATGCTGCTCTATGAACTAAATGCTAGGATTGAAATGAACAAAACAAAATATTTAGTGACCATCCTCTTTCCTATCCTAGATGTAAAAATTCCATGCAATTACCTGTTTGGGAGGCTCAATGTTTAATCATGATTGACCTGACTCTCTCTCTCTCTGACCTTCCCCCTCTAGAACCTTATTTGCTTCTTAGAAACTCCTCCTGAGCACAAGACCCTTCAGGACTCCATGGATTTTTTTGTATTTTTTTCTTTTGAGTAAAGAATGTTTGAGAGAAACAATCTCTGTTGGAATGTGTGTGGTGGTGTACACCTGTAATCCCAGCAACATGGGAAGCATATATAAGACAACCATAGTTTTTGGCTGGCTAGGGAAAAAACCCACAAAGCCCTATTTGAAAAATAACTAAAGCAAAAGGAGCCAGGGGATGTGATTCGAAGGGTAGAATATTGGAGTTCTTGCTTAGCGAGTGTAAGGCCCTGAATTCAAATTCCCAGTGCTAACAAGAAAGAAAGAAAAAGAAAGGAACAAAGGAAGGAAAGATGGAGGGAAGGAACCAAGGAAGGAAGGATGGAAGGGAGGGAGGAAGGAAATAGGGAGGGAGGGAGGGAGGAAGGAAGGAAGGAAGGAAGGAAGGAAGGAAGGAAGGAAGGAAGGAAGGAAGGAGGGAAGGAAGGAAGGAAGGACAGGGACACTAAAATTAGCCAAGGTAGAAACTACTTTTCAAGTTAGGATACCGAGTTCAAACACTAGACATGAAATTCTTGTACTTGAAGATGTTTGGACCTATGAGGTTGGGCAACAATGTCTTTATGAACTGTGGAGGTAATCTTCTTAACAAAGAAATGGAGATTATCTCTTCTACTTCCAGTTAGAAATAGAACATGATTTTTCCCAATGTTGGAATCCCAAGAATTTCTTATAAGCCCCATTGGGAATAAGAAGTTGGATTTGGGGCTTGTGGAAAAGAGCTTGAGTGAGATTATCTGTACTAGACTGAGATATGTCAGGACTCAAAACCACTTTTACTCTCCTTTTGCAGATAAGCCTAGCCCAGGTTGGTGTGGGTGGTAATGAACTCTTGGAGAAACATGCTGTAACTGTGAAATCGAACATTGTTACATTTTAGGCATGGCTAATGTGTGGTGTTCATAGATCAAGATTAAGTCAAATCAAAATTCTTAAAAATCAATTTCTCGCCAGGCACTGGTGGTTTGTGCTTGTAATCTTAGCTACTCAGGAGGCTGAGATCTGAGGATCACAGTTCAAAGAGCCCAGGCAGGACAGTCTGTGAGACTCTCCAGTTACCAGAAAACTGGAAGTGGTGTTGTGGCTCAAGTAGTAGAGAACTCACCTTGAGCTGACTTCAGCTTAGGAACAGTGCCCCAGGTCCAGAGTTCAAGCCCCATGACTGACCAAAAAAAAAAAAATCAATTTCTGAAATCTAGCAGAAGACCCAAAGCAAGAGTTTAGAATCTTGTGAAAAGATATCTGCCTCCTGGAATTTTTTGAAGATCACAGCACCCTGAATCACAAGCCACTGATTGCCTTCACGTTGTGAATTTCTGCTGTTGAGAGTGAAGGTTTTCAGTAGGAACACAGATCAGTTGAGTCACCTGACATCCAAAGCACAGCTCTACTCTTGGATGTGGACAAAGCCAACATGACAAGCCATCTTCTCTGGAGCTGTGTTGTTTCTTAGCGAACAGGGATCCATCAGCCACGGGAGTCGCAGTCAGTGATCCAGGATGAGAAATGACTCAGGAGCTTTTCTGTGGGATGATATATTTAGTTCCAGCCCTGCAATAATATGCACGACAGAATACTAAACTCAAATTCTAGACCTGAGCTAATCTGATGCAGACAATAGCAAGAAAAGGGTAAATGGCAAACCAATACATTCCAGAAACTGGAATGATAGATTCAATTACTCTCTTACTCATTCATTCAAAAAACGAATGCATTTAATGAAATCCTGGTCAGAGGGAGTACTGCACTATACTAGAGCATGTCAGTACAAAGGACTGAGGGAAAAGGTACAGACCCTGTCTTCCAGGGGCTTGCAGAAGTTACACAGTTATAGTACAAAGAGGAAAGCTCCATAGAGCTCACTTCTCCTAGCCTTGGGCATCAAGAGAAGCTGTACCTGAGAAGACTCTCAACAAGCAGAGAGGATCTAGGCAGAATAAGAGAAGGAGAGGGAACTGTCCAAGGTGAGCATGCAGCCTATGCAAGTCCCAACAAAAGAGGGAATGAAGATGGATATTCAAAAGAAGATACTATAAATCAAGAAGAAGAGACAGAAAAGACAGAAAAAACAAGAGACAGGGAAAAAAGAAGGAAGTAGCCAAGAAAGGAAGAAGAGAGAAAGGGTAGAAAGGAAGTTGTAGAGGAGACAAGAAAATGGAGGGCAGAAGTAAGAATGTAGCCCCAGCTACAAACTACCTTGGTTCTCAACCTCTCCATAGCCCAGCAATCAGATTACCCTGGAGTTTGGTGGTAGAACAGGGCTTCCTCCTGTACTAGCATGGGACCAGGCTGTTCCTTACTGTCAGAAGAATTCTAACCTTAACAAGGACACTTGATATTTACAGGCTGAAATGCAAGTAGGCCTTTTGATCTTTTCAAATACAGCTGATAGGCAGCCTGCTGAGGGAGCTACCCAGGAGGATCATGGGAGCCCAGGCGTTCTAGGCCAGTCAGTGCTACATGACAAGACTATCTGTAAAATAAAATAAAATAAATATAAAAAATGCAGCTATTAAGCCTCTGGTTTATGCTGAAGAGCTCAATTAGACTTTGCCATTTTGACAGTCTGGCTATGAACAAGCCACTGAGGACTAGAGGTGGAAGCATTCAGTTTTGGCCTGTTATTTCCTGCTATTCCTTCTGTTCTTGCTGTCTTCCATCTGCCCTCTGGGGGAGAGACTTGCTCTGCCGTCTTCCTTTCTCCTCAGCTGAGCATCTCTCTACCCAGAGCGAGGGCAGGTGCTGGCTGTTGACTTCTCAAAGCCACATTTCTACCCAATGAGGCAACACATTTTACTGGAGAAAGAAATTAAATACAATAACAAGGAAATGTTTTTCCAGCTAACCCATTTTTTAAATCCTCCTAAGTCCTATACATAAAGAGGAAAAAGTGGAGAGAAACCTAGCACAATGAATACTAATCACTTAACAACAATAACAGAAATAGCTCAATTCTATTTTGGAGAATTCATTCTTTTTTCTCCACTTCTCCACTTCCTGTTCAATCATCCTCTATTAAATTTTCACACCCCACTCAGAAACCGATAGCACAAAATTAGTGAACAGTAACCATCTCTCCTCTACCTCTTTCTAGCAGTATTGTTCCTCATTTTTCTTCCCACTTCCCCTTAAAGATTTGTCTCTCTTTCCTAAATGGGCTCAGTCCATAATTAGTTCTGTGAAAGCTGGTGCAAGATCTCACTTTTTTTTCTTTTCTCATGCAAATTGCCTTTGGCGCTCTAATGCCAACTCAATGATCTCTAAAAATATAAGGACTAATTAAGAGGAGAGAGAGAGAGAGAGAGAGAGAGGATCTCAGTTTCAAATTTCTAGAAAGTTTTGGGATTCTTATGGCCATAAACTAAGATATGGACTACTTTGTAAACATCTTAGTTGTTCTTGGCCACACCTTCTAAATATAATCATCATCTTTAATCCTAAAATTACAACAATGTACCATGGGTCACCGGGTCTTTCTTCTCACATCAACTTTCTATCCTCAACTCATATTTTTTTTTCCTAAAATCCAACTGTTTCGGACCCTCCCATCACTCCTTTCTCTCTCTTTACTAAATAGATTGTGTTTAGTTGTGCTTCAAATTCAAATGCCAACCACCAAAGCCAGCTCTCCTCATGTCTAGCGCTAGCTGAGGAGACATTCATCACCCTGCAGAAGCCCTCCTCATTCCAGGCCGTGTGAACCACATTCTATCTCTACTTCTCTCTGGAAGTTTCAATTCTTAAAATGGTAATACTGAATTTCTTCTTAGTTTCCCTCCAACAAGTTGAATTCTCTATGATACAGTTTTTCTCTCCAGATGGTTGTTTGCTTTGACCTCTTTTTTCTTTTGGCCATCAATGTTTAAGTTTCTTTCTAACCCTGAATCCATTTTGTTTAGGTGTAACCCCACTCTGCCTATTTTAAATGGGCAAGATGTAGGCTAATTCTCCTCCAACTCAAAAAAAAGTCTTGATATCTGAAGAGATTTCCCTCTCTATACTCAGTTCTTTTTATAATATAATTTCATCAGTAGGGAGTCATGAGAAGTGGGGATTGGGGTGACTTGAGGATAAAGACTTAGAAGAAAACAGGCACATTTAAAATAAAAAATACAATAAAATAAAAATAATATTCAGGAGGCTGAGATCTGAGGATTGTGATTTAGAGCCAGCCTAGGCAGGAAAGTCCATAAGACTCTTATCTCCAATTAACCACCAAAGTGGCAGAGCACTAGCCCTGAGCAAAAAAGTTTAGGAACAGAGCCCAGGCCTGAAGTTCAAGCCCCACAACTGACCAAGAAGCAAAAACAAGTAAACACAACATAACTTGGAGGGGAGGGGGAAGAAAGTATATAAGGGAATTTGAGACCTAAGGAAGAACATGTTAAGTTTAAATATTACATCAAACAAAAATTCTATGCACTTGCTTGATAGAAGAATAGAAAGTCTCCAAATAAACTGAACAAAGAAACGAAACACATGGAAATTCTGGAACAAAAAAAGTGAGTAAATTCAATTGATGGTTTAAACAGAAGAAAGAATCAATGAAAAATCTATATTTTATCTGCTTACTGATGAAAGTGATTGAATGCTCTTAGATGGGAAATATAGCTAGGTTATCCATTCATCTGGAAAAACATGCCCAGGGGAAAATGATTCTTTTTGGCACAGTGTGTTTTAAAGTTTTAGTTATGTCAAGGATGGGTATCTGTCTTAAAAGGAATATGTGGCAAAATCTGATCTTTCTTCGAAGAGATGCCCAGACAACAATGGCCAAACCTTAACGTGTAGGTCAATCTTCAAGTCTCTGAACCCAAGTGAATATAAGAACAAAGGCAAACACTTAGTTAATGTGAATTTGAGCCAACCCTCAACTTTAACTTTTTTCATCATAAACACTCACGATGTTGAACACTCCTTGCACCTATTATCAGTGTTGCCGGTTCCCGTGGCTGGGTTGTGCACTATCTTCGCAACTTTGCTTCACTTTGCTTTACTGGTAAACTTTCTTAGGTTCTAAAAATTAAACAAGGTTATATTTGATTTTAACTACGTTTCTATTACTAGAAACTTACAGTAATTATATAATGAACTTTTATAATGAAAAATTATTTCTTTTCTTTGAAAACATCTTTATGTTGCTCAGAAAGGGAAAGAATTCTTACCTAATGCCTTTACACCCTCTAAGATTATGATTATCTAGGTTTTCACTAGTGTGACTCATTGAAGAAAGGAGAGAAGAAACAGTGTGGGGGTGTCTAAAGTTAGGAGACAAGTGTTATGCAAAGCAGCTTATAGACTGCGTAGATGACTATGTGCTGTGAGATTAACACTTTGAAGGCTGAATGAGGAAAGAGTTTAGATCACTATGAAATAAGATATTTAAACTACTTGAGCTGAGCATGTAGTGATCTTCTAGCCCTATGCCCCCAAATCTAGGAGTTCTACATGTCATTCACCCTAATAATGTACCAAACAAAGACACATGGTGAAGGGCCAAGGAAGGAAACTTATTACATAACATGAAAGCTACTAAAGATAGTACTTTAGACCATCTTCGGCCATCCTTGGGGTACACATCTGAGTGATAGGTTTAAATTGAGAATGGGAGCGGGGCAGGTAAGCCTAGTGATTAAGCAGCCTCGCTGAGCATTATTTCATACTTTGTTTTCTGAGAGGTTCTGCAAAAGTTGCTATGGATTCATCACTTGTCTGAGGGGAGGAAGGTCAGTCCTGAGCTTTTGGTTGTTCTCTTCTTTTGAGGAAGTTTCCTCTCTTCCTCCTTATAGATGTGCTATCCTTCCTATAAGCCAGGGTGAATGCAAAGTGACTTAAGCCAGAATGGTTCAGAGCAAGCACACATACAGAAATGGAGGCAGGGATGTCAAGCTTTCCTTTTGCTTTTAGTCAATTCATGGACCCAGCAAAAGCAGCCATTGAAGCGCCTTTTACCTGTAATTTCAGCACTTGGGAAGTGAAGCAGAAGGCCATGAGTTTGAGGCCAGCCTGGACTTCCTATACAGTGAGATGCTGTCTAAAAATAAGAGATTTTTTAATGTCCTTTCAGAAACTTCTGATTCAAAGGAAGATGATAATTCTCAAGCTTTCCTCTATACAGAATGATATATGCAGAATGCTTTCAAAATCAGTGTGTATTGTTATTGTAATTAGTATACCTCCCCTTCCAAAGAAAACACACATACACATAACACACGTAGAAAAGGAGAGGGTCTGGAGGGACATACTCAAACTGCCAGTGTTAATTAGTGGATTACAAATAGTTTTCACCTTATACAGTTATTTTATAACTTGCGTAGAGTTTTTGTAATTTGTATGTATTACCATCATTAGAATACACAATAAAACTTTCTCTTTCTCTTTTGTGCTGGTACTCATGCTCTCCTTTGGCTTTTTCACTTAAGGCTGGAACTCTGTCACTTAATCCACACTGCTACTTCCAGCTTTTTGTTGGTTAATTGGAGAAACATACATGTCTCATGGACTTTTTTGCCCAGTCTGTCTTCC
Organism: Dipodomys ordii; assembly: GCF_000151885.1. Lineage (NCBI taxonomy): Eukaryota > Metazoa > Chordata > Mammalia > Rodentia > Heteromyidae > Dipodomys > Dipodomys ordii. The sequence goes on along the minus strand of NW_012267244.1, from coordinate 16,436,915 downwards.
AACCTGGGTCCTCATATTTCAGCCTCCTGAGTAGTTAGGATTACAAGCATGAACCTCCAGCACCTGGCAACACAATAAAACAGTCATTACTTCACAAACAGAGGACAAAGAGCCCTGTGCCCACAACACAAAGGGTCCTCTTGCAGGGCTGCAATTAACTACAAATAGAGGCCCAGTTATTTGTGTTGTCCTTCTCTCCCTTACACACACACACACACACACACACACACACACACACACACACACATACACACACACTACACATTTTCTTAAAGCCTTTAATTCTCCTCAGGTTAGTGACTTGAAGCAAGATTTTTTACTCATGCCCAGCATAAAAATGTTGTATATCAGGGTCTCCATAGGAAATCAGAAGGCAAACGACCCATCATGATCCATGATCCATACTGGGCCATATTCCAGGCAAAAAGCCTCTTTGTAGAGACAAGTAAAGGAGAGCAGAAAATATCCAGTCATGGATATGAATGTCTAAGTTGTTTAAGTAGTTATATTTTTATACATCACCTTCCAGTATTGAAGCATCTATTTTAAAACTCAGTGACAGCTGTTAATGTATGCCACAAATAAGTCTGGCTGGTAGAATTAAGTGGCTGGGTGCTAATAATGAGATTTGCAGGCTACAGAATCAGGGGAAATTGCCAGTCTCTGAAAATATTCTTTTCAGTGACATCTACTGCATGGTGACATATGTGGGTCACAGTATTCCTCCAAGCTCAGGTATAAGCCCAGACTCTACGTGATCTGTTTTTTGGATGCCTTCCCAATCCCTAGTACCTAGTTACAAATCTCAAAATCTTTATGCATTTCATTACGGTACCTAATACCATGTTCTTATCCCCACGAGCACATTCTAAAATATCAACTTTTCTAGGTTCATATAGAAATGAGAGTATTCATATTTTATATGCAAAATTTGAAGCAGAGCCTATGTATCTTAAGGTATGGATTCTTTTGCTTTCTTACTACATCCAAACTGCTTTCACTCTTAGGAAACCCATGAACCACCTTGTAGTGTTTTCTGGAAACTCTTCTGACTGAGATCTGAGGATGGTGGTTCAAAGCCAGCCCAGGAAAGAAACTTTTATCTCCAAGTTACCATCAAAAAAGCATAAGTGGAGCTGTCATTCAAATGGTAAAGTACTAGCTGTGAGCAAAAAAGCTCAGAGAGGCTGGGAAGGTGGCTCAGTGGTAGAGTGTTTACCTTGTATGCATGAGGCCCTGGGTTCAATTCCTCAGCACCACATACGCAGAAAAAGCCGGAGGTGGCACTGTGGCTTAAGTGGTAGAGTGCTAGCCTTGAGTTGAAGAGCTGAGGGACAGCGCCCAGGCCCAGAGTTCAGGCCCCACGACTGACAAAATAAAAAATCTCAGGGAAAGCACTCAGGCCCTGAGTTCAAGCCACAAGACCAACACACATACTACACACACACACACACACACACACACACACACACAGTGGGTTTCTTTCTCCCCTAGAAGCTTTTCCTACATCTGAAGAGTTATTTGTTCTCAGCATCTTCTAGATTTCTAGTAGGAATGTAGAATGTTGCCAGGTCCTTGTTTTCTGGGATCTGATGCCTGTGCACTTTTTTTTTTTTTTTTTTTTTTGGTCCAGTCGTGGGGCCTGAACTCTGGGCCTGGGTACTGTCCTTCAGCTCTTCAGCTCAAGGCTAGCGCTCTACCACTTGAGCCACTTGAGCCACAGCACCACTTCCGGCTTTTTTTCTTTTTACTTATGTGGTGCTGAGGAATTGAACCCAGGGCCTCAGGCATGCAAGGCAAGCGCTCTACCACTGAGCCACCTTCCCAGCCCTGCCTGTGCACTTTTAACCTACCCTAATATGCCCAGATCCTAGACTTTCCCCGATCTCTATGGTATTTCTGCTGGGTTGCCGCCCCTCTCCCTTGGCCCAAGTCCTCTATGAAGTGAAATCAGAATCATAATTTATTAATAGTGTTAACAGTTACTATTCCTACCAAAATAAAATTATTGATAAATTATTTTTATAACTATATATTTATTGTAAAGATACTGTGCAGATGATACATTATTTTTGTTCAAAAACAAAAACTTTTGTTCTTTAAGAGAACCCCCTCCACTAAGAAAATGAAGAGACAAATCATACATTGGGAGAAAATATTTGCAAATCATGTATCTAGTAAAGAACTTATATTCAGAATTTACAAAGAACTAACTCATAACTAAACCCAATCAAAAAATGAACAACACGTTGAACACTGGTGGCTCATGCCTGTAATCCTAGCTACTTAGGAGACTGAGATCTGAGGATCACAGATTGAAGTCAGCCCATGCAGGAAAGTCTGTGAGACTCTTATCTCCAATTAACTACCAAAAAAGCCAGGAGTGGAGGTGTGGCTGAAGTGGTAGAATGCTAGCCTTCAATATAAAAGGTTAGAGACAATGCCCAGATCCTAAGCTCAAGTATCAGTACCAGCACACACACACACACACACACACACACACACACACACACACACACAGAGAGAACAATAGATATTTCATCAAAAATATAGAAATGCTTAGTAAGCTTTTGTAAAGATGCTTCGTGTCATTACTCAGTAGGAAAAGGCAGATTCATGCCACAAAATATGACCTTTTCATAAGTACTCACTGGCTCACACAAATGACAGACAATAACATATTTGACACAGAACATGGGAATCTTCCTGCTTGCTGATGGGATGAAAAATAGTACTGCCACTTAGCATGGTGGACTGGTAGTTGCATAAAAAGCCAAACAAAGTTACATACAAGTCAGTGACTTTACTCTGTTGTATCTATGTGTAAGAGAAATGGGAGGAACCGTTTATACAAGACTCATATGCATTGTTCATTGCAGGATTATCCATACTGGCCAAATACTCTGTTAACTGAAAGAAGTCAGATGTACAAAATCATACTACATGCTGTGTTCCATTTATACAAAATCTATAGAGACTGAGATTAGATTATGGTTGCCTGTGGCGAAGGGCAGAGTGAAGATATAGCAAATGGGCAGGAAGAGGCAATAATTTTTTTTCTAAAATAAATTCAGGCATTACTAGGCCATGCCTGTAATCCTGGCTCCTCAGGAGACTGAGCTCTGAGGATTGAAGTTCAAATCCAGCCTGGACAGACAAATCTGTGAGACTCTTATCTCCAGTTAGCCAGCAAAAAGCTGAAAGTAGAGATGTGGCTGAAGTGGAAGAGCATAAGCCATGGGCAAAAAGATCTAAGGGACAGCACCCAGGCCTTGAGTTCAAGCCCCAGGACCAGTGTATTCATGCATAGAGGTACACATGTGCTTAGGATTGTGCACCCACGCACATGTGCACACGCGCACACACACATACAAGCAATTAGAATGAAATTATTTCATATTATTTACATAACTATGTTTCTACACAGGTGATCACTGGGCTCTGTGCTGCACACCTGTTGACCCTTCACCCATGAAATATATCTTCTACCATGGTAACTCTCCTTGGCAAATATTTCAAGCAAGGACACAATAGCCAGAAATAGATGAAATTAGGCTAGGATTCATTCCACAACCCCAACTTACATGCTAGTCCTATCACATCAAGCATTATGATCTCATTTGACCTTCATTATTTCCATGAAAGTCTTATCTCCAAATACAGGACACATTTTTTTGCAGGACACAATTAAGCCTGGAGTGTTCAATTCCACCACCTTGCACCTCTTCCTCCATCCTCTCCTGTCTAGTTTTGACCCACAAGATCTTGGAAGAGAGGAGATGGAGAAGACAGCACCTTCTGTAGTGTTGAAGCTGAGGGAGCAGACAGCAAACTGGCTCCCTTCTGTTAGAGAGAATGTTTATGAATGCTGGGCTCTCTTCTAGCTCCGTGTGGAGCCTTGTTTCCCAGCTCCTAGGAATTCCATGGCTGACCTTCAGCCTCTTCTGGCTGAACCCACTACCATGGACACAACTCAGGCCCATCCAGCTCTCTTTCACGTGTAGGCCATCAAATCCTTTGGAAACTCTCATGCTTCTTTTTACTTTGGTCTTCTTGAGCCTTGGACTGTGGGAGGACAAAACAGTCACAATGCAGCACTAAGATTGTTTATGCCCTGCAACTGGACCATCTCTCATTTGTAGATTCCTCAAGCAAAAACCAGAATCCCTCCTTCCCTAACTTCTCAAAGTGTAAAGGATGCTGGATTGCTAATGTTTTCATGCCTGTAATCCTAGCTACTCAAGAGGCTGAGATCTGAGGATCATGGTTCAAAACCAGCCTGGGCAGGAAAATTTGTGAGCCTCTATTCTGCAATAAACAAGCTGAAAACCGGAAGTGGAGCTGAGGCTCAAGTAAGTAGAGTGCTAGCCTTGAATAGAAAAGCTGAGGGACAGTGCCCAGGCTCAGAGTTCAAGCCTCAGTACTGGCATAAACATACACCCACACGTGCCTGTGTGCACATGCACACGCAGACACACACATATACATACTGCAGAGAACACTGGTTTTCTGAGTAGTGTCTCTGAAATCCTTCTCTTTTAACTTGAGGGGAGGGGAATTACCTCCCAGTTATGATGAATTCACCTGAGTTCTTTTTTTTATTTACAATTTTTTTATTGTGAAAATACTGTATAGAGGGGTTGCAATTACATGGGCAAGATAATGAGTACCTTTCTTATCAAGCATTGTAGCCTCTTCCTTTGTTTCCCCTTCCCAGCCCATCCTTCCTCCACCCTCACTCCCCACCCCCGCACCAAGGTTGTAAAGTTCATTTTCGACATAACGACTTGTACATCTCATTGTTGCAATGGGTCCACCTGTATCCCTATTTAAACGATTTGTTTTTCCCCTTCCCCTCCACAAATTATACTGACATCAAATACAGTGAAAGCAGGGGTTATACTGTGGGGGAGGGACATACAAAGCAACAAAGAAATAATCTTATAAATGAATTCACCTCAATTCTATCTGAACCATCGATTGAACCGGCATCAATTCCAATCTCCTTTTGTGTATTTGTGTGTGTGTACTTCCTTTACTGTAAAATTTAAAATAATGACTTTCACATTCTTTTGCAGATAGGATTCCAGATGCAAACTAGGTTCTACCAGATGAGGGCTCCTCAACAAGATTTGTTGGCAGAACAGCTGGAAGTGGAGAGGAATTTTCCTACTGCCTGCAAGGCCTAGGAACTGGAAATGACATTTCCCTCCACCTGGTGCTTAGGGGCTAACCATTATCTCCCCAAAGGTTGCCTTTCCTCTGGGTCACCGCTGTGGTGAGATGACTTTGGCTATCCATGTTCTAGAGTCGGATGATGGCTCCTAACTCCCCATCCCTGCATGGTGGCTAATGTGCCAGCTTCTCTGGAAACTCACCCCATGGTCCTATTCCAAAAGTCATTTTGATAGTCCTGGCTTGAAATCCAGTCTTCCACCCTTCTACAATGTCCAAAACATCAAATCCCTTGGATTCAATATCATTCTGATTAGAATACTTAGAATGGTTTCAGCTTCTAGCAGCTGATCCCTGCTGGCCCGTGTCTACTTGGGAAAGAAGGGTTAGTTGTACATCAGCAACTGGACTGAACTGCTACCATAGCCTATTCTTTAACTTCCCCAAGGGAAAATTAAAAACTAAAAAGAATGAACTTTCCAAGGGCAACCTCATTTCTTCCCTTTAAGAGTACAGCTAAAAGCACCAGTGCCTGTCTCTCCAGAATGTTCTTACCCTGCATCATCCACAGAAGAGGTCACTGTGACAGATGGCTGTGTTGTCATCTTTCTGATAAGAAGGAAACGGAAAGGGCAGAGTAGCACAGGGTCAAAACTGTGGCCTGCCCTCAAGAGCATCTTTCTCTTCATCATTCCCTAAGTTATCCCTATTAAATAAGAGGAATAATGTTGGAGAGGAAGATGGATTCACTCTTCATTTTATTTAGTGTGAATCAAAACATCTTTTGGAAACTTTAAAAAATATTTCCTTTGCTTTATAACCTGTAGCAGGCAAAAATGATTTTCCTGCCTCATAGATGCAACTCCAAGATTAGGCGCTAGCCTTCCCTTCTACCAAACTGCTGTCCTTGGCTTCTCTACTGTAGAAACTTGGGAGTTGCCTCTATGACAGTGTATTTGGGAGTGGAAGACAAATGAAAAGATACCCCAACCTCTACCTCAGAATCTGGGAGAAAAGCAAAATGGAATGTCACTACTGGCCTCTGAGCTGGGTGTGGTGTCACACACCTATCAGCCCAGATCAGGAGCATAGAGGGTTAAGGAAAAAACATAAGCAAGACCCCATTTCAACTTGGTGACGTAGGCCTGTGGTTCCAGCTACTAGGAAACACAGGTAGGATCATAGGCCAGCCCCAGGTGAAAATATGAAACCTTATCTAAATAATAACTGAAGCAGGCCTGGGAAGGTAGCTCACTGGTAGAGCGCTTGCCTTGCATGCCTGAGGCCCTAGGTTTGATTCCTCAGCACCACAGAAGCAAAAAAGAAAAAAGCCAGAAGTGGAGCTGTGGCTCAAGTGGTAGAGCGCTAGCCTTGAACTGAAGAGCTGAGGGACAACACCCAGGCCCAGAGTTCAGGCACCACAACCAGACCCCAAATAATAATAATAATAACTGAAGCAAAAGCTGGGGTAAAACTCAAGTTGTAGAGTACTTTTCTAGTGAGCACAAGGCCCTGATTTCAAACCCTAGTAACACACACACACACACACACAAACACACACACACATTTGTAATTTTGCCTGTAAGGAACATATATCTCCTTCTGTTAACCATTACTGGCATACCTAAATCCCAGAATAACCACATGGAAAATCCTTCTCCTCCTAGCTTGCCTCATGCCCTTTATATTCTGCCATGAGTCATGTCAATGTTTAAACCCACCACAGAACCTAATCCAGGTTTCACAATGTCCTTCCTATGGAAATACTTTGTGGCTTCTCCCTGGGACTTTATTTTGGCAGCAAATGATTCTTTGGCACCAGGATCTCGCCCTGCACAGTTCCCCTGCCACTCCTGAGCCTTCTCTCATCTCCACGGGGCCTGGTAAGGTCGAGCAGCCTTCCCCTCCCCCTGCTTCCCTCTTCCCTTGACCTTGTGTCACTTTCCTGTCTCCTTTCCTTGAATTCTTTTCTCCACAACAAGCTTCTTCCCTAGCTCAGCATCCTCTCCATCCCCAGAAGACACTGGGCACCCACTGGCTCCTCAGGGCAGACACCAGCCCAAGAATTAGGCAGGCGGCTCAGTGTTCTGAGAATGTGAATGGGTTCCTTAGTGTTTCAGACTTCAGTTTTCTACAAATTCAAGTAATTTACAGTTTATATCAATCAATGAGTTTTAAATATTCAGATAAAAATCTTATCACAAGCTGAACACCAGTAGCTCAGGCCTGTAATTTGAGCTACTCAAAAGCTGAAATCTGGAGGTTTGTGGTTTGGAACCACCCTGGGCAGAAAAGTCTGTAATCTCCATCTGCAATTAACCATCAAAAATGCTGGGCTGGAGGTATGACTCACATGGTAGAGCACCAGTTGTGAACAAGGAAGCCAAACAATAGCATGAAGCTCTGAATTCAAGTCCCAGTGCTATCCTGTATATGTGTCTGCGCGTGCACAGACACACACACACACTCTCTCTCCTATCACTTCAAACATCTTAATCACTTTAAACATCTTAATCACTTACCCAAAACCTAGCAAGCCACAGGGCCGTGAGAGAAGAGAAAGGAAGTTAAGTTTAAAGGTTGAGGTGCAGCCCAGGCTCTGAACTTTCTTTTTTCTTTATTGGATTCAATCCTAAATGTACTATTTATTTAGTTAACTCACTATGTAGGGAACAGGCCTGAGTTCTGCCTTGAAGGCAGTGCTTCTGAGTTTACCAAGTCATTGACTTCAAACCTGCTTTATTTGCTGCCAAGAAATGTCAGTGTTCCATGAAGTTTATTGTAGTGAGGTTTTATACTTACATCACCAAATAAAGCCACTTTCCTCTGATCTTTTTCACCAACGGAATTTCTATGAACTTGCCTTGTTTATAGCTAGCTATGATGATACACAGACGATTAAAAGAGTGGGTACTTTAATACACACACACACACACACACACACACACACACACTTTACTCACAGCACCCTCTCAGGGTAATCTGATACATCTTTGATAACAGAACTCTCCAACCTGCACCAATGCTCACACAGGAGATTTGTAAGAATAACTTGTGAGTGATTTTCCTCCTTTTCCCTCAGTGGTACAACCTATTTGAAGACAGCTTGGTGTCATGTGACTGAGCCTCTGCTAATCACTGAGAGCAGGAATTGACTTAGCAGGACTTGACATCACCATCTTTGACTTCCTATGCTTGGGGTTGATGTGGGTAGGTTCGGCTGCCCAGTGGGTGGAGCAAATGACAAACACTGATCAGTCAAATCTACACATCCTTATGGAAGGGAAATGTTACTTATCCTCTGGGAATTTTTTATTCCATACTGTTCACATGGAACAACAATTTGCCAACAGTCTAAAATCTGTTAACTATTTTCTTAATCTTTGGGACCAGCACTGGGGCTTGAACGCAAGGCCTCATGGTCTTGCTTGGTTTTTTGCACACGGCTGCTGATTTACCATTTGAGCCACATCTCTAATTCTGACTTTTTGTTGGTTGATTGGAAATAAGATCTCACAGATTTGTCTACTGGGCTGGCTTCAAACCTTGATCCTCAGCTCTCAGCCTCCTGGAGCAGCTAAGATTACAGGCACCAGCCACCAATGCCCAGTTCTAGAATCTGTTATATTCCAGTTAAAATTAAACAAGTAGTGGAGGGTAAAGGGAGAACACATGAGTAGAGGGAGGTAGGGTAAGCAAATGCAGTGATTATATTCAGTGTACATTATAGAAAAACTGAACTACGTAATTTGAGAGTAGAGATAGGATTAGGTAGATTGATGGAAGGAAGAGGTAACATTGATCAAGATGCTCATAATTGTTAGGTCTGCCCAGGAGGGAGCAGACCTAGCAATAACCTGATTTGTGGAACTGAAACTCCTTTGTATAACTACTGGGATAAAAAAAATAATAAAAAATATTGAACAAGTGATAATTTCCAGTCAATAGCAAGGAAGCTAGGCTACAGAAAACAGACAATTCGAGACAAGAGTTCAGATTACTGGAGCATTTCATCCATGTGAGGGGTATAGAAGCCATTTTTGTTGTGAGGAAAGAGGAGGGGACAGGGAGCAGAGCCAGATGAAGAAGCATAGTTTCTCGCACCCAAATCAAGTGTTCCACAATGGCGTCATCGTTCATGTGAAACAAGAAGAAATTCAGAATCACTGGTAATCTGGCCTCTCAAATAAGGAGACTATTTTAACCTTGCTGTCACATTGGCACAAATGTATCCTTCCCATGTACACTGTCATGATGATTGCTTGTTAAATACAAATAAATACTTCCAGAGCTTCAATTGCTTTAGTTTTTAATAATAAAATTTATGTGTATATTTGAAGGTTCAGTCAAAGTCCAAATTAAGAGTTATTATTTGATGGGGATATAGCAAATTAAGTATGAATTCTTGCAAGATATACTTTATCTCTATTACACAGTTTAAAAAAATTAAAAACAGCCATGATGGTTGATACCAACAAAATAGAAGACTGATTAAGATGAGGGCTTGCCATGAATCCTATTTAACTATTCAAATGGATAGTTATTGAGTTATTGAGTGTCTTTCATAGCCTTAAGATGGGACTAGCCTTTAAAAAGGGGAGGGCATTCAGAGACTATGATATTTTATAGTTATTCCATAAGTTGATGCCTTCTGACATTTATTAGGTGCTTAAACTTTCTAGTTCTCTGCTGAGATTTTACATGCATTATTATCTTTCATCCTTACTCTACGATCCTGCACTTACACTCCATAGTTATTTACCATTACATACCAGGAGACCACAGTGAGTCATTGACTTAAATTCATTGACTACTTAAACCACACTGGTAAATGGGAGAAGTACGATTTCACTCAGATCTTTCTGACTCCGTAGCTCAGAGCTCTTTCTACCATCAAAAATGTGCTTCTGTTGGGAAATATTATTCAGGTGTTCCCTGGGAATGCAAAACTAAGATGACACAAGAAGATTGTGAATTTTACGAGGAATGGACCAGTCTCATTTTCTCTGCTTGTTTCCTCAAGTTCCAAGGACTTAGGAATACTTTGTGGTTTTTCTTGTCATGGCACCAGAGGTGGGCTTCTCATCAGTGAGGCCAGGGCTCTGGTACTTGAGCCATGTCCCTAGTCCTTTGCTTTTAGTTTGTTTTTCAGCTAGGGTCTCAAGTTAACTTTTCCTGAGCTAGCCTGAAACTATGATCTTCCTATCTCTGCCTCTCAAGTAGCTGGGATCACAGGTATACTCCACTATGCTCATTTGACAGTTTTTAAATGAATGGCCTCTGACAATTAAACTTTGAAAGTGACAGTGTTTCTTAGTATAGACCCCAGGAGCCCCAACACCATGGTAACTGGTAACAGCTGTGATGTAAGAACTAGGAGGAGAGGAGCACGTGGGAAGATAGATGGACTGACTCTATGAAGGAAATGGACTTGGTGACATGTGCAACCCCTTATTTCCAAGTCATCCTGAAAAAGGGCCTTGTGATAGCATGCAAAGGGCGCAGCATGGCAGCGGGGGTGGGGGAGTGGGGGGGTGGGAAGTGCGCTCAAGACCAGCCCGATGTGGGCCTGGAATGGATGTCCTGTGTTGCTGGTAGGGACGAATGTTGGTTCAGCAGACATAGGTTCACAAATGTCATTGATGACTTCAGCAAATGCAGATTCAGATGAGTGACTAGGCAAGGGTCCAGCAGGGAGTGAGAAGAGAAAATGGGAGGAAGAGGAAGGAAATGGTGATGTTAGAGACCAATGCCCGCAGGAGGGGTGTGGCTGGCATGGCAGCAAATTCCTTACACCCAGGGCGGCAGTTTCCCTGTTGAAAGTAGCCTATCTCTCACTCAGGGAGACTTAGTTGAAACAGCTTCAGAGAGTGGCAAAGAGCTTGAGATTAGAGGTAAATACGGAATCCCTTAAAGCTTTGCCCTTTGTCAGACTTTCTAGAGAGTGTGACCCAAAGCTATTTAGGAACCATTGATTGAATCTTAATTTAAAGTACAAGGAAATCAAGCCTCTGGATATTTTGTGACTGGTCCAAGGTTGTATGACTATTTATAGGCTAGATCTGAATGTACAGCAACAGGTGCACAGGTTAGCTAACAGAGGATATAGTGCTGTTTCTCAGTATAGCTCACTGCAGAGACAAACAATCCCCACATTGTTCTCAGTGGCTTTGTGCAACTTGAAGCCTTTTTCATCACTCTCATCATATGGGAGAAAGGTTGTGAGGCTTAGCTTCTAGTGAGGGTGAGGGGACGAGGGCTCTTCCAGTGAATGGCTGCACCTGCTCAGAGATGTTTGTTTTCAGACACACAGAGAGAAGAGTGCAGAGAGGGTCAAGAGGGATTTCATAGGCTCTCACATCCGCCCACAACCTGTTGACTAGTTGTTAGGCATCTAATTTTCTTCAACTGCAAGGGAGTTTGGGAAATATAATCTTCTGGCATACCTAGTACAGTGGGCCAACCATGCCACTCCTTCTGTTACCATGTTTGCACTGACAATTCCACATCCCAGGAAGCTCATCTTTACACCAATCTGATATAGCCAAAGACAGATTCCATCACATGGTAAATGAACTGGCAAATTAGGAGGATAAGGTAGAACAATTTCTTTAATAGCAGTAGAGGCACTGTATGTATGTTTAAAAATTGTTTTTGTTTTTTTTTGGGTCCGGTTGTGGGGCCTGAACTCTGGGCCTGGGTGCTGTCCCTCAGCTCTTCAGCTCAAAGCTAGCACTCTACCACTTGAGCCACAGCGCCACTTCCGGCTTTTTTCTTATGTGGTGCTGAGGAATCGAACCCAGGGCCTCGAGCATGCAAGGCAAGCGCTCTACCACTGAGCTACCTTCCCAGCCCTAAAACTTTGTTTTTTAATCTTAAGCTTCAAGTGCTGTAGAACTGAATCTATTCATTGGCATCCTTTATAAATTTCTCATGACTTACAAAAATATGTTATTCAGGATATGTTTCAACTATCTTACAGTGAGTCACGATGATGCTATAATTTCCATCTGTGAGCCAGTTGGCTCTTTACCAAGAACTTGTACTGGGCTCCCCTCCCTGGGAACTGAGATTTTAGAGTAGCAATAACAGAGAGCAACCCCAGGTGCCTGGACCTCTGAGCTCTGTGCTGAGAAGTCTTATGATCTCGGCATTCCTGCCCCAGCCTGTTCCTTCATGACATCTTAAATAAATAGAAACTCTGGAATACTGTACCCAAACCTTACTCTCATCTGTAAACTCTGTTCTATAGTCCATGGGACAAAACTTAGGGGCTTGAGGGATGTATCACCAGCCATATAGAGGAAAGGTTTTCCTTTATTAGGCCTCTACCAAGATCAGTCTCATTTTCATGATCTCTGAGAAGACAAGACACTAACACAGCAATACCCAAGAGGCAGTGGGAAGAGCCAAGACAGAAGGCAGATCTTCCCATTTTCAAATTCTACTCTTGGTATCATGGCTTGGAGTTGATAGTTGAAGAGAGAGAAAAACACCACAGGCTAAGGGGTAGAGATGAGCAAATAGAAAGTCTCAGAGACCATTGACCTGACAGGCAATTCCTTTGAGGTTGCAAGGAGAGTTGATGAGATTTCAGAGGCAGCCAGATTCAGATTTTTCCACAATTCAAAGACCAAGCTAGGGAACAGCTGACATTTCTGGAGGCCTTTGACAGTCCAGGAAGTCGAGCCAGGCCAGGCATGATGTCTCCAGGACAGCTGTTTAGATCAGAGGGATTAGTCTGGAGGTAGGCTGTCAGATGGCTGGGAATAAGAAAAGATCAAGGTGATTTATGCATGAATAGCTCTGGAGGCCCCTGTCATCTTAGAGAATGTTTCACAATGGAGCTTCATTTTCCAAGGAACCTTTCCCAAGTCCTCTCTTCCCTTCTTTAGGATGATCTCAAGCTTGGAATTATCTTGGATTTTTGTAGAAACTGGTCTTTGCCAAGTAGCATCAAGTAAATCTTCCTTGAAACTTCCAAAGATTGCATTCTTGATCTTTCTTTCTTTCTTTCTTTCTTTCTTTCTTTCTTTCTTTCTTTCTTTCTTTCTTTCTTTCTTTCTTTCTTTCTTTCTTTCTCTCTCTCTCGTTTTCTTTTTTCTTTCTTTCTTTTTTCTCTTTCTTTTGTTCTTTCTTTCTCTCTCTCTCTCTTTCGCTTTCTTTTTTCTTTCTTTCTTTTTTCTCTCTTTCTTTGTCTCTTTCTTTCTTTTCTTTTTTTTTTGCCAGTCATGGGGCTTGCCAGACAGGGCCCGGGCACTGTCTCTGAACCTCTATGTGCTCAAGGCTAGCGTTCTATCATTTGAGCCACAGCGCCATTTCTGACTTTTTTTTTTTTAGTAGTTTTTGGAGATAAAAGTCTCAAAAACTTTTCTGCTCTGGCTGGCTTTGAACCATGATCTTCTGATCTCAGCTTCCTGAGTAGCTAGGATTACAGGCGTGAGCCACTGACACCTGGCTCATTCTTGACTTTTCAAAACAAAACTACTCCAGAGGGTAGCAAGTTCTGGGAAGCTGAGGCTGTGGTCTAAATTTCCCCTGAAAGTCTCAACCACTGATGAGATTCTGTATGTGTATCAATCATATCATTTCCACCCTTACTCTCTGTTCCTGTCACTCCAAGTATGAGAAGAAAGATGATTAAGATAAAGGAGAAGTTCCTGGGACTTCACCTTCTACTTCTCATTTTCCAATGTAAAACTATCTGTCAACATGGCAACAGCACTTGGGAAGAGTAAGGGAAAGAAAATCAGCAAATTTAATTTTTTTCCCTATGCATTTTACAGCAGTTGTGAGAATATTTATCTCCTTTGGGCATGCAAATAGCATAAATGCTCTTGGCACTGAAACATCTCTTTCTGTCATCAGGGATTAGGTATAAAGTTTGGAGATGAGTTCATTTGTCAGTTTTATTGGTGAGAAAACTGAAGGTGAAAGACTTTCACCCAAGTCCCTGAGGAATCCTGTGAATAGCAACGGTGACAGGTGGATCTGCTCTTCCTCTGGTCCCGGGCTAACTTTGGAATCTTTCTTCCTTGACATATATGAAGTAATAAAACTAACTTGCAATTTTGATTAAATACAGGAAGAAGTCTCCTGTGCAAAAGTCAAGAGGGTGATCCGTTCACCTCATGAAATATTAATAAAACCTAAATCAAAACCCTTAATTGGCTGCCTTTCATGGGTAAGCCAATGTGCTAGGAGGAAGCACAACATTTTTAAGAGTTTAGTGACAGAGAAACCACATGCTATATTTGCAAAGATCGGTGTCAAAGCAGAGGTGAATTGTTGGAAATTTCAAATTCCATTTGAAGACCCCAAGGGTACATGATACCCAGTACTTTCTCTGCAGAGTGCTAACATGAACTCCCAGCATTGACAATATAGGCCACTAACCTCTACACATAGACTTGCAAAAAAAAAAAACAAAACCACCAATCCCCCCCCCAACATGTTCAGGGAACCGTGCAGATGTAAAAGCTAACCCTGGCTGACAAGCCACGGGGGCTCTGCTGTCAAGTGTGGATACAGAGGAGGTGTTGCCTGTTCCTCCAAACTGATTCCTTACAATGTTCTACTGATTATGATCATTGTGTCCCCCACTTGGTCTCATCACAACTGGATCAGTGCAGGTAGAGTACAGTGTAAGAAACAGCATTCATCAGGAGCTGGGAAGGTGGCTCAGTGGTAGAGTGCTTGCCTTGCATGCATGAGGCCCTGGGTTCGATTCCTCAGTACCACATAAGCAGAAAAAGCCAGAAGTGGTGCTGTGGCTCAAGTGGTAGAGCGCTAGCTTTGAGCTGAAGAGCTGAGGGACAGCATTCAAGCCCAGAGTTCAGGCCCCACAACCGACAAAAAAAAGAAAGAAAGAAAGAAAAGAAAAAGAAATAGCATTCATCAAACACAATTGACTTAGTTCAGGGAAACTTTGTGCATCATCCTATTTGGTATCAAGTTCATATCCAGGAAGAGTATGATGGGGTCTCATGTATATATGGATAGCACTAGGAATTTAGAAATTCAGTGCAGACTGGACACAATAGAACTGATAACTACTGGTATCTTAACTCCTTGGTTAAAAAAACAAATTTAAAAATGACAAGAAATAGCTGGGTGCTGGTGGCTCACGCCTGTAGTCCTAGCTACTCAGGAGGTTGAGATCTGAGGATCACGGTTCAAAGCCAGCCCGGGCAGGAAACTCCATGAGACGCTTATCTCCAATTAACTACCAGAAAGCTAGAAGTGGTGCTGTGGCTCAAGTGGTAGAGTGCTCACCTTGAGCTGAAGAGCTCAGGGACAGCATTCAAGCCCAGATTTCAAGTCCCATGACCAATAAAAACCAACAAAAATGACAGGAATTTGGGGTGCAAAACAAAGAGGGCTCAGGCTATGCCAACCATTCAGAAAGAGAGAATTGCCCAGTGGGGTGAAGGAGGGACATAGTTGGTTCTCATACTGAGACACTCATTTCTCACCATCAATGGATAGTTTTGGGTACAACAAAGAGCCATGTCTTTTTGCCTAGGAAATTTGTCTCTAGGGGCCTTAGAAGTCTAGGGTCACTTAAGGATCAGACAATTCAAGGTTATCCGAAAGAACTGTATTGTGTGGGACTGGGGTCTAAAACTTCTAAGTTTTGACAGACACAGGGCAGATCAGGGGCTGTAGGAGAATTAGGGACAGCCAAGAATGAAGCCAGTTGTTGGGAAATGGAATGCCCCAGAAGCAGTCCCAAGACTCCACGGAGATAGTGGGGAAGGGAGGGGACTTGAGTTTGGAGTTACAGAAAAACAACCACATGGGAACTCATAGCCAAATACATCTGTGCCCATCAGCCAAAGGCTGCCTGGCTAGAAGAAACAAGAGTTTCTGTCAACTTGGTCCAGTAGTAGTTACTTGGAGAAAACCATTTGCATCCAAATTTTGGAATGCTACAGATACAACAAGAATGTAAGCAAGAGATTGTCCTGGCACTTAGCTAATGGTAGAGGATAGAGAGGGCACTCCAAGATTAGCTGTTAAGATCAGAATTGTCTCACTATGTGGACACATTAACGTTCGAATATCCACTTTGGTGTTCTCTGATAGACTCTGAAAGTTTGCCTACTATTGCAACAAAACTAAGAGGATCTTCTCGCCTTCTCACCTGTCCCCTAATTTGTGAGAAACCAACTCTCTTGCCTCTTGTGAATTAAGATTGTTCAAAACACAGAACTAACCATGTATGAGCTATCTATTGATACTCACACAGTCATTACAATTATAACCTGTTTAGTATCTATTGCTCTATGTCAAGTTCCCTTCAAACAGCAGTCAATACTTTTGTAAAGAGTTTTCATAGGTCAGAAGTTTAAGAGTAGCTTACTTGGCCCTGAGTTTCACAAAAGGTAGCAGTCAAACTGTCAACGAGGGCTAAATCATCTGAAAGCTCAACTGGGGCTGGAGTGCTTGTCTCCAAGATGGCTCACTCACATGCATGGTGGTTCATTGCTGGCTGTTGGTAGCGGGCCTGTTTCTTCTCCACCTACACTTCTCCATATGGCTGCTGAAGTGTCATCATGGTCTTCATGCTTAAGTGTCTTTTCCCCCCAGATTAAATGATCCAAGAAGAGCAAGGTAGAAGCTTCCTTCATTTTTATGACCTCATCTCAGAAATCATCCTATGATGATGCCATTTCTTTGATAGAGACGACTCCCAAGGGTATGTGTGACAGGAGATGAAAGACATTGGGGACCACCCTGGAAGCTGGTGAACCCAAAGAGCCACCGTCTATCACAAGCTAATTATAAGGCAGGTACCTTGACAAACACCATACATGCAAGGATTGTATTATGCTATGATCCTCAATTTTACAGAACACAGTATAAATGGCTGTTTATTCCTTCTAAGGAATAAAGTTCAGGGTCTGTTCAGGCACTGCTGTAGCTGTAGGATCTGAATATACTTCAGGAAGATTCAGGCCCTGGGGCATGTAAAAACTTTCATGTACAAAGACAGCCCTGGATGTAAAGCTAGTGTTCTTGGTGGGCAAGAACAGTCTTCCTAGAGAGCGGAGGTTTGACATAGTTCTTCAGGGGGTCAGGCACATTCTCAAGTATGTATGCTCCCTATCTCCAGGCCTGGGATACTGAGGTAGTGGTGGGAGTTCTGAGGGAAGCTCTCATCTTCACCTTCTAGGTTGTGGTCTATGTGACCTACCATGTGATTGATTGAAGGGGGGCAGGGGCTCTGAAATCCAGAGACTCAAGTTTTACAGACATCCTATTTTCTCGATAGCCTTTGAGTGGCTTCTGGCAATTTCCTACATATGCTGTGTCTCCAGCTTCTAGAAAAGTCTTTCCTGCCATTAGAGGTGTGGAGAGAAGGGTAGTTGCAAGGATCAAATTTGATAAATGATGCAATGTGCTCCTCAGCAGTTCAAAGCTCTGCTTCCCATGAAACCATGTCAAACCATGAGCTTTAGACGCTCTGCCACCTACCTCTTGCCTTTGCCAACCCCTCTTCCTGAACAGTGTAGACACTGAGGGGCTGAGATATCTAGCTCATCTTTTCAGTAGACATTCACCTGAGAGGGAAACGAACCAACAGTTCCCCAAGGGTGGCCATGTACTCGCTACCTATGAACACTCAGAGACCTCCAGTTGTCTGATTCAGATTCTGGATGATTAAAAAATAGGGAAGAAGTATAATATCAATAATTATGCCATGGCTTGCTTTGAGTAACCACAAGCAGGCTCTTTCAGGACAACCATCAGTAGATGACACTTTATGTCTCTTGTCATTGTCATGTATTTCATTCTGTGGGGTGCCAAGCATTCTTTTCTGATATGATCATGCTGTGATTTATTATTATTATTGCATAAGCAGTGAATAATGTTTTCCTGTGAAAGCATTTTACCACATTGTGTAGTTGCTCAAATTAAAAGGGGACATGAATGCTGGATAGTTGTACCCTCAACTGACACATATGTGCACATGCCCCATGGAAGTCACCGCTACCTTCCTACATATCTCCAGCATTCTCACAATCCTCAGTGTAGATAAAAGATGAGACGTGGAAGGAGAGAGACAAATCCCCTCTCAGATTAATCACAATACACATACATCTTGTGACCTTATTCACGTAAATAATACACATAAGATTTTTTTCTAACCTTGTATTCATTTTTTATTGTAAAGGTGATATACAAAGGGGTTATAGTGGCATAGGTCAGGTAATGAGTACATTTCTTTTTGAACAGTGTCACCCCCTCCTTCATTTTCTCCTAGTTTTTCCCCGCCTGGCCCCTACCTTCCCCCAAGTTGTATATTTCATTTCCAATAGTGTCTAGTGTCTAGTGAGTATTACTGCTGAATTGGTTCTGTACTTTCCCTTCCCCTCTCCAAATCAGATAAACTTACATACAAGACATCGGGTACAGAAATACGAAACAGTGACAAAAGGGGGGGAAAACCAGAAGACTAACAAAGAAAAAAAGAACCACAAACAGTACAATTTAAAAAAAACCCTCTTGTTTCCATTTTCTTGGAGTTCATTTCGATTAGCATCATTTTGTGTGATCGTGGCTATTGAGCCCTTGTGATCCTCTCCTAGCAATATCCTGTTGTTTGGTCTCACTGTGTGAATGTTTAGAGTCCTGCTTAATTAGTTATGTCCAAGTGTAATTTTTTGTCTTTTACTATCGATTGGACTTACTTGTAGATTTATAGTCACAATTGAATTATTACAAATGAGGAAAACCATGCAGCCTCTGTTTCTTTAGGTCTGCCTTACTTTACTTAATGTAATTTTCCCCCAAATCTTTCTATTTCCTTATGAACGGGGCAATGCCATGCTCTGATGGAAAAAGTCGAGTTCTATTTACGTAAAGGATATTACTTGCCTTTAGAATCAAGCCACTATTATTTCATGATGTTCTTTTCCTAGAACCTTGGAAAGAGAATCCCACAGGCTCCTTCAGAAAAGCCCCACCTAACACTTCCCTGAGCCTTTTTCACCTGC
This sequence comes from Dipodomys ordii, assembly GCF_000151885.1. Classification (NCBI taxonomy): domain Eukaryota; kingdom Metazoa; phylum Chordata; class Mammalia; order Rodentia; family Heteromyidae; genus Dipodomys; species Dipodomys ordii. The sequence goes on along the minus strand of NW_012267244.1, from coordinate 16,417,737 downwards.
TTGAGAGTATCAGACACAAGGTTGGGATCTTGTGGTTACCTCGTGACCCTGGCCAATCTGTTCTAATATCTATCAGATTTCTGGAAACCTTTCCTCCTCTTCTGGGCAAGAAGGCTGAGAGAATTTCAGGGTGAAATTTGGTAACCTGGGATTGAGAAACGAAGATCACCTTGCTCTATGGAATGTGAAAGAGGAATTGAAGCAAGTAAGCATCAACCCTTCATTTAGTTCCAGAATGTTGCTCTTCTTCCCTCTCCTGAGCTCTGTGCAAGTAGTATCACCAATGGTAAAAGCTTTGGCTACCTGGTGTATTTTTTAAATACTTTGTGGTTAGAGGAAAACATGTGAATATTGAAAGTGCATCATATTCTTCAGAGACTATGCTTTTGTGTATAATTTTATGTTCATTTTCTGAGTTTTAACATATGTGTGAATTCATGTACATGCATACATACATATATATGTGTATATATGTATATTCAAATAAGGGCATGTAACATTTCTATTACCCCAGATGCATTCATTACTCACTCTTTAAAGTCCACCTCTCTCCCTCCCAGTCCCTCATCTATCCTATGATCACACCTTTTCTGGAAAATCAAGTAAATGGAATCAGACAATATGACATCTTTCCCTCAGCATCACCCTCTGAGTCACTCATATTGTTGTGTTGATCAACAACTATTTTTTATTTACTTTATTGTTACTATAAAGGTGATATACAGGGATTACAATTACCTGAGTCAGGTAATGAGTACATTTCCTTTTGTACAGTGTCTTCCCTTCCCGCATTGTCTCCCAGTCCCTCTCTCCCATCTCTACCCAGAAATTGTAGAGTTCACTTTCTTCACAGTGTTCAGTGAGCTCCACTGAGGCACTTTTCACCCCTTTCCCCTTGAGTTCTGTGCCTCCCCTCACCATGGATCGACACACAGATAAACCATACAGAAAGGAAAGAAAATAGAACCAATAACTGCAACAACAAAAAGAGATCTCTTATTTCCGTATCTTAGAATTTGCTTTGATATATATACATATATATTAAACTTTCTATAAATATAAAGAGGCACATAGCTATTGTGCCTTTGTGTTTCTTCCCTAAGAGTATCCTCTTTTGGCCTGTGTGTCAGGTCTAGAATCCTGTATAATTTATCGTATTCCAGTATATTTTAGATCTGACTTCTGCATATAAGAGAGAACATGTGCTGACTGTCTCTCAGCTAGTTCTTTTTGTAAATTCTTGAGTAGTATTTTACTGTTCAGTGCATATTTACATTAGCATAATTCAGATTAATACAGATCCCATGAATGCTAGGAAGTATAAGGCTACCAGTGAGGTAACCCAACTAAGGTGAGGAAGAAACTAAAGTCTTTTCTTCCATTTCTTGGGTTGCTCGTCATATTTGTCATAGTTGGGTGATCATGGGGAGATGAAGAGGAATGGGTAAATTTTATTCAAGAACAAAAGAAGTGTAGAGAATGCACAGGCCTCAGCACCTCAGGTTTTCATATCTCCCTCTAACCAAAGCACAGTGGTCCATGCTTGTAATCCCAGCTACTCAGGAGACAGATAGGATGATCCAAGCTCAAGACTAGTCCTGGCAAAGCAAGCAAGACTCTATCTCAAAATTAAAACAAAAGCTCCTTCTAGCCAGCTTTTACAAGTTGTTAAGAGCTTGAACTGTGAGTTACCTATGTGTTTTGCTGACACTCTCTCTGAGGTAATGATATTGCACCCCCTGTGACAAATAACAAAGCCTGGAGACACTGTTGGTTGTCATGACTACAGGATATAACTGGCATCCAGAAGGCAGAGACCAGAGACTGAGACCACATTACAAAAGAGTCTCCCACAACAAAATATCTTTTGGCCCAAATTATCAATAGTGCCAAGGCTGAGAAAACTTGATCTTATGGAGTCCCAGATGTCCATTCAAAAGATGCATAAAGTGTACATTGTGTTGGATCTGAAAGCCTCAGGAGAAAAGAATTATTATTATTATCTTCCAAATTTTAAATGACAACAAAAGAAGAAGTGTCAGCAAGGTATGGAGAATGGAGATGGTGGATATGGAAATCCTATGAAGAAATTGTTCAAGCCTCCTTCCAATTATTCATATCCAAAATGGCCTGTTGTTCCCCAGAGAACTATAGGGCCTCCTCCGGGACAGAGTTCCATCTACTCTGCCTGCAGCAACCTTCGTGCTTCTTTTGGAGAATCATCCTTTAGTTCACCATCTGCACATGCCTAGAGCAAGTCTCCATCTTTACAGCTCCCACAGTCCTTGGCACTTGCCTGTACTGTGGGATTCTTCACAGTGCTTTGAATTTGTTGGTCTGTCATAATCATGGTGTCTTCTGCTCAGAGTCCAACAGCAGATGTAAGTTGGGGCTCACTAAGTAGCCTTTGAAGTAAGAAAAGCATTTTCTAAACACACTGAATTATTTATTCATTCACCCACTTGTTCAATCTTTTAGTAAATATTTGTCAAACACCTACTCAATACTAGGGGATATTTTGTGAATGGAAGCTACAGGAGTGAACCAGAGACAAAGTCCTGTCCTCAGGGGCCCTCCATTCTAGACCATAGATTAGTCAACTTGTTCGGTAGAGGACCTGATAATAAGTATGTCCAGCTTTGTGGACGATGTAGTCTCTACATTGCCAGTAGTGACTCAGCCCTACAATTGTGCTGAAAAATGCCAAAGGCAGTCGTGATTTGGTCCTTACATTGCACTTTGCCAATCTCTTTTCCAGAGACAATAACTAATTGGCAAAAAATATAAATTTAGAGCAATAAATGCCTTTTTGTGAGTATAGTACTTCAGTTAAGACAAATAACTCTATCAATTGAGCCAAACAGCCCTTTTGCTTTTAGTTTGTTTTTCAGATAGCTTTGCATTAACTTTTCCCTAATCAGCTATGGATTACCATCTTTCTGTCTCTACTTCTCAAGTAGCTGGGGTTACAAGTGTGCACCATCATATCTGGCTCATAAATGTTCTATTTTTCAAAGGTCATGATGATGGAGAAGGAACAGAGATAATGTTACTTAGAGTGGGTCATCCAGGAAGGCAGCTCTGAGGGAGAACAAGAATGAAAAGACCCCAAAGTTCTTGAGGTCTTTCAGGAACAGTCAGAAAGCCTGGGTAGTAGGAATAAGACAAGCAAGGAAAATAGATGAGGGCTGCAGCTGGAGAGGTCAGTGGTGAAGATCATGTACCATGTGGACTTTGGAGTTTATTCTTGATTTGATGGTCAGCAAGATTAAGAGCGGGACTAGTATGGCCCAGGTTTTCCCTCTCAAGCTGAGGGGCAAGCACAATCCAAAGCGTACGCATGGATGATTTAGTAAAAGCTGTCTCTTTGTCTTCTTTTTTTTTTTTTTTTGGTCCAGTCGTAGGGCCTGAACTCTGGGCCTGAGTGCTGTCCCTCAGGTCTTCAGCTCAAGGCTAGCGCTCTACCACTTGAGCCACAGTGCTACTTCCAGCTTTTTTCTTTTTGCTTATGTGGTGCTGAGGAATCAAACCCAGGGCCTCAGGCATGCAAGGTAAGCGCTCTATCACTGAGCCACCTTCCCAGCCCCTCCTGAGACCTTTAATCATGTTTTTAATTTGAAGTTTATGCAAAACAAAGAAAGAAAGAAAGAGAGAGAGAGAGAAAGAAAGAGAAAGAGAGAGAGAAAGAGAGAAAAGAAAGAAAGAAAGAGAGAAAGAAAGAAGGAAAGAAAAAGAAAGAAAGAGAAGGAAGGAAGGAAGGAAGGAAGGAAGGAAGGAAGGAAGGAAAGAGTGAAGGGGAGAGGGACAGGCAATAAATAGCAGAGGTACCTCTCCCAGCAATGGAAACTCATAAAAAGGAAGCTTATAGTGATAATGATGATTTTCATTTCCTAGTCTGTCAAACTGCAGATTGCCAGGAAAACACTGTTACGTGTTTGCACGCAGGTTAAATTTCTCAAAACCTGAGCCACTGCTTCACTGCTGTGCTGTTGTTACTGCCAGTGGGTAAATGTCCTTAGTAACTCCATGTGGTTCTATTGGAACTGACAGGAACAAATCCAGCCCCAAGCTCACTTTGTGTTACTTGATCTTGTTTCCTTTGCACTTTTTTTTCTTTTTGGATGGGAAAGTTTGATAGCTAAGGGCGAAGAAGAAAAGGTATTTCTTTTTTTTTTTTTGGTCCAGTCGTGGGGCCTGAATACTGTCCCTCAACTCTTTAGCTCAAGGCTAGCGCTCTACCACTTGAGCCACAGCGCCACTTCCAGCTTTTTTCTTTTTGTTTATGTGGTGCTGAGGAATCGAACCCAGGGCCTCATGCATGCAAGGCAAGCGCTCTACCACTGAGCCACCTTCCCAGCCCCAAGAAAAGATATTTCTATTATCATCACTAAATCCCAATAAAGATGAGTGCCTATAATCGTAGCTACTCAGGGCCCTGAGATTTGAGGATTGAGGTTTAAATCTAGCCCATGTAGGAAAGTTCTGTATATCTAATTAACCAGCAAGAAGCCGGAAGTGGAGCTATGGCTGGAGTGGCAGAATACCAGCCCTTAAGTGAAAAAAACTAAGTGACAAAACACAGGCTCTTAGTTCAAGTCCAATGACTGGTACAACAAGCAAACAAACAAATAAGGGAATAAGTAAAAATTAAAGCAGTGATGAGCCAGTAGTCTCAGGAAGCTGAGATCTGAGGATCATAGTTTTTAGCCAGTCTGGCCAAACAAATCTGAGAAACTCTTTTATCTCCAGTTAACCACCAAAAAAGCTGGAAGTAGAGCTGTGACTCATGTGATAGAGTGCCAGCCTTGAGTGAAAAATCGAAGGGACAATATCCAGGCCATGAGTTCAAGCTGCGGTACCAGCAAATAAATTAGCAAACAAATAAGTAAGTAAATAGATAGTTGCTAAACACTCTTTATTAAATGAACCTTGGAGTGCAGTAAAAAGTATGAGTTGGCGATTCCAGCCCATGCTATACTGTGAGGGGTGTAACTATGTCCACAGACACAGGGATGGTAGGTGCGTGAGGTAGACTGGTTAGTCCTGGGCAGCTCCAATTAGCCAGGCTTCTTTTACAGACATGTTGCTTGCTTCTCTCAACTTGACTTGTTCAGGTCTTTGGAATAAGAGGTTTGGAGCTTGGGGGAAAAAAAACAGGACTGAAGCAAACTTTGGGTTTCTCCTAAGTTCTTGGCAGTCAGCTTCTCCTCTGAGTCAGTGTGTGGAAGAAGACAGCACAGGAAGCTAACCTCCGGCATGACCAGCCCAAAAAAAGGGACGTAAAATATATTCATTTTCAAAGGGAGAAGCATTAACAAAATAATGGGGAAGACAAAAAAAAAACAGAAGAACAGAGAGAGGAGAAAGAGGAAGTAGAATTTAGGGAGAAGAAAACAAACCCTAAGACATTGTTTTATTGAAATGTGGACGAAAAGCAAAATTGAATCGGATATGCCTCACTTGCTGCCAACGCTGGAGACCCATGTCATCTTCTAGTCTCTGAATCATTAAGAAGGAGGGAATTTAAGTGGGGCATGGTGGAGTACACCTGTAATTTCCAACACTTGGAAGGCATGGGTAAGGAGATGGTAAGATCAAGGCCCACATGGGCTACATAGTGCCACTGTCTCAAAGATTAAAAATAGAAATGGAAAGAAACTTGCAAAATGAAATATTTGGTATGCCTGTCATTTGATGAATCTGGTATGACAATCAAAATTGTTAAGATCCTAATTCCTATTCAATTCTCTCACATACAATGGCACTTTAGCAAATAAAGGTTAACAGTTAATTATGACTCTTTTGTCCTGTTAATTTAGGAGAAAAGTCCTTTCCAGCTTGGATGAGTCACCATCCTTTTTCTTTCTCTTTTACAATGTTTTCTCATGAAACATCTGTTGTGTTTCATGTGCACGACCAGGCTTGTGTGTGCGCATATACATTCGTGTTCTTTCTGCAGAGAATCAACCTCCTTGCTTTCTCTCTCCTAAAAACATCCTCTCAACAACAGCTCATTCTTACCCTGAATAAAGGCAACCTACTACATTACCCCTAAAGTCTATCTATGAGCAGCTTTTCTGTGTAGCCTGTGCAGGCCTCTATTCTCGAAATTCCAAAAAATGGAAGACATTTTTGAAAAAAAAAAAAAAAATAGCACCTTTTACAAAATAGGGGCTTTGGGTGCCCTCTACTGTCATATTCTAAGATCTTCAACTGAAGAATAACCAGGGTATATTTCAAACACACACACACACACACACACACACACACACACACACACGCAGAGGAACCATTTAAATGGACAGTAGATACACAAGCTCTGACATTCAATTGTCTGTTTTCAAACACTGTTCTGTTAGGAAAATGGAGGAGAACGGAAAAGGAATAGGCCAGACTTAATCGTCAACAGGGGAGGACTCAACAGGGGAGGACTGCTTATTGAGGAACAGCGAGGGCACAGACCTTCCTGCAGTTTGGAGGTTGTACCTAAGAGTTGGGACAGGAGCTGGGTTTTTATAGGAGATAAGAGCAAGCAGGCAGAGGTGAATGAAAAAGCCACTAGGTCAAGGAAGGTGGGGGCCTTTCGGTTGGGCCCACAATGGGATATTTACAGCTGGGCTTAGGTCAAATGTCTTAACATCTCTAAGGTTTAGACCCCTTATTTATAAAATGGGGTCACAGTCCCTCCTGGTATTTTTTTTTTTTTTTTGTCGGTCGTGGGGCTTGAACTCTGGGCCTGGGTGCTGTCCCTCAGCTCTTCAGCTCAAGGCGAGTGCTCTACCACTTGAGTTACAGCGCCACTTCCGGTTTCCTGGTGGTTTATTGGAGATAGGAGTCTCACGGTCTCCTGCCCGGGCTGGCTTTGAACTGCGATCCTCAGATCTCAGCCTCCTGAGTAGCTAGGATTACAGGCGTGAGCCACCAGCGCCCGGCGTCCTCCTGGTGTTTTCTTGAGAACTCAGTGAGATATGTGCACAAAGCCTGAGAAATGGCAAGTCTTATTTATTAGATGTGTTCTTTTTATAAACTACTACCGTTGAACTTCTTGTCACCAACGCATCAGAGGCAACTCTGTTAATCCAAACTGGAAATGGTATTTTGTTCACTCTCTAGTTTTATACAGAGACAAACCCTCTGGCCCTAAAGCCTCATGTTTGTTGCTTGGTTTTCTCCTTGACTCTCAGTGAGCACAATTGGAATAGAATTGTCCTTGATGTGCATGAGACCATCTTGCCAATTGCAACTAGAACACACCCATCATGCTACCTGACCATTAGTATGGTATTTCCAGCTATGAAGCTGGTGATCACCATAATCCTCTTGGCATGCATGCCTACAGAATGTGTCCCCCTGGGGGCACAATGGGTTATACCAGCATGTTCTGCTGCTTGGCTGTCAAGAATGTGACTTGGTTTACAGGCCATGATACCAAGAGGCTTTGTGAGCTGTCTTCCCTCTTCTTATTCCTCTTGGAGTCTGATTAATGAGGGTGTTTTCTCCTAAAGTAGCCAGCTTTGGGGCATTTCAGGAACAGGCCAGTGATAACCAGGCAAGTAGTGGTTTGCCTTCATTCTGGGACTTTTTTTCTTTTTCCCCCCATCTTCATCTTTATGGCCATGATGCTGCTGCCTGACTCTCAGGCTCCTCCCTAAAGGCCTCCATCTTTGGAGGCCGCAGCAGGCAAAAGGTTTGGGGAGCATAAGTGGCATCTAATTGTCTTTCATTAGCAGCTTGCAAAGTTTCACTTGGAACCTTTGTGGTCAATCCCTGCTTCCCCATCTCTCCCCAAGTCACTTATCAGATTAGTTGAGTACTTGAAACTATTGAGGAAGCCGTCATGGTCTAGCAGAGCAAGAGAGAGGGGCTCTGGGCCACTACAGGAATATAGTGGTTGGCCCAGGTCTCCTGTGCAAACCAATCCCTTCTCCTTCTTCCTATCTTGGCTCTGTCTTATGTGAATGGGGAAACAACCACCAGTGTATGAGAAACTGGGAAGTATATCATGGTAGACTATTCCAATGAACAAAAGCCTGCCATTAATTACTTCACTTATTTAAAAAAATATTAAGGCCCTACTTATTATGCTTCATAGGCATTTGAGGATCATATACTAGAAAAGGAAAACACATCAGCTTCAGGAGAGACTAGATATACACAGGTAGAAAAAGTTCTGCAGTGACACGAGGCAATGTACATTCGGTGTCAAAACAATCACAATCTGTGGTCCCTAGGATGGGAGTGTGCTGGGTGCAAATGTCCACTACTTATTACGTAAGGCCACTGATGGAATGTACCCTGCACTCAGCACTTACCCCAGTTGTAGTCATGTGGCCAACAGCCCAGTTCCCCATTTGATGTCTCTAGCACTTGCATAATGCAAGCTCCATGAGGAATAAGGGCATTTTTAAAAGATCTCGTTTTGACTCCATGTTAAATGGATAAACCTACATGCACCAGAATTACAGTAACAATCACTTCTTTGCTGAGAAGATACCTTTTGAGCAAATAGCATTTAAATCAACTTAATCCCTTGACTCATTTTCTATGCAATGTAATTGAGCCATTTCCTTTCTAAAGAAATAGTTTTTTTTTTCTTAAGTCATTAGCATTGGTATCTATTTTACAATGACTTGGTTAGTGACAAAGTTTTATGTAAATCAAGTATTACTGACCAATTGCTTTTGCCACTGTAACTTTTTTGTTTTTGTTGTTGTTGTTGGTTGTGAGGTTGAACTCTGGGCCTGGGCGCTGTCCCTCAGCTCTTCAGCTCAAGGCTAGCACTCTACCACTTGAGCCACAGCACCACTTCCAGTTTTCTGGTGGTTTACTGGAGATAAGAGTCTCATGGAGTTTCCTGCCCAGGCTGTGAACTGCACCACAATCCTCAGATCTCAGCCTCCTGAGTAGTTAGGATTATAGGTGTGAGCCACCAGTGCCTGGCCCACTGTAACTTTTTTAATGACTATTTTATCTACCAAGTTTAATTCCTCCAAGTCGTATTTATAGATGGAAATTTTAAGTTTTTTTGTTATTATAAAGTTGATGTACAGAACGGTTACCATTATATAAGTCAGGTAAAGAATACATTTTTGTTTTACTCTTTCTTTGGACAATGTCACCCCTTCCCTCACTTATAGCTAGAAATGTTATAAAGTATGGTTTTTACTAAATGTTGTCTTTTTAGTTTGCATGTATTTATTATGTATTTGAAAGCAACATAGACACTTTTATCATCCTTAAGTGATAATGCCTTGGGACTCCTTATCAAAGAACCCTGTGGATGACTTTATGTTGGTTGTTGCAAGAGTAGAGTAAGACACTTAAGTGTAGGGGCAGATGGCAGAGGTTGCAAACCTCAGAAATGAGTGCCAGCACTAGTCTCTCAACAGCCTGCTGGGATCAACCCTGCCACCCAGCAGATGCCACAGACAAGGTGATTCCCTCCTCCTCCATCTCCTCACCAGAGACCAGAGATAACCAAGAATGGGTACGAAAGTTGAGCCTCCTATCTATATGAAGATACACAGCTTTTTCTCTTATACCAACTGTTCTTGAAGTTCATTGCCCAGGTGAACCTTAATAATTCATTAGCAATTCTACTCACTGATCCTAGTTCAAATGCATAAATTCTTGGGCCTTAGTTCAGATGTACAGTACTAGAAATGGAGATAGAACCCAGCAGCCTGTATTTTAACCAGTTCTCTGTGAGTATATATACTGTTACAATCTTGAGATATAAAACATAAGAAAAAAATTAAACAGGGTTGGAGATGTAGCTCAGAGGCAGAGCACTTGCTTAGCATGTGCAAGGCACTGGGTTAGATGCACTGGTACCACAAAAACCAGAAAACTGAAAAGATGCAACAGGGGCTGAGCATGGTTGTGAACACATTTAGGAGGTTAATTGTGGAAGATGAGTCCCAGATCAGTTTGGGCTACATAGGGAGACCCTGTCTCTGAAAAACAACAAAACCCACCAAAACCAAAAGGATACAAAACATTTACTTCAAAGAAAAGACTTGGCACTCTCCCACTGAACTATGCCTCCAGCCTCTTATCTGTACAGGTTATTTTTGAGACAGAATCTCACTTCCTGTCCAGGTTCTTGCACTGCAATGGAGTCTTTTCTGCCGGTGCTAGTTTGGAATCACACCAGTCTCCGAAGTAGCTAAGGTTGCAGATGTGAGCCACTGGCATCTGGTTTGTATCAAGTAAATATTCACTTGCTCTATAAGTTCTTAGTAATATTTATTATGACTTGGTTAAAAGTTTGTGGAATTTTTGGGTTATCCTCAATAAAGCCATTAACAAAAATTGCTAAGGCTTAGCCTATTTCCACAATTAAGCCTATTGTTCAGTGAACTTAGATTACTCTGTAATGAGCACTAACATGGAAGCCACAAAGAAGCTCCTCCAGGCTTACAGAAACAAAAGGCCAAGTTGGGGGAGGGGGAGGTGTGGAGCTGCTGTGTATCTTTTACCACACACTAGTGACCTGATATGCAAAACTGACCAGATACTGTATTTCAAATTGTTGTAGAACTAACATCGTATCCAAAGAGAAAAGCATTAACAAGATGAACCACCAAATATTTATAATCCACATAGAAGACTAATAAGCATTGGTATTTGATAGTGGCATTTCTTTTGAAAAACACAGTTTACCTTCCCTCCTCCTTTTTCTTTAATGCAGTAAAAACATAAGCACTTTTTATTAAAATGCCTTAGGTGTTATTTGCATTTCTTTTCTTTTTCTTTCTTTTTTTTTTTTTTGAGCTGGTGGGTAGGACTAGAATCTCAAAAACTTAGCTTCCAGGCTGGCCTGGAACTTGTGATCCTCTTGCCCCTATGTCCCAAGTGATGTAGCAACATGTCTGGCCTAACATATTCCTGAAAGTTAAATTCTGATTTTGTTTATGATGCTAAGAAGATAAAACAAACACAACCTCAAGAAGTTTGCTCAGCTATTTTTTATTTCCTTGACTTTGGGGAAAGTTTAACCCTACTGACCCTTGGATGACAATTTCAGATCAATCTGCAAATGCACATAGACGCCATTATTTTGCAGATGGAAAAGTGAGGGCTGAAGTACCTTGCTTAGGATCACAGACAAGACGTGGTGAACAGTGGAACAGTTCTTAGTTATTTCCCATCATGGCAGAAGAGGGTTTCAGATCTAAATTCAGCAAAGTGTAATTTTTCAAGTAATTCCTCCCTTGAAAAATGAGTCGGGGTCAACTAGGCTTCCAGTGAAATTCCTTCCCAAGGATACTTAGGTTTTTTTTTTCTGGTGTTGAGGTTTGTACTGGAAACAGGACCCTGCTCTTCCATTGGCATTTGATACTGAAGAGCAGCTTCACAGTGGCACAGCAGCATAACCTCTCAATCAATGTGTCACCACTCAGTGGACTTGGAATTTAAGCAGAAGACCAAGTGTTAGCAAAATGTCTGGTGAAGTAAGATGCCTTGCCTCTCAGGCTCCTCAAACCATGAGGAAGGTTGAAAATAGTTACTCAGCCAGCAGGGAATGGTTGAGGGGTTGAAGAGTTCGATGGCTGATAGTCCTCTTTTTTAGTAGCAATGTGTGGGATGTCCTATCTTTGGGGGTGTGGCAGAGCAGAGCGTCCAAGGTGCAAGTGGTGACTTGGCCATTTATGTGCAGTTTCCCATAAATCTCATCAAATCTGGCCATAAGAGTGGGTACATCTTTCACTTTTTCCCTTACTCTGGCCAGCTGGAAAAAAAGAAAAGCAAGTCATTATGTTTCTATAAGAGTCCTTTGTTCTTCATATCCTTTCAGAAGTAGAAACAAACTTGCAAAATGTACAGGGAACATCTAGTTCTTCAAGTCTATTTTTCTTTTTTGCCGGTTCTGGGGCTTGAACTCAGGGCCTGGGTGCTGCCCCTGAACTCAGAGCGCAAGACTAGCACTCTACCACCTGAGCCACAGTACCAATCTGTCCGTTCTGATCGGAAATGCTGGTCATTCCATCTAAATTTGGGCATGCAATTGAGTCTATCTCTGGACTTGCTCTTATGTCCCACAGATCAATCTATTCGAGTTAAGCCACACTATAGTTTTTTACCTCATAACTCTTATTTCTCTTTTTTCACAGGCTCTTCCTAGCTATTCTCTTTTGGTTCTTCTTTCAACTAAATTGAAGACACAGAAGAAAACATAGTGGTATTTTTATTGGGACCTTATCCTTATTTTATTACCTTAGCTTGGGAAGAATTGACGTTTTATGAGGCTCAACTTTCCTAGCTAAACACATGTTTTGCTTCCATTGGCATGATAGAAGGTTTTTGTTTTGCTTTGTTTTTTATGGTGACACTACCCGAGCTAAAAATCAGAGCCTTTTGCTCTCAATTAGCTTTTTCACTCAAGGTTAGCACTTTACCACTTGAGCCACACCTCCACTTCTGGCTTTTTGCTGGTTAACTGAAAATAAATAGCCTGTCATTTTTGTTTGCTGGGACTGGAAATATGGTCCTTAGATCTCAGGCTCTGGAACAACTAGGATTAGAGCCATGAGCTACCAGGTTAATTTTCTTCTTTTTTAAGATGAAAGATACTATAACATATTATTTGATGATAGAAATGATCTAAGGGAGGAGATATTGATGATGCTCAAAAGAGTGAGACATGTTTAGACTGATTTCCTGGAATAGGGGCAGAGGAGATGTGATCTAGTGAGTAATTAGAGGCTGACAGATAAATGCCAAACACTATGTGCATGTAGGGAAATGAGCCAGAAGCTTGAATGTGGTAGTCATTTTCTTCTCACTGTATCTATTTTCTCCATTAAACAGGAAAACAAGGTCATTAACTGAGAGTAAGAAGTAGGAAAAAGATTTTGGAGGCTTCAGGGGAAGATGGTAAAAGGCATAAAATTGTGGTCCACAAGAAAAGAGAGATTAGAACCATAATAACAATGCAGGGAAACAAATTGGAAACATTTTGGAGGATATTGTGTAAGAAGAAAAAGAAAAAAAAAAGAAGTCTTTTTTAAGACACATGGAAGTCTTAAAACAGGAGCAACAAAGAAGGTACCCTAGTCAACAATGTCTCTAAAGAGGTGGGTTACAGAATTAAGACACCAGGTGAGGAGGGGCATGGTGGCTCACACTACTCAGGAGGTGTACCCTGGAGGGGACTGTGTTCAAGGCCAACTCAGGCAAAAAATTCCATCTAATCATAAGCCAGGTATGCTGGTAAGTTCCTGTGATCCCACCTGTTTGGGAGGTTATAGGTAGGAGGATGGTGGTCTAAGGCCACTCCAGGCAAAATGTAAGACCCTACCTGGAAAAAATAATAAAGAAAAAAAGACATTATCTTGCCCATGTAATTGTAACCCCTCTATATGGTATTTTCACAACAATAAAAGAAAAGAAAAGAAGAAAAAAGAGGGCTGAGAGTATGGCTCAAATGATAAGAGTACCTGCATAGCATGCACAAGGCCCTGAGTTCAAGCCCTGGAGGCCACAAAGAAAAGTCACTGGTGAACATTTTTTAAGAGATGTATGCAGCACATGCCTACTTACCACTTCCTCTGAAAACTTGTTTCTTTTCACAAACCTTGATAAATTTCCTTCTGCAGCACCCTGTAGCACATCTATCAAGGCTTCTAACATATTTGATTGGATATGGATTACAATCTGAATAAAAAGAAGAAATAAGCAAAAACAAGAATGAGCCAGCATTTCAATTACAGGAACCATATCTAGTTAGATAAGCCTGTAACAAGAGACATTCACCCTACCTTGATGCTATTTCCTAATTCATTAGCTCGCAGTCCAAAATAGTGTTTTGAATGGGTGCCCACCAGCTCACACTTGCTTTCCCATGGCAAATCGAATTTCACAACTGCAAAACTTGCAGACAGGAAACAATGGAGAGAGCATGGGCTTTGGATATAGGTTGAAATTTCAACACTGGCAATTACTAGCTGTAAGAATCAGGGCCAAGCACTTAATTTCAATTTTATTTCCTCATTGGTAAAATGGGAAAAGTATTGTCAGACCCCACATTTGAGTTACTGTGAACATTAAGTGAAAATCTAGCACACAGGAGGGATACAGCAAACAAGATAAAAAGTTCCTCCTTTCTTCCTCTGTATTCAGGATCGTGACAGTCAGTCTCCTAAACTGGGTATGTGTAAATGATACATTTGAAGTTGTTAGCACGCTACTGTAGGCAGAGTGGAGGCTGATAGGAGACTTACAGAGACCTTCCCACTTACTTATATTAAGGAAACCTTCAAATGTGGGCACTGGATTTTGCTTTCAAAAGAATGCTACTAACTACTTTCCATCAGACTGACACATTCAATGCAAGAAAAAACAGAGTACATCTCTCCCCTAGTTATCAATATTTACTGTACAATCTGAACCACAGAAAAGAGGAAATGAGAGTAACTGAGAATTTGCCAATCAATGTTAACCAGTTTACAATTTGACTTACTATCTTTCAAATATATTAGCTTCCTCAAAACTTGATTGCTCTTTTTGCCAATTGTTATTCAATGAATAATCTTTCACAACAATTAGAAACATTACAAAAAAGCTAGGTGCTGGTGGCTCATACTTGTAATCTTATTCACGAGGCTGAGATCTAATGATCTCAGTTCTAAGCCAGCCAGGGAAGAAAAGTCTGTAAGATTCGTGGAGCTATGGTTCAAGTAGTAGTGCATCAACCTTGAACAAAAAGCCAAGTGAGGGTTTGAGGCCTTGAATTCAAGCCTCAGTACCAGTGCACACACACATACATATGCATAAAAAAATTACAAAACCTCATTTTTAACAAATACATAGGAACTAATCATGGGAAAATGCTATTTTTTGTTTTATATATATATATATATATTTTCAAAGAAGTCTGGTAATTTAAGACTTGATTTTCAGAAATAAAATTACTAAGTCAAAGGGATGAACATTTCAAAGGCTTTTGGGCTAACGAAAGGTAGGTTTTCTGAAAGAAGCTTTCCTTTTTAATCATGAACTAGCTATTCTATGGCTGTTTATGTTTTAACAATGTTGAACAGACTTTTTTTTGGTCAGTCATGGGCCTGGGCTCTGTCCCTGAGTTCTTCAGCTCAAGGCTAATGCTCTATTACTTGAGCCACAGTGCCACTTCTGGCTTTTTCTGCTTATGTGTACTGAGGAAGTGAACTCGGGGCCTCATGCATACAAGCAAGGCAAGCACTCTACCACTGAGCCACCTTCCCAGCCCTGAGCAGACTTCTTATAAAGAGAAAAGGCTGGTTTTTGCTCACAGTTCTGGAGGTTGGTTCAAGGTATGGAGCTGACATCAACTCAGCAAGGGTTAAGTAAGGTCCTCTTGTCTGGGTCATGCCACAGCACATAGCAATGGAAGGATCACACCATGAACAGGAAAGACACAGAGCACAACAAGGCCAGGTTCTTGTTTCTTAGTAGTGAACCAATCCTGTTTAAGGTTTCAAAGTGGATGACAGCATTGGAAGAGCTGAGGCCTAGTAAGACAACTACCTACTAGACAACTAGTCTATTAGGACAACGGGTTTACCTTTGGTCCTGAAGAACAGAATGAAATGATCTTGAGCAGTCTCAATACAAAGAATCTCATCTAAGGGCCCTGATCTAAAGCACAAGCACTCTGTTGGGAGACAACATCTCAGGGTTCTCTGAAATTTCTCTGTATCTTTTCTTTCTTTTTAAGCAACACATTCCTTGTGCTTACTATGAGGATGCTGTCATACATCCACGGTTTTTGGTTTTGTTTTGGATAGGGTCTTCTGTTTATGCCCAAGATAAACAGCTGGTGATCTCCTTACCTAAGCTACTTGTGTAGGTGAGATAAAAAAAACACACACCATCATGCCCAGCTTGTTGGTTGAGACTGGGGAGATGGGGTCATCATAACTTTTTTTTTTGGGGTCCAGTTGTGGGGCCTGAACTCTGGGCCTGAGCGCTGTCCCTCAGCTCTTTAGCTCAAAGCTAGCGCTCTACCACTTGAGCCACAGCGCCACTTCTGGCTTTTTTCTTTTTGCTTATGTGGTGCTGAGGAATTGAACCCAGGACCTCATGCATGCAAGGCAAGCGCTCTACCACTGAGCCAATTTCCCAGCCCCTCATCAACTTTTTTGCCCAGGATGACTCCAAACTGTAGTCCACCAGATCTCTGCTTTTAGAGTAGCAGAGATTACAGGGCTACCATGCCTGCTCTGAATCCCTCCATGTCCTACCAGTCCAATCATTTGACTGCCTTTATTCCAGACCATCTTTTAAAGAATGTCTGTATAACCAACAGACATGCTTACTGCCTATTATAAGAGATATTTTCTTTTAACTCCCTAAGCTGACTGTTCTCCTCCTAAAACACACTTTCTTTGTGTACAAAAGGCAAACAGACCTGTTCATCTTCATATCTCGCCATGGGAACTGGGGCTCAGGGAACTGATGTAAAAACACCAACACTCTGGATACTGCTAGTGCTGTGATGAACTGTCCTTTAGCTGTGTGTGTGCAGTACTTCACCAGCACTCATAAGACAACACCCAAAACTCATTAGCTTGCCAGTAGGGTAAAATCCCTAACCCTTCAGTTCTCAGTACTTTTATTAATAGAAATGAGTCCCAATTTAGTTGGCAGTAGTCTTCCTCTTCAGGACAAGGACAAACCTTCCTGGCTGAGTGTTGGGTCTCTAGTTCTTGGCATGAAGCCAACCCTTGACAACAATTTATGGAAACGGAAGGATGGGGCCCCAAGCCATGCACAAAGACAGACCACTGGGGTCCTGTGCCTGAAATGACCTGTCCTCTTGAAGATTTCAGTGTTACTGTACTTCATTTGTTATCTCAGCTTCCCTTCCTGCCACAGCAACAATCTCTGATTCAGCAGCAGCTTCAAGAATAAGGTTTACAACTTTCAGCTACACTGAGGAGGAACAATCCCCAAGAGACTGTTCATTACTGACTAAAAGCCAAGGGCAAGTTTAAATGATGGACTTGTCTCAAACTTCAGGGTGCAGTTAAGAAAAACTAAAACAGGGTATAACATACTGCTTTAATATACATTCCTAGAGAAACTGGATTAGCAAGGAACAAAGGTAATTTTGGTAAACAAAACTATTTAAGGAATTTAATCTTTTTGTCCCTCTGATTTTGTGAGGTCTCAGGAGATGATGATAGTTACACTATACCTTTGGCCTGCAAAGGAATAGAAGCCCTGAGAGGATGGAAATTCAATTTCTGGTTTCTTATATTTCCTCTAGAAGTTTGCTTCATTGAAGGAGAATACCATGTGTGGTAGAGATCACTATTTTCTAGCCAATATCCACTCTCCCACTTCTTCTCTGGTAACAGAACAAACTCTCCCAAAGCTGTTCATTTCTCAGGTTGCTTTGCACTCAGGGGTGACCATGGGATTAGTAACATGTAAGAACAAGTTGCTGGAAGAGATGCAGAAAACATCTTTAAAAGGGACCAACGTTTTTGTTTTCAATTACTCCTATTTCTTGCTGGAAGGGGTGCAGTGGATGGAAGTCACCTGTTTACAATGGCAGAGTAGCATAGAGAGAGGCCAGGTTCCTGATGACATCATAGAATGCCACACTATGCACCTGGTTTTTCTACATAAAAGAAAACTAAAACCTCTAATTTCTACAGACTGGATTTTTTTTGTTGTTAACATTTGTTTGTTTTAGTTTATGCTGCTCCCAACCAAATACAATTTCTCACTTAATATATATGGCTGAGGAGTAGCCAAAGAGATTCTATGATAAATGAGTCTGTCTCTTTGCTACTTGTGCAGCTTACAATTCCCAGCATAAGAATCAGCTAGAAATTTAAAGTGATCTTACTGAATAGAAGGGGTGCTATGACATTCACCAGTATTAACAAATAAATGATAAAAGCAGCACTGATTTAAAAAGAAGAAAATCACGCTCAATTTCCTAGCAAAGTAATTTCAATTCCAAAACCAATCCCAATTTGATGATACACCAGATTTCTAGAGAATGGTTAGATTTCAAATAGAATCAGAAGGAAGTCATCCTGTGTTCAGACATATTCAGAAGTAGAAATTAATCTTTTGATGTTGAACAGCCCTGTGAAAGAGGTTATGGTTCTTTTTATATTGATGGGTTTAAATTCAGACTGACAGAGCAGAGTCAGTGTAGGTCTTGATGGAATCATCTGCTAGATTAATACAGTACATAGCAAATATTAGCTTGGAAAATAGGAAACCAGACCCTCTGGGTCAAATAGGCAGCAGGAACAATTTAGATAAGAGAAATTAAGGTGGGAGAAAATTAGGTTAATTTCGATTCCAACTGGTAGTGGGTAAAAGATTTTAGTGCAAGGCATTAATTTTTAAAGTAGATAAGGAAAAAAAAAACTTAATTTATTTTTACTAATATTTACTTAACAGGCTGTCTACTTTTCCTGTCATTTTATATGTTAGTTTAATGTTTCTCCATAGTTCTAATCACATGTAAGGGCTCCAAGTAGATGACAGCCTTGGAAAAGCCAAGGCCCACTAAGCCATGAAAAACAAACCAACAAAACAACAAAAAAAATGGGGGCTGCTGGTTCACACTTGTAATCCTAACTACTCAGGAAGCTAAGACTTGGAGGATTGTTGTTCAAAGTCAGCCTGGGTAGAAAAGTCTGTGAGACTCCACAGTGAAATGAAAGACTGGAGGTGTGGTTCAAGTGGTAGAGTGCCATCTGTGAGCAAAAAAGCTGGGAGCCCACGCTTCTGAGTTCAAGCCTGGTACTGATAACAAACAACAACAACAACAACAAAAGTCTCACAGGAGACCTAGCTCCTGAAAGCTACTAAATAACTGGCCACCATTTCTTTTGCATCATCCACGAAAATAATGAAATAGACTTACACTGCAATGTGAAGAATTGAGATTATACATTTGCAAGAGTTTCCTGGAAAAGAAATTTCTTTTGTTTGTTTAGTTTGTTTTTTGAGACAGGGTATATAGCATAGGCTGTCCTGAGCACTGGTAGACTGGCAATAGAATAAGGACAATAACAAGTATCTATTGAGTGCTCACCAGGTGTCAGACACTAATGCTCCAAGATGTACTAGGTCATTAATCACAATGACATTATAGTTGCTACCAGAGATATGATCCAAGTAGCATGTAGGATAGAGGCTAGGTAAAGAGGCTGGTAGGTCAGCCTCCATTAGTCTCCTTCTCTACCTCCACAGACTTCCTAGTCATACCTCACACCTTCAGCATTTAAACCTGTCTGACACTACACATACTTATGTCTCCCACCTGATCCTAAGCTGCTGGAGTAGTTCTGTGCTGACTCTCCTCATGGGTGAACATACACTCAGCAGAACTCCACTAATGACTGTTCTGATGAACTGAGATCAAGTATTATACACACACGAAAAAGAAAGTAAACTAAATCCCCCAACAACAAATCCTCAAAGAAACTGCCGGATAAATAAGTGGCTAAAGACTTAAAGAGAAATTTCTCTGAAGAGGAAATAAGAATGGCCAATAGACACATGAAGAAATGTTCAACTTCTCTAGCCATAAAAGAAATGCAAATCAAAACAACATTGAGATTCCACCTCACCCCAGTTAGAATGGCTCTAATCAAGAACTCTAAGAACAACAGATTCTGAAGGGGAGTGGCCAAAAGGGAACCCTATTGCACTGTTGGTGGGAGTATAAACTTGTTCAACTACTTTGGAAGGCATATGGAGGTTCCTCAAAAGATTCCAAATAGAGCTCCCCTATGACCCAGCATTTACCCAAACAGACAAGGCTATACTAAAGCTACCAGCACAACTATGTTTCTTGCAGCATTATTCACCAAAGCTCAGATATGGAACCAACCCAGATACCCCTCAATAGATGAATGGATCACAAAAATGTGGTATATTTATACAACGGAATTCTATGCCTCCATCAGAAAGAATGACATCGTCCCATTTGTTAGGAAATGGAAAGACCTGGAAAAAATTATATTAAGTGAAGTCAGGCCCAAACACACATAGGTCCCATGGTTTCCCTTATTTGCAATAACTAGAATAAGACTAGGAAAAGCCGAAAAGGTCAAAAGCTATGTACATATGACCATATAAGATGATGTTAAGTGAAATGAACCCCAAGATAGGGACACAAGTGGTTTTTACTTTCTTGCTATTGTTTTTAACGTACTTAAAATGTACTATGTGATTTTTTTTTTTGTTTTTCTTGTATGTTCTTCCCCCATGGTATAACCCCTATTTTCACTGTATTTGATTCCAGTGCCCTGCATCTTGTATATACATTTTTTTAATTTGGGGAGGGGAAGGGAAATAACAAAATACCGAAATAAGGATACGGTTAACCCATTGTAACAATGAGATGTATAAAACACTATATTAAAAACGAACTTTACAACTTGGCGGAGGGGGGGTGGGGTGGGGTGAGAGAGAAGGTGGGGGGTGGGATGGGAAGGGATGGTAGGGGAAAAACAAAGGAGGAGGTAATAATGCTCAATAAAAAATGTACTCATTACCTTACTCATGTAACTGTAACCCCTCTGTACAGTACTTTTACAATAAAAAACATATATATGTATAAAGAAAGAAAGTAGACATTTCACCATACCTTAAGTCACTTAAACCATAAAGGAGTCACTTACATTTAAATTAATGCAGGTTATACTCTCTGCATTCATGATTTTGGAAAAAATGGATACAGCTTTTTCCACTTGGTTCTAGGAAGAAAAAAGGGTAACATTCCAAATCATATGAATATCTCTATCATAAAACCATTTATAAAGTAGGCAAAATATTCCCACCCTACTTTGGGGTTCCAGAGTTTTAAAAGTAACAAAGTTCTAGTAATCAAAAATAAATGTCATAAAATGGTTCATCCAGTGGCATATTATTCTTTCTTAGTAAGTGTAATTTCTAAAATGGAAGCATCAAGTTAGAATCTCCCTTCCTATTAGAACTAGCTTTTAAGAAAAACAGGAATGAGAAACAGGAATGCAAACCCCATGTTTGACATAATTAGAACAGAGAAGCTTCAAACCATAGAAGAGGTGGGAATGCTGCCAGAGACGCTGGCGATGGAGCCTGGGAAAGTTCAGGAGAAGACAGTGAGAGGGGACAATGCTGTCTAGGAGCAGGTAGAGGGGGGCACTGTGCAGAAGGGACAGCACTGAACCAAAGGAAGACAGAGGGGACCACACTATGAAGAGGACAGTGCCGTGCTGGAGAAGGTTCTGAGAGGACAGTGCTGCATGTATCCAAATGCTCCACAAAGTACAGCTGTTAAACAGGGGTCTCAGAGGGCACACCCTGAAGTACACAAACCAGGTCCTGCTTACAGTGCTGGGAGACTTCAGGATCAGGAAGGGGAAGTTTCTGGTGATAGCAGAGAAGCTGGTCAATGGTTTTCATAGATCAGACTACTTCCCTTCAGCTGTACAGAGAAGAGGCAGTTCAATGAAACCCCCCTTAATGCTTGTTACCATTGACTAGAGAGAAACAAACCTGTGCATACCTGTGGGCCAAACTACAATGTATATGGGGTTGTTATATAAACAAAAAATGCCTAATAGTCTAGAACAGGTTTCTGGTGTCTGTTTGTCTGTTGGTTTGTCTCTCTCTCTCTCCCTGATATGAATTTCCTATACTTGGTTATGAGAAATTTATATTTCTCAATAATGAATAATCAAATAAGAATAGTACATGAACTCCATAAGGATAATACCTCATAAAAATGGAGGAAAGAAGTACAATAAAACAGAAATCAGAGAATAACTAGTAGATGAGAAAACTCCAATACAAAAAAAAAAGTCTTCATAGATACAAAAAATAGAAATGAGAAAAATAAACAAGATTTCATCCATCAGAAGTGGAAGAAAAGTCAGGCCAGCCACAGTAATATTCCAAAGTAGGAGAAAAAGAACCATTTTTGCAAAACCTCAAGGAAAGCAAGAATCATCTCAAAATATTAAACTTGGTAAATTAGGTAAAATACAGAAATGAAAGACAAAATAATATTAAATATCAAGAACACAGATTATTATCTGTTCTGAAGAATTTACCAGAAGCAAAATTTCAATCAACACAGAGAAGACTGGAGAAAACAATACTAGATTAACTAATAGTAAACAATGAGCCTACAGATCGAGAATTAGAATGAAAATGAGGAATATGATCACAGAATAGTATATATGTTATGTATCTGGACAATGAAGAAATGACAGTACTATCAAAAGCAAGGGAAGATTAAAAAGTAAAGTATGTAAGCCAGCAAGGTGGCTCAAACCTGTAATCTTAGCTACTTGAGAGGAACAGATGGGGACAGGGGTACTGCAGTTTGAGGCCAGCCTGGGCAAAAATGGTTTGGTAAGATTCCACCTTAACCAATGGCTGGCATGGTAGTATACATGCCAATATCAGAGCCACAGAAAAAGCACAATGGTTAGGTGAGTGACATATGTCTATCACTGCTAGCAATACAGGGTAGCACAAGTAGGGGGATTGCAACCCAGGGTCTGTCATTAAGTAGCCACAAGAGAAAAAATAAAACCCACAGAGGGGAAAAAAAAGTGACATAAGAAATTTTAAGTGATTAAAAAAGCATCAAATAAAATGATACCTAAGATTATACTTATATCATCTTAATATAAACAAGAAAAACCAGCACTATATTGCAAAGCAAATTGAAAATTTAGACAACGTACAAGGTATACCTAAAACAATTCAGAAAGACTACAAACAAAAGGGTAAGAAAAGGTATATATAGAGCAAATTCAAATCTGATCAACTCAAAACAGAAACAAAACCAAGGGTGGTAATATCAGTATTTAACAGGGGTGAATTCAGGGTAAAAACAGTAAACTCAACTAAGACTGCCCCTTATATAAATGTTACACTGATACTGTGGGTATAATATTGTTCTCAAAGATGATTCAATGTGTCTGTGCTCCAAACTGTGTTCTTACACTTTATAAAGGAAAAAGTACAAAAGTACACAAAAAGAAATGGGTTGCACATGACTTAGATTTTAATTAATTCATCTTGTTCAGCTCCTGTCAGATTAATGAGGACAAAATAATTCTACTGGGCAGAAATTAATTTCAGGAAGTTAGAGAAATGAACATGGCTCGGTGGATGCATGCTAAGTGTAGCCTCTTAACACCTTTCTTCTTCGGTGACTTTTCCTACCAGTATATGATAATTGATCACCCTGATAAGAATAAGATTTCTAATTAGCCGAAAGAGCTCTCTAGCCCTATTTGCCAGCTGGATAAATAACCTGACTTGGTTAGAATGTTTCTGGTATGAAATTTCCTTTCACTATAGAGCAAACTTGCATTTCTTATGTTTTAGGCCTTTTAATAGGACATCTTAGCTTCAAGGCAATCTAACAGAGGAGGTACTTGAGGATTCTAGCTCATTGTCCTCCCTTCACTGAGGTCTGATTGCATAGAGGTCTCCCCTCTTTGGGCCTCAGCTACCTCCAACTGAGTTTAGTGAGTGGGAGAACTAAATGAATGCCAAAGCCTCAATCAAACCATACTTAGAACTCAACAGTTGGGTCTGACTCTGAAACCTCCTTGTAGCAATGGGCTGTCTGCATAAGTTTACAGTCATACCAGCTTTGGAGAACATGAACACAAACTTCTCTGAGAATATTACACAGAAACTACTTGCAAAATCACTTTCAGAGTGCAGCTCTCCTCCTTGGCATTCCACAGGATCTTGATCAACTCATTCTAAATAGAAATGTATGTTGGGTTCTCAAATATGCATAAAATTCTTTTTGGGTATAGGTGGATGTGTAGGTTGCCATAGCAACCTCTGGCTCTCTTTGAGGGGCTGTTTCTTTTCAATACAATGAGAAGGAAAAAAAGTAAATTAAAAAGCAAGAATGAATGAAAGTGAAGCATGTCTACTCCCAATTCACTTACATGTTCCCCAAAACCTTACCTGTTTCAGTGCTAGTGCCACAATGAAGCACATTGCTCTCCTGGTGAGAACCTCTCCTTTCATTAAGGCTTCTTCTCTTAATGTATTGCAGATTTTAAAAGATTCTGGGCTATTCTGCGAGGAAACAGTAAATGTCATGAGCCTTCAAGTTTAATGACATTATTAATAGTATTTCAGGTTTCCCAATGTAAAAATTTCCTTAAACCATTTAAAAGAATCAAGCTCCACACAGAGTCTATTTGCAAATATACCAAGTTATCTATGTATTTTTCTTTCTTTTTTTTTCTTTTTTTTGGGTCCTGTCGTGGGGCCTAAACTCTGGGCCTGGGCGCTGTCCCTCAGCTCTTCAGCTCAAGGCTAGCACTCTACCACTTGAGCCATAGTGCCACTTGTGGCTTTTTTCTTTTTGCTTATGTGGTACTGGGGAATTGAACCCAGGGCTTCAGGCATGCAAGGCAAGCACTCTACCACTGAGCCACCTTCCCAGCCCCTTTCTTTCTTTTTGTTAACCTTTTTTTTTTCAGGTCTGAGACCAGGACTTGAACCCAGTACCTGACACTTTTGCTCACTGGGTAGTGCTCTATAGCTGAACCACACTTCCAACCTCAAAATCTTTACTTTTTAAAATTATTTCTGTCATAGAACAGTTTCACTAAACAAACATTAATGTCTGTGTGTCTAGCAGGCTAGTTTCTAAACACAGGCCTCATAATGTATAAGTATAATTGGTATACTCTCTCTATATATATGTATATACATATAGATATGCAGTATATTACTCTAAATAATACAGTAATGCTTAATAACACCAGGAATTTTTTCTTACAATGAATCTCCATTCTGAGACTATCTCGATAAATCTAGTATCTGGAAACATGAGTGCAAATTTGAGCATAAATTATTTGAGAATGTCATGAAAACAAAAGCCTTAAAAAAACAAACCACTCAAATCTGAGCAACACACACACACACACACACACACACACACAAAGCAGCAAGACAACAATGGTAACAAGACATCAACTGTAGCTGAATAAAGTTCATGACATGGTTCACTGAATCAGGTAAGAGGCTGTTTCTGGAGATGACTTGGAATCTGTAGGGGCTGACCCAGCTCGATTTTCTGACCAGTCTTGGGCATGACCCAGGGGAAAAGTAGTCGAATTAAATTCTCCTCCCTTCAACTCACACTTGGGGAGGCATCCCTAAGTAGGCCAGAAAAGCAGGACTCATGGTGCTGAATAACTGACATTCTGCTGTTGTGCATTTTCTTGGTGTTCTACTTTACAAAATCAGAATGATGTGTGATTGGAGAGGATTTTTTAATCCAGGATGAGCAAATCATAGCCCTGTGGCCAAATCCAGCCATCAGCTAAGACAGGGTTTTGAATTCTTTATGTTTGCCAGGGTGGCAGGGGGGGGGGAGGTTTGGGGGTGTGGGTTGTGAACTCAGGACCTTGTGCTTGCTGAGGCAGGCAGTCTTATTGCTGAGCCACAGCTCTAGCCTCATTTTTCTCTGGTTGCTTTGGGCGTAAGGTCTCTCTCCTGGCCTGGATGCACACCTGGGTGTGATCTGCCTAAATTTAGACTTTCTTTTGTAGTGAGGATAAGAGGAGCTCTTCATTTTGAAAGGGTCTTGAGAACTTTATTGCCTGAGCTGGCCTTCAAAAGTAATTCTCTCTAGGATAGAGGGAGGGAAGGGGTGATACTGTAAAAACAAAAAACAAAAAAAAAAGTACTCCACCTCTGTACATCACCTTTATAATAAAAAAAAAACACAAATTTTTTCTTTTTTTAAAAAGCAGTTCTCTCTATTTCAGTCTCCCGAGTAGCTAGGATAGTAGGTATAAGCCACTAACTAGCACCAGCATTTTTTTTAAAGGCTGCTAAAACAAAAACATGTGACAGAAATCATGTATAGAAGAAACTGTGTGGTCTGGAAGCCGAAAAAAAATTTTGTTTTGTTTTGTTTTTGTTTTGGCCGGTTGTGGGGCTTGAACCATCTGGGTTTGGGCGCTGTCCTTGAGCTCTTCAGCTCAAGGCGAGCACTCTACCTCTTGAGCCACAGCACCACTTCTGGTTTTCTAGTGGTTTTTATTGGAGATCAGAGTCTCATGGGCTTTTTCTGCCTGGGCTGGCTTTGAATGGTGATCCTCATATTTCAGCCTCCTGAGTAGCTAGGATTACAGGTGTGAGCTACTGGCGCCCGGCTGGAAGCCAAAAATATTTATTATGTTCTCTTACATTAGGGGAAAGAAAAAAATCTAACTATCTCCAAATCAGTTTACAAATAAGACAAGGGTAGGCTAGGCCTGGTGGTACAGGCTTGCAATTCCAGTACATGGGAGACTGAGACAGAAAGATCTCAAAATCAAGGCTAGCCTGGACTATAATGCAACACTCTATCTCAAAAATAAGAAAAAAGAGAAGGAAAAAATGAAAGAAAAAGAGAAAGCCAGATGAACTGATGTGAGTAGTTGTTCAAAGCTAGTTATTACAAAAGTGGAGATTAGAGTTTCTCAGTTTCCAGTCTGGTTTCTGTTGCACTGTATGCACTCCTTCGGGGAAGTTGTTTTGTTTCTGTTTTTTGTATACAATTTTACATGAACAACTTCATTAACTTTTAATGAAAAGTAGAACTTTTTTGGGTTCTTCTGACAAGAGTTTTTTTTTTTTTTAATCTTAAAATGCTTTTTCTTCAGCAAAGCCATCTTTGGAGTTAAGTATGAGTTTTATCACATCTGCCAGCTTGATTCTAATCCTGATGTATTCTTTCGGTTCAAACAAGTAATTTCAAGTTAAGGAAAGTTCATTTTCTTGCAGTTTGGTTCTATGAAAAACTTATATCTACCACTGGAAGTCATGGTCCAGGAGTGAAGCTATCACATGCTAGAACTTCAGGAGCAATTGGAAAGTCTTTGTGAACACTCTCATTGGTTGGTATTATCTGAAAATGCAGTCCTGAAAAATGTGGCCTCTGTATACATATATGTCTTTTTTTAAATGAGAGAGCATTTTTTTTTAAAAAGAGGGTGCTGAGGTTTGATCACCAAAAATCAGCACAATGAAAACAACTATAATGAATAGTACTAGAATTCAAATTAACAGATGTTTTAAAGAAGTGACAGTATTCAGTTCCATTTTGAATATCACATTACAAAAGAATTGCTTTTAAACATAAAAAAAGGATTAAGGGAAAATAAAAAAGACTAAACTGTTGAATGACTCTGTTTGTTCCTGATAAACTTCAACCACATCTTCTTTCTCCATTCCCAGTTCTTTTGGAGTATATTAGAAATTCTCTGGCCTTCAAAAAGAACCCTGTCTTTGACAGTAAGATTCTTTGACTTTCTTAAGATGTCTTGTCATTTTCACTTTGAAGTGAATCTCATTGCAATCGTGGTCAATGACTTTGAATTTAATGTATTCTTCTTCTGTATGCCCACAATACTCAGCTGAAGGTTTGCCTTCTGGTCAGACATGGTGGCAGTGATGTAACCTGGAGGTCTTCCTACAACAGTGGTCTCAAGCAGGCAGACCCTTTACAAATTCTTTTAGAGGAGTTCTTCAATGACCCCTGCTCTATTCTCTTGTTTGAGGTTCTTTATTTTCAGTTAAAAAAAAAGTTTCATTATCCAGGTATACAAAGTCTAAATGGCATGAATAAATACTGAACTTAGGTCATTTTATTTTTTTCAGTTATCGTTCATTCATTTGGTAAGTACTAAAGAAACAGTTTCTATGTGCTAGATGTAATCCTGGTAATGACATAAGCATTTTTAAGTTCTGGATTTTAGCCTCAAAGGGTTCATTTTAATGCACCATTATTAAAGGCTTGTTGGATACCAACAGACTCATGCTCTGAAGAGGTAGATGGAATCTCCATCTACTAAGCACAGAATCAGGCAGAGTCAGAAATACAGTAAGTGAAACAAACAGGGGAAAAGGATAGTGAGGGAGATGATGTTGCTCTTAGCTACAGTGATCATGAAAAACTTCACAGATGAAGCTAAAGTAATCTAAACTTGGCCCCAGAAGCTTCTAAGATTTCTAGAGGTGAGAACAGGAAAAGACAAATCTAGTAGTCTAGCATATAAGACTACTCTGGAGTAGTGCTGAAACATCACAACTGTCTCTTGCTACTATTTACGTGATTATCAGAGAAGGGTCAAGATGATCATTAGTTCCTCTATGATAAAACTGTCTGACAAGACTTGAGCTTTCTAAAACCAAATACATTTAAAATAGAAATATTTGTAACATATAGAAAGCAAACTTGGGCA
The DNA here is from genome assembly GCF_000151885.1 of Dipodomys ordii. Taxonomy (NCBI): domain Eukaryota; kingdom Metazoa; phylum Chordata; class Mammalia; order Rodentia; family Heteromyidae; genus Dipodomys; species Dipodomys ordii. Next base: position 16,389,502 of record NW_012267244.1, on the reverse strand, counting down.
AAATTGGGCAGAGAGAGATAAAAACAAATCCTCTGTTAGACATTATATATAAGGCCCTGAAGGTTAAGGAGAAACAATCTTACCAGTTTGTAGCAAATTGCAAATGCAAGCACATAGGTATCTTTGATGAACTTCACATCTTGATTTTTCATCTCTAGCAATACTTCCAGTGCATCTGTGAACAGAGACCACAGTGGTGTTAAAACACAGGCATAGCTAGCTTCCACAGTTCTACTCTTGCTAGTACCAGCAGTGAAAAGTGTATTTTAGCATGCTAAAAACTATTTCTCCAAGTCATAGTGACACTTCAGGTTTTCTGGTGGTTAACTGTAGATAAAAGTCTCACAGACTTTCCTGCCCAGGCTGGCTTCAAACCTCGATCCTCAGATCTCAGCTTCCTGAGTAGCTAGGATTCTAAGTATGTGCCACCTGCACCTTGCAGACCTAATGTTTTAAACATAAAATTTTAGCAAAAGCAAAATCTGAAGCTGTTTAAGGTGTGACATAAAATGCAACATTTTCAAATTTAATGAATAAGGTTTCCATAATTTTACCTCTCAAAAGGAATACAAGGATCATTTCTGTATGGGCCATTTTTTCCAATTCCTATACCAGCAAAGGCAGCAGAATTTTCCAGCAACCAAAGATTGTAGTACTTACTTTCATATTTGCCTTTGGTAAATAACATATCCATCAAAATATTGAAAGATGTGGAATCTGAGAAGAAACCCTGCAAATGCTAATAAAAAAAAAACAGGTTGAGACCCATTGTAACAATGAGATGTACAAGACACTGTTGAAAATGAACTTTACAACTTTCTGTCGGGGGGGAGGAGGTAGGGAGGGGGAAAGGAAAGGGATGGTAGGGGATAAACAAAGGAGGGGCTAACAATGCTTGATAGGAAATGGACTCATTGCCTTGCTCATGTAACTGTAACCCCTCTGTACAGTATCTTTACAATAAAAATATCTTTTTAAAAATACAGGTTGATTAAAATTTGAAACTGTTAAGGGTTATGTATAAATATTTTGTACCTTTTCTATCCAGCTCTTATTTTGTTGAATACTTTTTAATTTAGCTCCTGAATTCTCTATAATCTGATCTACCAAGGATTTATTTCTGAACAAGTTCAACTGCTGTCTACTGTCTTGGCTGTCATGCTTTGGGAATGGTGCACTGAAAAAGAGGCAAGAGATCTCTTTGTTTTATAAATACAGAGAAGAACATCTGCCCTTAAATGTGGCTCTATTATGCTCAAAATAAGCATCTGAGTCAATTAACAAGTAACCCTGAAAGTGGCCCTGAAGCCTGGGAACCAACTATACTATGAAATGGAAACTATCATTTGAGAAGTAGGCTGAGGGATCTTCCTTTCACAAACAGGTAATACAGAACTGGTTACAAACGTTTGAAAATAATGTGCAATGGTTCTCAATGCTACTCAGCTTTTTTTGTTGTTATTTCTATTTATTTATTTATTTATTTTTGTGCTAGTCCTGGGTCTTGAACTCAAGAGCCTGGGTACTGTTCTTTTGTGCTTAAGGCTAGTGCTCTATCACCTGAGCTATAGTTCTACTTCTAGCTTTTAGATGGTAAATGATCTGTTGTTTTTTTCTAATGTGATCCTCAGATCTCATCCTCTTGATTAGCCAGAATTACATGTGTGAGCCACATCATCTGAGTTTTAAACTGAGGTCCTTGCAAATTGCTAGGCCGGCACTCTACCACTTGTGCTATACCCCCAGCCCTTTTTGATTTAGTTATTTTTGAAATACAGCCTCACTTTCATCCCTGGGCTATCCTGGACCATGATCTTCCTATTCATACTTCCTAACAGAGGTGACAGTGCAATACTATGTCTCTACCTATTGGCTGAGATGGAACTTTGCAACATTTTTACCCTGACTTGCCTTGACTGTGATCTTATGGATCTTAATTTCTACTTTACAAGTGGCTAGGATTACAAGCATGACCTACTGTAGCCAACACCTGATACTCAACATTTCTTTCAACTGTTATTTATTTTTAATGACAATAAAGATTGCATCTATTTATTACATACATATGGTTTTGGACAGACATTATGGAATAGTTAAGTCAAGTTAACATGTATTACTTCATATTCTTCTACTTCCTTGTGGTAAAACACTTAAAATCTACTCTCATCGCAATTTTTAAATATTTAATTACTTAATGTATTTGTTTATTGGGCTAGTACTGGGATTTAAATTCAGGGCTTGGACACTGTCCTTAGCATTTTCCCTCAAGGTTGGTACTCTATCACTTAAATCACAACTCCATTTTCAGTGTTATGCTGGTTAACTGGAGATAATGAGTCTTATAGAATTTCCTGCCAAGGCTGCCTTCAAATGCAATCATCAGATCTCAGACATTTTTTTTGTCAGTCATGGGGCTTGAACTCTGGGCCTGGGTGCTGTCCCTCAGCTCTTCAGCTCAAGGCTAGTGCTCTAACACTTGAGCCACAGTGCCACTTCTGGCTTTCTGGTGGCTAATTAGAGATAAAGTCTCACAGATTTTCCTGTCTAGGCTGGCTATGAACCATGATCTCAGCCTCCTGAGTAGCTAGGATTACAGGTGTGAGCCACTGGCACCTGGCTCTCAGTCATTTTTTAAAAGATATATAACTTATTAGCTGTTAATTTCTTCTAAATCAAATTGTATAGTCTTGGACCAATATCTTCTTCAGCCATCCTTCTAACACTGTGAGTGCTATAATAATATGATACAAAATATTCAAAGATGCCATTCAAAGGACTCAAGTTTAAAAGGCTCAAATTTCTTCTTTTGTGAGAGTCTATTCTAGATGAAAATGAAGAAATGAGAAGACAATACACTCTTCTTTAACCTCTAGTTGGATTTATAATCTAGGAGAGCTAAAATTCTGGTGGGAGAGACAACAAACAAGCAAATAAGCAAGTTAAAAAAAAAGCTATGCAATTTGAGGTACCAATAGGGCTATGACAAACAGAAAAACAGGCTAAAGAGAGAGAAGAGAGTGGGGATGTAGTAAGACTTCAGATGAGTGTCATTGGTGGAGTGACTCTTAAGTCACTCATTCTTGATTCAGTTATACTCCTCTAGAAAGTTTACTTAGACATGAAGTTCTCATACCCAAGTAGTTTAAAAAGACTTCACTTATATTTATTTAAATTTGTTTTTATTGTTATACTCATGACTTCTGCTTATTAAAATGAAACTTTTCTTTTCCTTTAATTACAAGATTAAAGCAAGTTTATTAAAAATAGTTAAACACTAGTGGCTCACACCTGCAATCCTACTATTCAGAAGGCTGAGACCTGAAAACTGAGGTTCAAAGTCATCCCAGGAAGACAAATCTAAGAAACTCTGATCTCCGATTAACCAGCAAAAGCCAGAAATGGAGGTATAACTCAAGTGGTAGAGTGTCAGCCTTGAGTGAAAAAGCAAAGCCAAAGCTGGGCCCTGAGTTCAAGCCCCAGTATCAGCAGAAAAACAACACCAAACAACACAAATGAAGTAAAAAGTGAGTTTTGAGAAATTCAAAACCTGCAGTTTAGTCTCTAGACTTTTCATAGACAGTACAGTGCATTATTTCTTGTTTAAGAAAAGAAGATCAATTATTAGTACTAGTCTGAAACTACCTTTAATATATACTTACTAATATATCTTGGTCATCTAGGGTGTCTTAAAGAAGGATATGTAATCTAAGCACTCTTGATACTGAGACAAGAGAATCTGAAGTACAAGACCACAATGGGCCACATATCAAGGTACTGTTTTTTTAAACAACCAAATAAACAACAGCCAAGCTAAAGATTAATACTTCTGTCATGAAGAGAACACTTTATATGAAAAGTAAGAGAAGAACAAATTAAATCGTTATGGGGGGTTCCTAAATGCACTAATATGTATATGGTGTCTAGCACCTATCTCAAAATTTAACAAGTGTTTCTGACTGTGGATGAATGTATAATACTCTCGAGGTCCCAGTGGCCTCTTCTGTAGAAGGGAAATAGCAACTATTACCTACCTCCTCAGAGCCACTGCGGGAAACAATGAAGTATGCCAAGGGCTTAAGCACAATGCTGACTACATAGTAGATATTCAATAAGTAATTACAAAAGCAATTTTTTTAAAATTAAATGAAAAAACATTTTGGAAAATGGGCAAGTAGTTTACAAATGTAGTCTTTGATCAAAAATAAATATTCAACAACAAGAGATCACAGATGCAGGACAGAACAGCAGTCATAAAATGGCAGCCTATGTTAAAGCATATTCCTTTGAAAACTCCTGAGAGGATGCATGCCCCAGGTCAATACATCCACAGTGGGCAGACATCATGATATCAATACCTATACCTGTAGGTACCTACTTCTTTGACCTGAGACCTACAAGTTCATCATATAAACCAGCTTGAAGCAACCCTCTAAAAATACAGTGATTATCTCATTTATTCAGCTCAGGGACCTTTCTCTGACTACTCAATCCAAGTATAATGTACACTGAAAAGATGTCTTTTGTGATATACCAAAAGCACCCTTGAGGAAATCACACAGGCAGGAGAGGGAATCAGGGAACAATAACCTGATCTTTGATGAGCTCCAATGCAGATTCCTCAAGATTCAACTCGTAACACAGCCTCATAAAAAGTGGTCCAAATTTATATTCCCCCAAAGTGATATTTCTGTTTTCTGCATGGTACCTGGCAATCAAAGTGATTTAATGAGCCCAAAGGTGTGGCACGGCAGAAGGGAAACACAAACCATTCTGTGCACTCTGCTTGGTGATGGAGACAGAATAAAGAATGACTCTACCTGTAAGGGAAGAAGCAGAAGTCAATACAGCAGGCATTTAAACAAAGTTTTTTTTCTTTTTTTGTTGGATGTGGGGCCTGAACACTGGGCCTGGGCGATGTCCTTCAGCTCTTCAACTCAAGGCAAGTGCTTTACCATTTGAGACACAGTGCCACTTCTGGCCTTTTCTGTTTATGTGGTACTGATGAATCAAACCCAGGGCCTCGTGCATGCGAGGCAAGCACTCTACTACGGAGCCACCTTCCCAGCCCTAAACAAACATTTCTTAGAGGCCAACACAGTCTGTGAAATAACATAAAAATGTACATTGTAATCATCTTCTGTATTAAGCAACAACTGGCTGGGACTGAGTACAGAAATAAGCTAGGGAACAGCCCCACAGGAGAATAAAAGGAAGGAGCTGGGTGATGCTCTGTACTCCCAGGAACTGGGTTCATGCCCACACAAGGAAACAAATAACAAGCTGGGCACCGGTGGCTCACACCTGTAATCCTAGCTACTGAAGAGGCTGAGATCTGAGGATCACAGTTCATAGCCAGCTCGGGCAGGAAAGTCCGTGAAACTCTTATCTCCAATAAACCACTAGAAAACCGGAAGTGGCACTATGGCTCAAGCGGTAGAGGGCTTGCATGGAGCTGAAGAGCTGAGGGACAGCGCCCAAGCCCCGAGTTCAAGTCCCACAACTGACAAAAAAACAAACAAAAAAACCAAAAATAAACCAAATAACATATTTTTAATATATAGCAATCTTTGCTTTTCTAAGCTCAAAAGGCATGTGTGAGTTACAGTCACCTAGCAAAACTAATTACTCTTTTGAAAAATAATTTTTTTTTTACTGCTGGCACCAGGGCTCGAACTAAAGGTCTTGCATTTTCATTTGGCTTTTTCTACTCAAGGATGGCACTACAATTGAGCCATATCTCCAGTCCAGTTGTTGGCTTTGGGCAACTTAAAGAAAAGTGAGGAATATTACCTGGAGGGTCTCAAATAATTTGCCATTGTCAAGTGAAACAAAAGTTTTGCTTTTTGATAGCTTGACTATAAAATGGTATCATCCTTTTGTAAAAATAATCTGAGACTCTACATTTACAAGACTTAAAAAGTTTGTGTCCTATTACAGTTTGAATTTGGCTTGTTTACTAACGGTCTGTGTACCTCAACAGCTATACTGAGAGGTGATATGGATCTTTTAAGAAGTGGAATAAATTGGGAGGACCTTAGATCAACTGAGAATGCTGCTGCAATGGAAAGGGATTATACTGGTTCCCAAATGTCCTACCCCAGTTCTCAGGAGAGGGTTATTATAAAAGCCTGGACCTGCTTCCACCATCTCTGTCTTCCTGTATCAACATGTGATTGGTTATTATCCTAATTGCCATCTACCATGATGTGATACAGTCAAGAGAATCCTCACCAGAACTGAGCCAGTGTCAGTCCCATGCACTAGAACCTTCAAAACTGTGAGCTAAATATGTATTTTCTCTTCATAAGTAGCTTGCCTTAAGTATTTTGAAAAGCTGACTAATATGCTCTCTGACCACAAAACAGAAACAAAGAATAAATTTTATGCATAATGGTCTCATTGTGACATTATTTGTATTAGTGAAAACTGAAAATAGTAATTCTGATGTCCAACAATAGGACACAATTAATAAAAATACCTAATATTAATGGAATCTTGTATTCCTAAATATGCAAGACAAATATTTATCCTTTATTAATTTAGAAAACAAAATACCAATATATATAATAATTGGAGATGTGAAATAAAACCTATCAAAAGCATAAATCCTTTGTATGAGAAAAATATGAAAACATTAAATGGGTTTCAAAGATAGCTGCGGTTAGTTCCTTCCCTTCTTGTATGTGTATGTTCCTTTCCTTCCTGTATATGTACTATCCATCCAGAGGTGGGATCTACTTCTCCTGAGGCTTGGCTTTGGTCTGGCCAGGTAACATGGCCTGGTCAAGACTGGGCCATTTGTGGTCAGCAGTATCTCCACGGTCTGACAGTTTCTAGACATGTTTTGGTTAGTGCAGCCAGAGCTAGGTTAATGAATGGTGAGGATGATAGGAAGAGGGAGAGGCTGGGATAAAATAGAATGCTGAGTCTCCAAAACTTCAGGTGAAGAAGACCTAGGATCTCCAGCACCTTCTCTCTCACGCAGGAACTCTAATAGTGGCTCGGCATTATGGGCTTAAGGACTGAGGAAGAAGAATTAGGAACCCACTATAGGGGTCCACAGAAAAGACACTGAAGCTTGATTTGAACAGGGGATAGGGAAAGGTACTGGGGAGAGGAAACGCAATAGTTTCTTCTGTTATCAGAAAGACTCCAAAACGTCTGCCCTGTGCAACTGGTTTATATGGTTTCAATATCCTCAACTCCTGTCATGTAAGTAGTAGGAACCCAGTAAGTATTAGCACAATGTGTAAGTATAAATGTCCAGAGTTAAAGGTGGGATGTGGACACGATATCTGGGGGTCATCAGTGTATGAGTCAGTTAAAATCTTGGATGAGACCACTCTGGGAAAGGAACAGTGGGAAGAGCTGGCAGACTTCTAAGGAAATGCCTTACCTGTAAATGACATTTTTTGCTAGCTCCACATCATCCCGGGATTGACACAAATGAAGCAAAGTTTGCAACTCTTCCTTTAAGATGAGTTTGTTCTGGGTCAATTTGTCTTCCAGTTTTCTAAAATAGGTTTCTGGAAAGTATAGAATAGTAGTCATCATCCAGACAGAGTAAGACTGCAAGAAGTCTGATCTAGGCCACAAGTGCACAGAGAGGGGCTCTGGGCCCATTTGCTGATTCCTCTAGAGCACTCAAACCAGAGATGGTTCCCAAAGCATACATGCTACAGGCTACATGACCCAAGGTTTTCTCTAAAACATAGCCTCTGGGAACAGGAGAGTAAGAAAAGGCATTTTTTTATTTTTTGGGTGATTCTTTGATATACTAAAATTTGAGAACTACTATTTCAGAGTTTAGCCCAGGTTTATTGGAGATAAAAGTCTCACTGACTTTCCTGTCTGGGCTGGCTTTGAACTGTGATTCTCAGATCTTAGCCTTCTAAGTAGCTAGGATTGCAGGTGTTAGTCACTGGTGCCTGGCAATTTCCCTCTTTTGAATCCTCTTGGTATCTTTACTATTCAATGGTACATGACAAAAAGACCAATCCTCTAAACAGAAAGTACTCCATCACTAAATAGGTTTGCTGCTCTTTAAAGGACTGGTAGATTTTGTTTGTGACATAAACTATGACAAGGAGAAACACTGTCTAGACAGTGACCTGGAGCCCTGCCTGTGAACTTCACACAGCTCAAAAACAGAAAGGGAAAAATTAAAAGAGAAGTGAAATACAGACTGAATTAAACAGCAGATAAACATACCCACCCCACTCCCATCTTTGTGTCCCATAGAAGGCACTAGGATCAGCGGAATAAGGGAAAACTGATTTCTTTAAGAACAGACAGAGACAGAATGGAGACAGGAAGTATTAAGCAAGTGCTGACATTTAACAGTGAGGAAGGAGAGCTGGTTAGTCAACAGGGACAAACAAGAGCTATTACAAAAGAGGAAAGAGCCCAGTGTTGGTGGCTCACACCTGTATTCCTAACTACTCAGGAGGCTGAGATCTAAGGATCATGGTTTGAAGCCAGCCCAGGCAGAAAAGTCCCTTGTAAGACTCTTAAACTTATGACCTCTGAAACAATCCATCGAGGCACAGTGAAAGGTGAACAAACGAAGTTTATTTACACTATTTTCACCAGAAAGGGGTCCTGAAACTTGTCCTGGGCTAAATACCCAGAACCAACAGCAGCCTCAACCACCAAACCTGACCTCCACCTCCACCCCCACCCCGACCTTTATTAGTTGGTCTACAAACCACCAAACTTCCAAACCTCAGACCTCCAAAGCTCCAAAGGGGAAGGCTTTTCCCTTTCTTCCCTTCCTCCTTCTCTGCAGGCCCCTCCACTCTCCACAGGCCTGCCCTGCTCTGCTCTAGGAGGAGTCTCTCCACAGGCCTCTCTAGAGGGAGGTCCCAAATGACCTCCAGAGGAAGCCCTGAATGGCCTCCGGAGGAGGTTCTGAATGGCCCCTCAAGGAGGCCCCAAATGGCCTCTCAAGGTTTGCCCTGACCTCCACAGGCCTGCCCTGCTCTGCTCCGGGAGGCTTTCCCCTCCTGCCTTCTCTCCCTCCACTCCTACTACTCTCCTTGTCACTCTCCCTTCCTCCCTCAGGACTCTAGGTCTTTCTCTTACTCTCCTCTCCTCAGAACTTCAGGTCTCCTCCAGACTCCCCACTCCTCCCTCAGAACTGTTTTCCTCCTAACCTTGCTCCCCGCTCAGAGCACGCAGGCTGCGTCCCCAGCACACCCCAAGGGGCAGTGACATCAGCCTCTCAATGTCCTGCTCTGTCCCGTGGCCCGGTCTGTGGAGCATGAGGCTCGCTTCATGATGCCCTGCCCCTTCCAGCAGGCCAGACCTTGGGACCATGCTGCCTATTGGGGCCTTGTTGATTATCGTGGCCCCAGGGGTTATTACATTATCTCCAATTAACTCCTCAAAAACTGGAAGTGGAGCTGTGACTCAAAGTGGTAGAGTGATAGCCTTGAACAAGAGCTCAGGGACTCAGCCCAGGCCCTGAGTTCAAGCCCCATGGCCGACCAAAAAAGTGGGGAGGAGGGGGAATGGAACCTAGGGTAGTTGGGTTTTACTGGTTTCATTTTATTTTACAATAAAAATTCAAACATATCTATAGGTAGAGAAAACAATATAATGACCACTCAGCTTGGATAATTACATTATTTTTATTTTATTTTTCCAGTCCTGGGGCTTGAACTCAGGGCCTGGGCACTGTCCCTGAGCTTCATTTGCTCAGGGCTAGCACTCTACCACTTGAGCCACGGCACCACTTCCAGCTTTTTCTGTTTATGTGGTACTAAGGAATCAAACCCAGGGCTTCACGCATGCTAGGCAAGCACTCTACCCCTAGGCCACATTCCCAACATTCCCTGTTTGTTTCCTCCATATTCCTCAACCACACTAGACTATTCATAGTAAATTCCACAGTTCATACAAATTTCTGAACCTGTGGAATTTTCCAGCAGAGGAAAAATTATCAAAATGCACCATCACAAACATCACTGTTTTGTTTCCTATGATTTCATTTCAGATGTTTTTCTTGTTACAATGAAGTTTAAGTTATCTGGAGTTTGTTTCCTTTGTTTTTTGTTGGTCGTGGGACTTTAATGCAGGGCCTGGGTGCTGTCTCTGAGCTTTTTCCTTCAAGGCTAGAGATCTACCACTTTAAGCCACAGTGCTACTTCCTGGAGTTTTTAACCTACACAATTCATGTGAATCATTGAGGCCTTTCCATTGCATCTCTACCGGTCTCCCAACTGATGATGATGATGTAAAAGCCATGTTTTGAACAGCACAGATCTATAGCAGATGGGTTAAAAGTAGAGCTGTAGACTTTATGGAAGTAGCATATGGGATGAAAGGTAGAATAGGAAACTAAATAAATGTTCCCGATTCTATTTATGACACAGGTCATCACTGGAGAGAAGAAACAGGGACAGAGAAAGGAAGTTCAAATAACAGTTGATGAAAAAAATCAACAAAAAGGTTATGTTACCTTTGGTACCAGGAAGATTATAGGCAACAACCACCTTCTTCTGTTGAAATTCTTTTAATTTCACAATATTATCTGTAAGTAGGTATCTTTTAGCTAAAAATTAAAAGAAGAAAAGTAACTTAGAATGTTTTATACTTAGTAAATAATGGGAGTACAGCTTGGTCATCTCTAACTAACCTTATTTCTCCTAATATATATAATCACTTACATGACTTTATCCCTGGGGAAGGGCTGGGGGAAGGCCTAACTACCAGAATACAAATTAGCAAGTTTTTTTGGGGGGTGTTGAAAGCTACAAATTACAGGGTACAGGATTGGCAGTCAGGAAGCAGGGATTTGAAGGACTAATAAGCTTTCTGCTTTAAGTGCAGTAAAGGAACAACTAAACTCCTAATAGCTTTTATTTAAATGCAAAACAAACCCATTTAGGTTTGGTTTATCTAAGAAGCATCAGCAGGGGTAAAAGCTACTGTGTGTCAGTTGGAACTCTCGATTTTGTCATTTACAAAATGAAAAGGTTATGGCCTTTCAGATCTGGACTTGGTATCCTTAAAATCAAATTAGAAATCACCGATTACAGCTTAGTAAGTTTTGGAAATGATATCCTTTCATTAGGATCCTTGTCTGTGCATGAGCTAAAACAGATGGAAGTTTGGCCAAATCATGCACTAAAATTGTGTGGCACAATAGCTGGGAAACAATAATACACTGCTACGTCTACATATAGAACTGGGGAAATAAGCTCATCAGTTCACTTCCCAGCACTGCATACGTGACTACACATACGTTAAGGGGACAATTGCTATTTATTTATGAAAAGGCAGTCCAGTGAAGTGATTTGGTGCTGCTCTCTACCATAGGCCAAGTTCAAATCCTTCCTGTAGCAATCAGTTGTCTGACTCTGGGCAGAAGACTTATTTCTTTACTCTCCTAATGATGACGTCGGAAGGAACCTAAACAATGTCTGTAAAGCCCTAGAACGATGCCTGACACGAGGTTACAAATATTCTTATTATCCTTCACTACCCTTCTCGAGCCTCACCATTTTTATAAAGAGGCTAAGGGATAATTCCGAGAATGATGACCCCTGAGCTGAGACTCCAAATTCCAGGAGCCTACTCCATTGATTGCAAACCCAAAAGGAAGGGGAATTCTGGGAGACCAAGCCGATCCCCGCGAAGCTGCGCTGTAACCCTCGAGGTCCGGCCCCGGGCGTGCTCCGGGCTCGGGGCGCCGCGAAGGGGGCGCTCTGCCCCCCGGGAGCACTGCTGCCCCCCGGGCACAGCCAAGGACGAGGGCCCGCTCCGAGCCAGAGCGCCGCTGCTCCAGAGAGACCCGGCCCGGGCTGAACGTTCCCTGCTCCTCCACCCCTCCCTCCTTCACGGCCTGAGGCTGCGAGTACCTCCGACGGGGCAGGGGAGGCGGCAGCGGCCGCAGGTGGTGCCGGAGCCGACCACATCAGAGTAAGCCGAAGCTCGTGGCGCCTGCAGCAGAGCTCGCTCCACGCACCGAAAGGCCGCAGCCATATTTCCCTTAGGCCGCACCAAACTGCGGAAGTAGGGGAGGAGAGACGCAGCGTAGGCCCTGACAGCGCGGAGCGCCGAACGCGATTCGTCCGCCTCAGGAATGTCCCGCCTCCTCCGCTGACCTTCACTCCCCCGGCCCGGCGTGGCTCTTGGTACGCGCCAAGATGGCGGCCCCCATGGTGCGGCACGGCTTCCTTCAGGCTCGGAGAATGGCCATCCCTCTTCACTTCTCCCCGGCAGGTTGGTAGTTAGCTACCTCGGAGGAAGCTTCGTTGGCCTCCCAACGAAAGTTGAATTGGTTGAGAAGAGCGGTGGGGCTTTCAGAAGCGGAATAAATGGTCCTGGGGTTTAGTTGCTTGAAAAGCCGTTTGGAAGGGTGTCGGTTTCCACTGAAAAGGGAGACCCACCTTCTTCCCCGCGGTCCGGATGCCTGCCAGCCCAGAGGCGGGGGCCAGCCCAGAGGCGGGGGGCTTTCCTGGGGGTGGGGTCCAGCGTTGGTGGGTTTCCCTTCAGGTTGTCTTGGGTGATCTTGACAGACCTGAATTGTTACCCCTGGGGCTGTGTGACATTTTTCTCTCTTCTAACGTGTTCCCCACCAGCTCTTAACTTGGTCGTCTACACCCTGGTCTTTATGCGTAGAATTTTCCAGTACAAATTCTGTCTGATGACTTGGGTCACAACTCTTGATGAACTCCCTCCCTGCTTCCTGGCCTCCCTGCCTTCCAGTGCCCCTGCCCGCCCACCACCTCCCCCCTCCCTCCCTTCCTTCTCTCCCTCCCCTAATTTCTTGCTACCTGTCAATGGCAAATGCTAATAGTTACTGCTTGTAAAATAGTGTCTGGGTTGAATTGAACCGCACCCAAACCTTTAGTGGATCTGGTAATGATAACATTAGGGAAAAGTTATATTTACAAAAGCCAAATTTTTAATGATTTCAGGCGTGTGCCTGAATATTTCATTAAATTACAGCGATTACACGCGATGTTTCCAATGCTTGCAGCAACCAAACTCCTTTAGCCTCTATTAAAAAAAGAAAAGCAACACACATTCTTGCAGTTCTTCAGGAAGAAAACTCAACTATGAACTTGAAAACACTAGAAGTTTTCTGAAGATTAACTGGTTATACTACCTGGTAGTTGGCAAATTAGTGTGCACAATGCCTAACGCCTTAGTATTATCTATAGTAGGTACTGTTAGCATTTTCTAATTAAGATTGCTAGTGTATGCTTCTGAGATAGCTAATCAGAGACTATCATGGACTGCTTAACTTATTTGGGGCAACCATTCTAACCAGGGAGTGGAAATTTTGATTTTAGTTTGAATTGGTGGACTTCTGGCAAGTTTAACCTATGCATGTTCAATAGCACTGATTGTATTTAAAATTTAAACATAAAGTTAAAATTTTAGTTCCATGCCTATGCCTGTGTGGCTCATGCCTGTAATCTTAGCTACAGCTACTCCAAAGACAGAGAAGGATCAAGGTTAGAGGCTAATCTGGGAGGAAAAAGTCATGAGATCCTTGAAAATAATCACTAAAAAGTGGCTAGAGGTGTAGTGGTGGTAGTGCATCAGCCTACCAAGCACAAAGCTATGTGTTCAAACCATTCTGTGAGTTGTTCTCCTTTCCCCCTCCCCAGAAATTCAGTTTTGTGAAACTAGTTTTATTTTAGGTGTTCAGTAGACCCATGTGGCTGTCATCATTATAGAAAGTTACATTGAACAAACATTAGATCATAGGAGCAGTCCAAGGGAAGCAGAGTGAATACAAAGGATAGTACAACACTGACTACTACTATTCTGATCACAAATCCTGACCACTTTGGATTTGGGAATGCTGGCATGTAGCTTGACTTGGAGTAGTTGAAACAATTGGTCCACTACAGAAAAAGCGGAGAAACTACTGTGCTTTGTACAAGTTCATGTCAGATCAGTATTTGAAACACTTTGATGCTTCTGTGCATTGTTAGAATGGAGGTACAGAGCTCCAACAATCAAGGGGAAAGGAAAATTAGCTGAGATGGACCTCCCAAATTGATTTATATATGTGAACTGGCTAAAGAAAGGAATCTTACTGGGCACCATTTCATAGTGGATATAAAACAAATATATGCTCAAACAACCAAGTTAAGATAGGCATTATTTTCTGAATTTATGAAGAGACTGAGGGATACTGTATAATTTGCCCAATTTTCCATAGCATTTATTATTAGCAAGGCAAGGACTCAAAGTTACTTTTTAACATTAAAGCTTATCCATTTCCACAATCACATTTGCTACCATTGCAACCAATCTTAGGACATTTTTATCATTCTATAAAGAATTCTCATACCCATTATCAGTCTTCTTTGTCATCTAGTCTTTCCCAGTTTCTACTCCCAGCCCTAGGCAGCCAACAACTTGTGTGTGTGTGTGTGTGCGCACGCTGGTACTGAGGCTTGAACTCAGGGTCTCCTGCTCTTGCTTAGCTTTCTCTGTTTGAAGATAGTAGTCTGTCACTGCATCCACACCTTTATTAGGCTTTTTGCTAGAATTTCTCAGGTTTGTCAGGCTGGCTTCCAACTGAGATCCTTCAACCTCAGGCCCCCGAGTAGCTAGGATTATAGGCATGAGCCTCCAGTTCCCAGCTTCCAACAACAATCTACTTTCTGTCTATACATTTGCCTATTCTGATATTTCATATATTTGGAATTAAAATATCTATTTCTTTTGAGATTGACATCTTTTAAATTCCTAAACAGTGTTCCATTGTAAGACTTACCGATATCTGTTTATCAACTGATAGATATTTTTTTTTTTTTTTTTTTGTCGGTCGTGGGACTTGAACTCTGGGCCTGGGCGCTGTCCCTCAGCTCTGCAGCTCAAGGCGAGGAGCGCTCTACCACTTGAGCTACAGTGCCACTTCCGGTTTTCTGGTGGTTTATTGGAGATAGGAGTCCCACGGTCTCTCCTGCCCGGGCTGGCTTTGAATCGCAATCCTCAGATCTCAGCCTTCTGAGTAGCTAGGATTATAGGCGTGAGCCACCAGCGCCCGGCAACTGATAGATATTTTTGTGTCTACCTTTTATTAGTGATACTGCCAGGAACATTTGTGTACAGCTTTGTGAGGGCACATGTTTTCATTTTTCTTATACATATCTAGGAGTAGAATTATCAGATCCTGTGGTAGCTCCATATTATTTTGAAGAACTACTACACTTTTCCAAAACAGGTGCATCACTTTCCATTCTCACCAACTATGTGTGAGGGTCTAGTTTCTCTGCATCCTCATCAATGGTTGTCATTTTCATTATAGTAACCATAATGAGTCTGATGTCCTATCTCCATGTGGGTTCCTTTTCCTTGTTGGCAAATGATGTTAAGCTCCTTTCCAGGAATGTGCTTATTGACTATCTACGTGCACATAAATATGTATGCACACATTCAGTACTCCATATGTGTTCTGTATCCACTGCTTCAACCACAAATTGAAAATGATTTTTCTTTAAATTGCATCTGCACAAAGTTTGTAGTTCAGTCTTTTTTTTTCCTTGTCATTATTCCCTAAACAAAATAGAAAATTATTAATGTAACATTTGTATTACACAACTTGATTGTTGGGGCTCTGTACCTCCATTCTAACAATGCACAGAAGCATCAAAGTGTTTCAAATACTGATTTGACATGAACTTGTACAAAGCACAGTAGTTTTCCCCTCTTTTTCTGTAATGCACCAACTGTTTCAACCACTCCAAGTCAAGCTACTTAGCAGCTTTCCCAAATCCCAAGTGGTCAGAATAGTAGTGGTCAGTGTTGTACTATCCTGTGTACTGAAGTTATGAAGAAGGAGACATTGCACAAGGTGCTAGGAATCCAGCAGGCCCTCCTGTGTGCTGGCACAGATTTGGTTCTTTGAGTTTCTCTTTGTCCTCCTTGGGGGCTGGGTCACTGAGTAAGATACTTCTTTTGCTTTATGTAAAGTAGGAGTCAGTATGTTAGTAAAAGTCACATGAAGATATTTTCAGGTCTAATAATATTAATAGTCAGTTAATGAGTTAGACAATAGCTCAGCAAGTGCTTTGGGTTCTAGAAAGGAGTTCTAGGGCCAGAAGTGTAGCTCAAGTAGTAGAGTTCCTAGTTGGCAAGCAGAAGATTGTGAGTTCATTCTCAAAACAGGGTGAGGTGGGGGGTGTCCTAGGGCTCATCTGGGTTATGATATAGTAGTGTTTATCTACATTTTCTACTTGTTAGAAATCTAATGCTTTTTGTTGTAAACTGAATTGTGAACTGTGTGGTATTGAGATTACAGTGTCATACTAGATTTGTAGATTTTGTGTGTGTAGATTTTGTGTGTAGATTTGTAGATTTTGTGTGTGTAGATTTTGTGTGTGTAGATTTTGTGTGTGTGCGTGCGTGCGTGTGTAAGCGAACATGAGCGCGAGCACTAGTATGCCAGTCCTGGGGCTTGAACTCAGGGCCTGGGTGCTATCCTTGAGCTTTTTTTGCTCAAGACTGAAGCTTTACCACTTCAGCCACAGCTTTATTTCCAGCTTTTTGATAGTTAATTGGAGATAACAAATCTCAAGACTTTCCTGTTCTGGTTTCCTTCAAACTGGGATCCTCAGGTCTCAGCCTCCTGAGTAGCTAGGATTACAGGTGTGAGACACCATGCACACAAGCTGAATATCAGAATTTTGGCCCATGTCTGTAGTCCTGTAGTCCTAGCTACTCAGGAGGCTGAGATCTGAGGATCACAATTCAAAGACAATGACTAGGCGAGTTTGTTCATGAGATTCTTATCTCCATAGATCACACACACACACACACAAATTCTTATCTCCATAGATCACACACACACACACACACACATACACACACACACACACACACTCAAAATAACAAAGAAAATAAACCAAAAGTGAAGCTGTGGCTCAAGGGTTAGAGTGCTAGCTTTGATCCAAAAAGCACAAAAACAGCATCCAGGCCCTGAGTTCAAGCCTGGGGAAAAAAAGCAAAACAACAACAACAGCAGCAGCAACAAAAGACATAAAATATATAATCTAGTGGTTGAGAACATGTTTACTAAAGTAAGTAAATAAAATTGCTGTGGAATTCGACCTGTTGAGATCCTTGCCATTTTCTCTTAGGTAAGCGATTCCTGCTTTCTGCAGCCTACTCAGACAGCCACAAATGGGAAGCAAGAGAAAAAGAACATTGTCATCTTGGTAGGTATCTTCCTATTGTGTAGTCTATCTAGCCCATGTGTTTCCTATCAAATACTCAGGTTACAATTAAGAAACAGTACTTTCTGATGATTCAGTTGAGAGAACTATATTCTAAGTCTAATAAAGAATTAGACTTTTTAATTTTAGGTACTTTTACAGATACCTTGATAATATTGGTGTTTCCATATTTCATTATACATAACTTCAGTTAGGAGTCCACATCTTCTTATGACTTAAATGGATCAAAATTGAGGAAAATTGGGCTGGGAAGGTGGCTCAGTAGTGAGTGCTTGCCTTGCATGCACAGAGGCCCTGGGTTCGATTCCTCAGCACCACATAAGCAGAAAAGGCTGGAAGCGGTGCTGTGTCTCAAGTAGTAGAGCACTAGCCTTGAGTTCAGGCCCCATGACTGACAAAAAAAAAAATTAGGAAAATTATGTAAATTGTATAAGCTTTTTAAGGAGAAATAGCATAATTTATCTTTGGAAATTTTCATAGCCTTACAATTTTATATGCAATGTCTACATATATATACATAAAAATATATGCATATGTATACATATATTTACATGTGTAAAATAAGCATTAAACAAATATAAATTTAACAATAGACAATGAGTAAAGTCAATTTAGGTAATTAATTTGACTTTAATTGCTAGTCATTTATACCAGTTAATTCAAATACTAATTTTTTTCATTTTATACTTTGATATAAATATAAAATGAATTTTGTATTTAACATTTCATCTGAGTCTTTAGAACTGAAAAATAATCAAATTATAATTAACACTATTGTGCTTGACTAAAAAAAATTACTAGCATTTTTAGAACTAAATAGTTAAAACTTGTTTTCAAAAATAACTTCAGTAAACTCTTACTAGATTAAAAATATGTGACTAAAATGTAATATATTAAATTAAAAACTCAGATAATTCAAAAAAACAGTTTAAGATTTTTTTAAATAGAAATTTCAAACAGCAATGTCTTGGAGATTTTGGTCTTGTTATTTTTTGTTACCCTGAGAAAAATAGAATTATAAAGAAAAAATAGAATTACTGGGGAAGAAAAAATAGAATTTTTTTTAAATAACAATTACCTTTACTTCACTTAAAAATAGTTATGGGTTACATTTAAACTTTTCTTGTTATAAAGTTATGTATCTCTGACTTACTACACTACAGGCTTTCTCTTCCACCCTATAAGCAATTACTATAACAGTATTTATGATCAAGAGTGACAGTTCACTTGACAAATTAAACTTTAGTCATTGGTTATATCTACATATCTTTACATAGTTCTGATTTTGCATAGGATTCTACAAGTCTGAGAAAAGTAAGAAAAATATGTAATGAAATTATATTTAAAGGATATAATCCAGGGGCTGGGAAGGTGGCTCAGTGGTAGAGTGCTTGCCTTGCATGCATGAGGCCCTGGGTT
>NW_012267244.1:16303695-16369786 GCF_000151885.1 Dipodomys ordii | reverse complement strand
TTGAACAAGTTTACATTCCCACCAACAATGAAGTAAGGTTCCTTTCTGTCCACATCCCCTCCAGCATCTGTTGTTGTTAGAGTTCTTGATTTTTGCTGTTCTAACTGGGGTGAGGTGATATCTCAATGTTGTTTTGATTTGCATTTCTTTTATGGCTAGGGAGCAAAATCATTTTTTGCTGTGCTGTATTTTTTTGTGTGTGCTGGAGATTGAACTCATGGCCTGAGTGCTGTCCCTTAGGTTTTCCTAAGCAAGGTTGGCACTCTACCACTTGAGCCATACATACACTTCTGGCTTTTTGCTGGTTATTAGAGATAAGAGTCTCAGATTTCTGTGCTTAGACTGGCTTCAAACCCTGATCTTCAGATCTCAGCCACCTAAGTAGCTAGGATTACAAGTGTGAGCCATCAGTGCCTGGTTTCTTTTACATTTTTAATATTTCACTTTGCTTTGAAGTTACATAAAGCTTTATAAATATCTTGTCTTTTTTGTGCTTTTTGTCTATTTTGATTATATAGTTTTCATGTAGCCTGCCTTTTACAGAATTCTGTATACTTTTACACTTTGATCCCTTTTCATTTTTTTTAACTGTGTTCTTTTTACCTTTTTAATTTTTCATCTGTTTACTCTTTTTCTTTCTTTATATTTTTTGTTTGTTTGTAGTACAAGCATTTGAACTTAGTACCTTGCCCTTGCTAAGCGGGTACTCTACCACTTGAGACATGCTCCCATCACTCTTTGCTTTGCTTGTTTTTCAGATAGGGTTTCACTTTTTGCCTGGCCAGCTTGGACCATAATCCTGGTACTTAGTTTCCTATATAGCTGAAATGCAGGCATGTTCCAACATGCTCTTTTTTTTTTTTTAAATTGATAGGGATAACTTCTTACAAACTTTACATGGGCCAGTCTTGAATCCCAGTCTTCTGAGTAGTTAGGATTACAGCGATCTTCCCAATCTCCAGAATAGTTACGATTAGTGTGTCACTCTGCCTGACTTCTGATTGTTCATTTCCTTAATTCCTTTTGTGGTCTTCAACCCTATTGGCTCTTTTCATTTTTAGTATCAAGTGATAAGTTTGAAAGCAACGTTGGAGTCTCATGTAAGCTATGTAGGAAATGTTAGCAAACAACTTCCCAGGCAGAAGGTCATCATTATATGTTTGTGTATTATCAAACAGATAATAGACTTTTTGTGTAAAATCCCAAGGCCTAAAAGAAGTCACTGGTTCAATGAGCACCTTTTAAAAACATACATATTGAAAGCAGTAGATTCTACTTGTCCTTTAGTCCATGTAACATCAGTAGGACATTGGCAAAATGAATAGACTGGTGATAGTTTTATGAGACTGATGTCACTTTTGAATCAGTTCCAGTGTTGATCTAATATTTTCCCCCAGACTTCTCCCACTGTTTCTTTGGGCTTGTGTCAGATAAGAATAAAGTCTCCCTTTGTTTGTGGATTCACCCCATTAGTGGGAGATCATCCTCCCACTAATGGCTACTGTACTGTGTTTCAGAGTGATCATTTTTTCCACTGATAATGTGATTGCAGAGAAGGCTGTGTGCTCTGGAAGGAGAGCATGGCAGGGAGCAGTCCTAGCAGAGCAGAAACAGCTGGAGGATCTGAAAATGAGTGTTCCTAGATGCTCCTTAAGGAGCTTGTAGTTTGTTCTCACTATGAATCCCCCAGAGCCTGTTACAATCAATACTTTGCATACTTATTCTTCATTTATTATCTTGAAGTTAAATTCAAAGATCATACAATATCCATTCCATTCCATAGGGTTTTTCCTTGCCTATTTGTATCCCCTTCTGTACCATGAGCCTTGCCTTCCAACAGAAACTGTTTCAATACATGGAAGTTGCAACATTGTAGGTTATCCAACTTCTCTGTATTCTGTTCCTAAAGTGCCAGTAATGCCTGTCATTGTGACAGTCAAAAAAGACCTCACATACTAAAATGCCCTCTAGAGGATGTGTTACTCTTTTCTAGGAGCAACTGTTCTTGTGCTGACACTAAGATAGCTTCAAATCATGATGTAGCAGAGGTTCTAATGTGCGATAAATGGATTATAAACCAAGTACTTATGGAAGCACCCATAAATGCCTGGTGAACTCCAGAAAGCTAATTGTTGTCACCTTCCTAGATAGGAAAGAAAGATGGGGTCATGAGGCTGCCATGTTTGGTGTTGGGGTTAGTTGTAGGCAATTGTGTTATTCCAACACAAATCTAGGAACTTTGTGATAGGTACCTGAATAAGCAGAAGCTGTTTGCCAAAAAATGATAATTATCTATAACACAAAAGCCACGTGCAGGAGTGTGTCCCCCTCCGATAAGACTGGTACTTGGAGAAGCAGTAGCAGCCAGTTACCAAGTGCTGCCCTGCCACTCTGGAGGCCCCTCTTCTTAGAGTACCCCGCCTTAATCCCTTTCCTACTCTGCAGGCCCACAGCATGTGCTTTCCACAGGCAGTATGATGTGAAATCTGTACTAGGAGGCAGACATCCATTTGTGTCCGAGGCCTGCAGTTTTCCATTTTCACCCCTGGTGTCTGCACCTGTATATCAGGCACAGCCGTCGTGCTTGCCCAGTGGCCTGACTTAGAAGCCAGTGTTCCTTTCTTTCTTTCTTTTTTTTTTTATGGAAAACGTTTGAGGTGAAGTTTTGAGACAGGGGCTTCAGACAGGCCTGCATTCTTTAGACTGGACGGTAGATGGCAGTGCGGCCCCTGTGGGGAACCCGCCGGGCTGCTGTGCAGCCTTTGGGTGAGGGGCACAGGGTTGCAATCGGCATGTGGAGTGCTGTGATTGGACGCCGTTGAGCAGGAGGGCCGTGAGGTGCTCTGGCCGGGCTCGCTGATTGGAGGAGGGAGCAGGGCCGATGTGAGGCCTTCATTCCTGCTGTCCCCATTGGAGCTGCGCAGTGTGGGAGTGGGGCCATCTGCCCTGCGGGTTTTGCCTTGCAGCCTTCTCAGGAAGGCCTGAGCTCCAAGCACTAAAGTGGTGGGCTTTCTCATCCATACGTGCTTCTTTGCATTTTCTGTGCTTACTAACACGCGCTGATCATCATCTGTGAGTGATCAGTGAATTGTCACACAGTGAGCAAACCTGTGCAGGAGATGGAACATTCTTTCCACACCAGCGGCCTGGCCAGTGCCTCCAGCACTGAGGGCCATAAGAGAAAGGGAACAGGAACAGGAAGGCACACACGAAAGTGGACCGGTGTACCCAGCCCCTGAACCGCCTGGGGCTTCAACAGTGACCAGCTTATAGTCATTCTGTTCTTTCTTCTGTTTCCCCATCCTGATCCTTGGATTTATGGGCCGAAATTGATTTGTATTTCTGAGACTTCTGTTTGCAAATGATCACAAAGCAAGGAACATCTTTTTCTCCCTCCCCCCCCCCCATTCCTCACTTCCTCAATCCAAAGAGTATTATATCATTGGTGGCTTGAGTTCAGGTCTGTGTATTACAGATGCTTTCCCATTTCAGTGGAGGCTTAATTTTACAGTTTTTTCTGTGAAAGCTTTGACTGATAGTAATTTTTCAGATCCTGCTTTGAAGACCTTATGTATATTTTCTGAAGTCTGCTTTCCTGTCAGTACTGTATTTGCATTTCTGTGACATCTATTAGGTTTTTAATATTTACCATCAATTGACAGTTCTAGAGATGAGTCATTTTCCTAGTTATATGTATACACAACTTACTATCATAGTTATCTTTTATTGAACCTATTTGTTTAAAGCTTCTAGTTCAGGAAAATAAGTAGTAGGAAATCTACAAACCTCTCATCAAACTGGTTCCCAGGTTAACTTTTCCTACTTTCCTTGCTTCTATGCATGATGGGTTATCTGTTCTTATTTTTCTGAACCAACCTCTACATGTGGATCCGTTTTGGTGACCTTCCCCACCATAGCACTGACCTTGAGATCACCTACTTTTAGAAGAGGCTTTTTTTTCTAGTTCATCTACTGTAGATTTTGTGGTCACTAAGAAGGCTGCCATTCTTTTCTGAAGATTTTATCAACATTGTGAAGCTTGGAACTTCAGTATTCAACAGGTTAAAATGGCTTTCCTGATAAAAGCATTATGTAGTGATACATTCTATAAAAACATTGAGACTATTAAGTCTGGATTATAGCTGTACCAGCTTTCTTTTGGCTACTGTTTATCTTGTTCATATACTTTTATTTTAAACTCTTCCGTGTGTATATGGTTTATATAGCTAGATGTTTGCTTTATTAGCCAATCACATAATCATTGTCATTTGGTAGAAGATGTAGTCTGTTTAGATTGTCATTCAGTCATTCATAGTTACTAATATATTTAGGTATCTGTATAATTGTTATTAGTCTCATCTGTTTGTTTTTTGTTGTTGTTCCTGGATTAGGACAGTCAGTACTGTTGAGATGTCCATACTATTCATTGAGGTTGACATAGTCAACACTTTGGAAATTCCAATGGCATTTTTCACAGAAATAGGCAAGTGGCATGTCTACCTGGTCAGCAAAAGTTCAAACTCTACTAACATCTAGCCTCCCCTCTCCTCCCCCCCCCCCCCCCCCCCGCAAAAAAAAATAGGTCTTTGGGGAAAATAGCCCCTGTTTACTTTGCAATGTGCATTGTTTTCTTTACAGGTGTAGTCCTAGTTGGCCTGGTTCTACCTGAGGATCTCTGAATCACCTTATTTCACACAAATCTTGATTTTATATCCTCAGGATGCCAGTCACCATTAATACTCCCTTAAGACAGGCACCAATGACTCATGCTTGTAATCTTAGCTATTCAGGAGGCTGAGACCTGAGGCTCTCAGTGTGAAGTCAGCCTGGGCAGCCAAATCCATGAGACTTAACCTCCATAACCAGCAAAAAGCCATAAGTGGAGCTGTGGTTCAAGTGGTAGAACACCAGTCTTGAACAAAAACCGCCAAACAAGAACACAAAAGTTCAGTCCCCACTACTGGCACATATATGTACATATCCATGTGCTGGTGCACACACACAGTATTCTCTTAAAGCCCTCAGAGTTTGTGCTTTCATGTGATCTCTGGCTCCTAGCAATCTTATTTCTGTCTAATTGAAAACTCAGCCACTTGTTTGGGGGAAAATGTTTAATATCTTAGTGTTTTATTTTTATTGTGGGAAGTATTTTTGAAAGGATGGATGGCTGAGCTTGTTCCAGAAATAGGATTCCTGTTTGAGGTTGAGCTTAGAAGCAAATACCTAAAAACCTGTTTTGTATTTCTTCCTGCCATGATAATTCTCAAACATAACAGAGTAGATAGAGCTTGACTGGCTGCACCAGAGTTTACCAGGGCTGTTGCTTAAAAATGTGGATGTTTCTGGTTTACCTCAAACCCACAGATTTCGGATCTCCTGGATGCGAGGCCTATGAATCTAAAGTTTTAAAGTCCCTCAGGGAGGTTCAAGTGCCCACCAGTTTAAAGTTCCATCCCACTCTATTACTTACACTAGCTCAGTCCTCAGTAAAATCTTCTGTGTTCTTGTATCATCAGTGATAGTATGGTTGTCAAGCTAGAGCCATTTCATACTAGCCTGCCTTTCATCTTCAAACCTAACTCGGCTTTGTTCAGCCTTTAATTTTGATCAATGAAGAGTTCTCATTGCAGTTTCGTCTTCCCTTTGTTCACACCCATAAGCTGCAGTATGTGTTCAGGACCTGCTGGAAACCATCTTTTTGGCACCTCCCTTTGGGCATCTGCTGGCCCATCACTGGGCCAACATGAAGTGTGACTTTGATGGTGGAAGCCCACGCTCCAGAAGCCTGGGGTGCCAGCCCTCTGCAGGCTGCAGCTGTCCCGGCCCTCCCTGCTCCGTGCAGTGCTGTTTTCCGCCTCATTCATCACACCAGTGCTATAATGTGAGGTCACGTGATACTGAGCAGTAAACTGCTCTCTGACTTGCAGTATGCAAATGTTTCTCATCAGATACTGGCTCTGCAGCTGTTGTCTTTTTGGGGCCTGGCCACTTCCACTTGACTGAAGATTCCATGATGTGATGGCTTCTGGTGGACTCTGGTTGCCACACTCAGGTGGTCAGTTAGGACACCTCAGTCCAGTGTTTTGTTATAGATAGACACCATGTTCTGTGTGAAAGCCACGAGGAAAGGGGTCCAGTAAGCCCTTTTTATTCAGCCAGTAGCCTGCTTTTGAAATGCTTTTTATTAGCATGTATTATTTGTATATTTCACTGTGACATTTCCACACATGTACAATGATCACCCCTCATTCACCTCCATCTTACTCCTTTTTCTCTGTGTGTGTGTGTGTGTACAGTGATCGCCCCTCATTCACCTCCATCTTATTCCTTTTGTGTGTGTGTGTATGTGTGTGTGTGTGTGTGTGTGTGTTGGGCCTGGAGCTTGAACTCAAGGCCAGGTTACTGTTCCTGAGCTTTTTGCTTGAGGCTAATGCTCTACCACTTGAGCCACAGCTCCACTTCTAGCTTTTTGGTGGCTAATTGGAGATAAAAGTTTCATGCAGCTGGCTTTGAACTGCCATCTTCAGATCTTAGCCTCCTGAGTAGCTAGGATTAGATATGAGCCTCTGGTGCCCTACATACTTCTCAAATCAATTTCAACAGGTTTCCTTGTTCCATTTCTGTACATATAAGTAAACTACATTTACCATAATTCATACTCATTCCCCCTCTGTTACCCCTCCCCTCTCCCTCACTGCTTTTTTTGTTGGTGGTGGTGATGGGGCTTGAACTCATGAGCTTTTTTGCTCAAAGCTTCCATTTTGAGCCACAACTTTACTTCCAGTTTTTAGGTGGTTAATTAGAGATTAGAGTTTCACAGCCTTTCCTCCCTGGGCTGGCTTCAAACCTCAATCCTTAGATTTCAGCCTTCTGAGTAGCCAGGATTATAGGTGTGAGCCACTAGCACCCGAAATGCTTTTTTTTTTTGTCAGTCATGGGGCTTGAACTCTGGGCTTGGGCGCTGTCCCTGTGCTCTTCAGCTCAAGGCAAGTGCTCTACCACTTGAGCCACAACACCACTTCTGGTTTTCTAGTGGTTTATTGGAGATAAGGGTCTCACGGACTTTCCTGCCTGGGCTGGCTTTGAACTGCGATCATCAGATCTCAGCCTTCTGAGTAGCTAGGATTACAGGCATGAGCTACTGGCGCCTGGCTTGCAAAATGCTTTTAAGGTACAAATTTTAAGCAAAGGGAAGTCATTCTTTAGTATTGCCTGTCATTACAGCGTAGAGCCTCCATCTACCAGGAGATGATCATAAAGGCTTGGTACAGAGAGAGCTGTTTGCTATCAAGTCTGAGCAAGTAGCTTTGACAACATTGATTGCCTTCTTTAAAAGAGTTTAGGGCCATTATTATTTTTTTATATTCTTTAATCATTTGGCTTCAGCCCTTTCAAGGTAGTTATAAGAAAAACCATTAATGTTTGTATTTTGTCAGGTTTTAAAAGGCTTAGGAAGTTATTTTCTCTATTTGCTACTGAGTCACTGTGGTTATTACTCTAGGGAAGAGAGAAGAGAAAATAGCTAAATGCACAGCAAGAGATTATCTGTGAACACATTCATTGATGATCTTGGTGTCTCCTTCTTCCCCTTCTCCTTTTATTCATTGCTTAAATATTCTCTGAGTACTTTTCATGGGACTGTTCTAAGGACTGAGAATATATTAGTGGATTCAGCCCTTGTCTGCATAATTTTTACTTTTTATTATAAGGTGGGGGCGGGGGGATAATCCAAAATCAAGAGACTAGCTTTGGTAGGCATTTGTCATTTCTAGAAAATACTCTGGGATTTTATTCTAAGTATAATAGAAGTTATTAGCTGGTTAAGGAAAGAGAATCACAGGATCTGATTTGTCTTTTCAAAGCCTTACTCAGCCTACTGGTAGAGGTTATAGTGTGAGGTGGTTATTGAGTAAAGCGGGGAGATGAGAGATTGGAGCTTGGTGGTAGTAGTGATGATATTTGTTTTATATACTCTAGAACCTATAGGAGTTGTTGATCAGTTGGTTAAAGGGTAGAAAAGAATGGAGTCTAGGGTGATATCTCTTTTTTGACCTCCAGTGGTTTCTCATCCCTTTATACCAAGACAGGAAAAGCAGGTTTAGAGTGGAGGGTTGAAGAACTAAAAGGACACATAATCCTTAAAGATCTACTAGTCACCCAAATGAAATAACAACTATATAATTACAAACGCAGTTAAAGGTTTAAGTCACAGTGAGACATGGAGCCAATAGTCTTCAAGTGATGATCATAATTACTAAAGACTGAGTACTGGTAGTGTAGGAAAGAGTCTGTTACTAAGATGTAGTCCATTTCAACATCTAGAGGTCAAAAAGAAGAATCCTGCAAAAACAAGCAACCCCCCCCCAAAAAAAAATAAGAAAGAGAGAAATAGAATAAATACTTTTTTTTTTTTGGTCAGTCGTGGAGCCTAGGCGCTGTCCCTCAGCTCTTCAGCTCAAGGCGAGTGCTCTACCACTTGAGCCACAGTGCCCCTTTCTGCTTATGTAGTGCTGAGGAATCAAACCCAGGGCCTCAGGCATGCAAGGCAAGCACTCTACCACTAAGTCACCTTCCCAGCCCAGTAAATACTTCTTGAAGGATGGAATGGTCTCCCACAAATAGAGGGGAAAAGTAAGGTGAGAGTGGACAATTAGCTATTCAATTTCCCAGTGTGAAAGTGATCATTGGTGTTAGTGGAGTAACAGAAACCAAAATTTGGTTAGAGTTGAAGACTGGGAACTAGGAAGCAGTTAACAGTTGTATCAAAGATGACTTTTTGCTGGGTGTACCTGTCATTCCCCTGCACTTGGGAAGCAGAGGCAGGCAGATTGTGAGTCTAAAGCTAACCTGTATTACAGCCTGTTCTCATAAAACCAAAAAACCAGTAACAATAACAACAATAAGAACAAAACTCTTCAAATCAGTGTTGCTGTTAAGGGGATCAAAGAAAAGGAGACACAGAAAATAAGGGCAAGGGAGCAGATGTTGGTGTTTGTGATGTGTGTGTACGCGCGTGTGCACATGCGTGTGTGTGTGCGTGCATGCATGCATGCATACTGTCACACATGCCAGTACCAACTCTTGAACTCTTTTTGTTTACTCATCAGTCTGCTCTACCACTTGAGCCACACTTCCACTTAACCTTTCTTGAGATTAGAGTCTCAAGTTTGTCTGCCTGGGCTGGCTCCTTACCCAAGATCCTTAGATCTCCACCTCATGAGTAGCTAGCATTATAGGCATGAGCTACTATGCAGCCACCTTGTTTTTAAAATAACTTTTGTCCCTTCTAGTGATAGGATTCAGAGAATAGATACAGATGCCAGTTTCTGATCATAGGGTGAGAATGAGAGAGGAAGGGGAGGAAAAATGGAGGAGAGACATTTCCTGTTCCCCATGCAGGAAATGGAAGTTAAAGATTCCACCTCTTAATTTTTATAAAAACAATTTCTAAAAAAGAGCAAGAATGAGCATCTGTTTTATTACAGACTTTATAATGTTAGCAGCCATCTGGCAGAAGTTGTATCTGTTAGATTTTTCCTAAGGATTGTATGTTTTTAACAAGATTCTTTCTCCTTGTCTTCACAGCTGATCTTGCATCCTTAATGGACAAAACATATGAGAGGAAGTTTCCTGTTAGCTCTTTAACAATATCACGGGTAAGAACATTTAAATAGAATTATGTATTCAAAAAAGATTAAAGAAAATAGGAAAGACTTAGATGAGGCTGTGTCAAGAAAGGATAGCCTTCATACAAAATATTTTTTCCATAATATGGCATGTGTTTGTATCTAGTAGATATTTTATGGTATAGTAGAAACTGATTTGGGCTAAAATAAAAGCTAATGTTAGTCTGAAATTAGTACTGTGCCATATTTGATATAAAGTTAATACTGTATATCCATTAGAGATATTTGGTGATTAGTGTTGGAAGTGGTTTTGGTAGCTAAGAAAGTCTTTAAAAGAATGGAAGAACTACTGCCAGGCATAGAGTGAAAGAGGATCAGTCTGGGAGTAAGGAATAGTAAGTAATTGGTGTTAACCATTACTAAAATGCCTTCTGTGCCACTGTGTGTATGTTTAAGTATACATTGTTTCTGCTAATTCTCACAGCAGCTGTGCAAGTGTAGTTATGTCAGCTATAAATGGGTTAGTTATTTTCCAAGGTTGCACAGCTTGGGATTCAAACCCATATACTTGTGACCAGTTTCTTTTATTGTCTCACTCAGAGGTCCTTTGGTCTTCTCTCGATCATGGATTCACTCTGTGGTAGTGGGTTGCAGGGCCTTTCTCTATTTTCTCCTTTCCAATATGAGGGCAATCGTATCTCCTTAGGGAGATTGTGGTGTTAAAATGATATCTTATGGGGGCTTTTTGTAGACATGAACAGCATCATAAAATTCATGGTACTATTAAATCTAGAGCACAATAGGAAGAGGTCTAGTTTTTTCTTCTTGGCATTTTTATTTTAGTAAGGAAACAATTCAATTAGTCATCACACAGTTTTTGCATTCAGAATTGGCACTTTGGAGCAGAACTGAAGCACCACTGCTTCATCCCTTTCATGATGGGAAAAACCTTCTGTGGGCTGTAGTCCATAATATTAGTTTAGATAGTACTTCAAGGTTTAAGGATATTTTGTGTTCATTTTGTCACTGGAGCCCCGTACTTTTGGGGACAGAGAGCCTTTATCATGTTTATGCAGATGGAGCTACTAAGTCCCAGAGGGTTGAACCATCTGCTTCTGCCACACAACAAGCTCTCAAGAGAGCTGGTTTGAAAGCTCTGGGCCTGTGTTTGCACTACATTATGCATTTATAAATCCATTCTATAAGTCTTGGTTCTTTTTAGCAAATCACTCTTTTTCCTCTCTTCTCTGTCTTCATGAGGTTTTAATTATATTCACAACATGCATTATCTCCTACTTTTTTTTCTTTTGCCTCTAAGTCTCTACTTTCGGGTAGAATCCATCCTTGGAAAATTTGTTGTTGTTTATGACTAAAAGGGAGTTCTCTAAATTAGAGTTTTATGTTCTGAGCAGTATTCTTTAGCTATTAAGAGTCTTTATCCCTTAGCTTTGTGTTCCCAGGTGTTTGGAGTTTAGGAGCTTAAGAGAAAAGATAAGGGTCTAGAGATAATGGATGACAGCTAATTGTAAACATAATAGAAGAGGCTTTTTGCTTGTTCTGAGCAAAGTTTAGATTTGGCTTTTAATCAGATTTTCTGTCCAAGATTGTCTTGCACATAGTAAAGAGAAGCCATTGTATATTCTTTCTTAGAGTCAGCATGAAGAGATTGTCAGGATGGAGCCATACCACATGAGTGTCCAATAAAATGAATGTTCTGCCTTTTTAAAGAGCAGTATATGAACTTGGACAAGTATATGCCCTAATTTGTATTAACCAGGGGTTTCTTTTTCTCTTTTAGTTTGTAGACAACATTTCATCTCGAGAAGAAATAGACCATGCAGAGTATTACCTTTACAAGTAAGTTTCCATTGTATTTGGTTGTGTATTTTCTGATTTCACACCTTTATTTAAAACTTTCTTTCCCCCATTTTTATTTTGGGATGCTGGGGATTGAACCTGAGCCTCTTGATGCTAACTACTGCTGCTGTCATTGTACTATAGCCCTACCTCCATCCTCCTTTGACATAAACAGATGGTATATATTGTATTTAGTGTTTAACGCCTTGTAAAATTTATGTTTTGGAGACCTTTCATTATCAATATATGAAGAGCTTTCTCAGATTTTACCTGTGTCAAATATATTATTTGAACCAATAATCTGTTAAAGGACTTTTTACATTTTTCTCTTATTATATAATCTACAGTGCTAGAATTACTAAACTTGCAGGTATATAACTTTACACACTTTTATATGAGGTTATACCTTGATACTTCTAATAGAAATGGCTCTTGTAGTGTAGAGTATCAGGGATCAGGGGTCAAGTACAAAAGCAAATTGTAGTGTAGAGTATCAGGGATCAGGGGTCAAGTACAAAAGCAAAGGCAATGTCATAGTGCCTGTAATCTATGGGTTGTTGCTGTTTCTCTTTGACTATCATCTAAGACTTTTCTCTACAAAAGATTCCTCTAGGAGCTGGCACTGGTGGCTCACATCTGTATTCCTAGCTACTCAGGAGGCTGAGATCTGAAAATTGCAGTTCAAAACCAGCCTGGGCACTAAGTCAGTGAGACTCATCGCTAATTAAATAGTAAAAAGTCGTATATCAAGGCTTTTAGTTAAAAAGCCAAGCACAAGCTCAAGACCCTAAGCCTGGTACTGGCACAGAGAGAGAGGGAGAAGGAGAGAGAGGGAGAATTATTTTGGAGAATGTCTTGGGTCAATATTATTATTGTTGTTGTTATTACTATTATTATCATTATCATTATGTCTCCAGGGCCTTTCACTTGCCAGGCAAGTGCTCTTCCACTGAGCTAAATCCCCAGCCCCATCAATATTATTTTACGGTAACTTTTTGTTAGACTTATTTTTAAGCAAGGTCTCAGAAGGTAGCCCAGGCTAGCTTCAAGCTCATGACCTTCCTGCATTTTGAGATTGTGGGTGGCACCACCTCAGCTCTAGAGTTCTGTGATGGCATCTTCTTCCTTTAGACTTTGTGGAGAACATAGTTCCTGGGTCATGCAGCCTAGTTATGAGCTCGGCTCCCGCGGGCCCTGTCCACATGCAGACAAATGAGCTGGAGGTGAGCTAACTCCAATTTCAAGAGACCAAAGTACACATTCTTAGGAAATTGTGCCTCAGTAAAAGCCATAATGTTTATAGTTTTAAGTAGCTTTAACAGTTCCTGGATTAGTAGTTGATTACTGTGCTAATGGAATGCAAACTCAAGCCTTACAGATTCCTCCTTTCCCTTTGCTGTCCTCTTCCATGATAATGCCTGCAGATTGCATTTTTTTTTTGGGGGTCCGGTTGTAGGGCCTGAACTCTGGGCCTGGGCGCTGTCCCTCAGCTCTTCAGCTCAAGGCTAGCGCTCTACCACTTGAGCCACAGCACCACTTCTGGCTTTTTTTCTTTTTGCTTATGTGGTGCTGGGGAATCGAACCCTGGGCCTCAGGCATGCAAGGCAAGCGCTCTACCACTGAGCCACATTCCCAGCCCATGCAGATTGCATTTTTAAAGACTTACTTTGACTTTGGAATCATTTTGGGAGCCATAGTAGTTTACAGAAGCATATTATTAAACTCATTCCTCTTACTGTCAGCATCAGTCTTCAGAATTGATCATTTAATCTGCAATATAACTGTAACAGTCTTTCTGAAGGATAAGTGATAGAAGTTTCCAGTGAATATATACAACGTGTTCTCTACAAAGAATTTAACAGTTTTTGAAGTAGGCCTTTGGTTTCCAGCAAAAGTGCGGTGAATATTGAATTGTCCTACAATAAGAAGTGGTTGCCAAGCTCCCTGGGAAGGTGTTGTTTTCACAGTGCAGTCCTCCATGTTGTCATGGAGAGCAGCCTGTCTGCCTCCCATTAACACAGAGAAGTGGAGATGCATGGCAGTCTGGGTGCTGCTAGCACTTTATCCAGCTGTAGCCTGGCCTCCAGCATCCTTCACAGGTTGCTTAGTTGACCTGGCAGATAACAGGCATTCTTGGTTGGGACGGATGGCAGGTCAGGAACAGCTGGGGGATGGCAGATGGCACCCTGTATGTCTCCAGGTCCCTGGTTGGCAGCTAGCCTGAAAAGAAAGACCAAAATAGCTTCATTTTTCAACAAGCAAGAATACCTGATGGTTCCTTGGAGGTTGAAAATATCACCCCCGGTCTATGTTTTAAGAGCCCATTTCTGCCTGCTGAAAAGGATTATCACTGGAGATTACCCATTCTAAGGACATAGATGTGCGTGTCACAGCACACGTTTTTCTGTTAGCACATTGCCAAGGCCCCTTTTGCTTTAATGTTAAGAAAGGGGAAGATAAGCAACTCCTAGAGCCTGTTTTAGTAATACTTTTTATGCTTCACTTTGGCTAGTTATTTGCTAATTCTTACACAGGCTTGGGAGATGGTTGGTGTGGGTGGCTGTGTTAGATAATAGCAGATTGTCAGAGGTATAGCCATGACCTGGTGATGAGAACCCTTGATCTCTGCTACTTCAGACTCAATTTTTCTTGCTTACCTTTGTGCTTTTACTCCAAACTGGAGCTGAGACATAGGTATATACAGTGGAACCTTCAAGATATGTACCTAGTTTTAGTTCTCTTTCACTTGCTCTCGGTGCTCTGACCTGGTTATTCTTCTATTCCTCTCATGTGATGTCTAGGCACCTCTTGAGGCTCTTGTCCTAACCATCTACAGCAGTCCTTGCTGCTAAGACCATTTTTATACCATTTTACAATCCCAGTAGTTCTAGGTCCTCCATTGCTTTGTTTGTTTGTTTGTTTTTTAGGACTAGGGCTTGAATTCAGGGCCTCTTACAAGGCAGGCACTCTACCACCTGAGCCACTTCTGAGCCCCTTTTTGTTTTAGTTATCTTGTGGATAGGATAGTTGGCTGTTTTCCTGGGCTAGCCTGAGACTACTAGTCTCCTATTTTTCCTGAACAGCTAAGATTACAAGTATGCATCACCATATGTAGTTTATGGATCTCATGCATACACAGAATAACTCAGAATAATGCACTTTCACACAAAAACTAGTCATGGTTTCTTTTCAAAGAGAGAGCTAAGAAACTTTTATCTGAATTCTTTCTTGTACCTTTTAAATTTTATATTGTTGGGTATATATTACTTAAGTTTTGGGGTTATTTTTTTTGAGATATTCAGGATAATTAGTTACCAGTAGATTCCTGAGAAATATAGCCAAAGTATTCCAGGAGAATTAATAACAAAATAAATCTTTGAAAGGGTAAATGTTGGAGGGAATTAGTTGTTTCTGTGTGTAATGAGAAAAGGGTTATCTTGTGGTAGTTGGAATTGGACATGAAGAGAGAAATGTGTCCAGGAGGAAGAAAAATCAGTCACTGGGAATAATGGAAGGTTGAAAACAAGGATCAAAAATGAAGTGAAGTTGGTATACTTTGTGGAGGGGAAAGGAAAAAAACAAATTGTTTAAATAGGGATACAGGTGGACCCATTGCAACAATGAGATGTACAAGTCCTTATGTCAAAAACAAACTTTACAACTTTGGTGGGGGGTAGGGGAGGATGGGAAGGGATGGAAAGGGGAGACAAATGAGGAGGCTACAATGCTTGATAAGAAATGTACTCATTATCTTGCCCATGTAATTGTAACCCTTCTGTACAGTATTTTCACAATAAAAATAAATGAAGTGAAAATTAAGCCCTAGTTAGTGAAAAAATAGTGTTTTGCTGGAAGTATTGAATTGGAAGACTTAGAAGGCAAGAGACTGGGAGCCTTTTCATTATCCACATATAGGTTTTTACATTCTTTATACTGTGTTTTATGCCTGTGGACTGTGAGAGCAATTAGCTACAGAACTTGGGACAGAGAATTGGCAAAACATACCCATTAGGTCTCCTTCATGTCCTGGTACCAGCTGGAAAATGTTAGACTACGTGACCTCTGAAGCCCTGCCACCTTCAAAACCTGTGCCATTGAGGTATGGACAGACTAAACAATTTCCTTACACCCATGTTACAAGTCCAAGTTCCAGCAGCTGGAATAAAAGCCTGACTTCTTCAGGACTTGGGCTCATCAGCTAAGGCCAGTGACTCTTTATGTGCCAGTTCTTTTCCCTAAGGCAGTCTCAGTAATAAACCAGAAAACATACTCAATGGTATTTGCATACTTCATAACAAAGAAATAGAGAATTAAAGAAAACATATAAAGAGATTCAACAATTTTCAAAAAAGTACTGAAGAGACCATCAGATAGGATGGAATGAAAAGGTGACCTGGATTTTTTTAAACTGGTTTAGTCCCCACTTTGATCTACCACTTGGAAATAGTTCAGTTGACAGTGGACATCAGATAGTATTAGGTCCTTCCCACCTACATTCTACATCTAAAATTCTTTTTGCAGTCTCTTTGAGATAGAAGCTCAGCTCTACCACTGAAAGCACAAAGTTCTTCTCACAAACTTTAGCCCTTCAACAATGAAACTAAAACTTCAACCACTTTAACCATGCATAGAACAGAGAAACTAATGGATATAAAATTAGATAGCTAGCACTCTACCACCTGAGCCACAGTGCCACTTCCAGCTTTTTCTGTTTATATGGTACTGAGGAATCAAACCCAGGGTTTCATGCATGCTAAGAAAGCACTCTACCACTAAGCCACATTCCCAGCCCTCCAATCTTGTTTGTAAATATGTTTTTGTAAATTTTGTGGTGCTAGAAGTTGTGTATTCACACTTACTTTCTAGGAAACAATTATTGTGCCATATGTATTTGACATTTTCCTATCATCTGTCTCTGAAAGGCCCACAAAACACAATTTTTTTTAAACACAATTTTTTAATGATTGTGTATAAATGGGATTTAAGTGGAAAAAGTGAAAGTAAATCTCTTCCAGTAGCTGCAGAATCCTTTTAGCTTAAATCTAAAAAAAACACATTAAAATTTTATATAAAAACGCATTTTTCCAACAGGGTAAAATCCTTTGACTGAACACTTCTCCTACTGGCTAGTTCCATAGTTATAAAGTCATAATCAAGGTACCAGGAATTACAGCCATAGGCAGAGAGAAAGACATATGTGAAATGTAGTCTTTTATTTATTATATAAACAAACCCTGATTTAACAGAGCTTTGCATGTAAGGCAGTTTGGTTTGAAGATAACAGTACAGTATTAAAGGAGAATTGGGTAGATAAACAGAAGCTTTGAGAAGTCTGCTAGCACAAGTTCCTGCTGATCCCATCCTGATTCTTGAGGCCAATGGCAAGTAAGTTCCTGAGTGTTTCCAGCTGCTATGTGTTTGCAAAGAGGACAGTTAAGGAGCTACAAGTATTTGATGTGAATACTTTTTAGTAATTTTGGGTGCTTTTCGTGATATATTTCCCATTAAGCTTGTCTTGAACAGGCCGATTTTATATTTTGATGTCCCTTCTGTCCCTTTTAATAACAATGCTGTTTTAAAGACAAATAGTACCACCACTTCAGAGCGAGTAATAGCTATGAACAGGGCTGGAACTTAGAATCAGGTTTTTCTACTCCAGCTTCATGAAGATGCACTGTACACTGGTATTTAGGTTATATAGCTCAGGGATGGAGGCTGCCCAAAGGTAAAATCATACAGGTTATTATCTTCCTTGGTAAAAGCCCTTATAGATGTTACAGGAACAATACTGAATAGTTAATGAAACTTCTATGTACCTCATACACACAGACTATAGAACCCTCATTTGCTGAGTTACTACAGGTGATAAGAGTTACTTAGAGCACACTTAATGTTCTCAGATCCCAGCTAAGCTGGGCTGCTTGTTGTAAGGCAAATCATCCCAGAAACCACATTTTAAAATATAGAATATTGGAGTCTTTAGTATACAGTTAACAGGCTGCAGGCTACAAAGTACAAAGGTCTTCAGTGTGCAAACACACATAACACAGGTAGGAAACATGCTAAAGAGGAAATAAATAACAAAAGCAATACCAACAAGCCAATTCACCTCCAATGGAGAGCTGAATTGGGATGCCATGATGTCTGGAGATGAGCCAGGAGACAGACACAGGACACAATCACAGAAACACACACATGGCATGGTGTCTGGCAGCTAGGCTGGTCGGGGCCTAAATGGTGCAGGGGGCAGATTCTCAGGAATTTCCCAGTCCCAGGCACTGGACTGACAGATTCAGTAACCTATCAGACGAGTGCCTGCCCCTGTCTCCAGGGATCCTGGCACGCCTATTACCTGGGAGGCAGGTGATTGGGCGGCGTTGGGGGGGAGGGGCCCCTCCCCCCCAGCATGAAGACAAGATGCCAGACCCTACCCTACAATCTACCATGGGCCAATATGGCACCCACCAGACCTGACCTTCTTACTTCATGCTCATCTCTGAATCTGCCATTTTATTTTCTAGTCATTGCCTATGATCTTCCCTCACCTCTCTTCTATGCAATACAACTTGTGTTTTAAGGACTGTCCTAAATTCTGCTATGTCTATAAACTTATTTTCATTCTCACCATTTAAATATAATCTCCAACCTGTAGCATTATATTTTAGCCATGTAGGGATGCTTGTTTTCTTTTGTCTTTTGACTAGGCAAAAAATTTTTTGTTTTTGTTTTTATTTTTTTAAAGCAAGAAGCAGTGTAGAAGAGTTTACAGCACAGATGCCAGGATGTGAGTGTCACACATGCCATATTGTAGCTGTATTACTCAGTCTCCGCTGATTTTTCAACATTGGCAGGCATTCAGATAGTGCTTCTGTCTTAGGCTGGTTAGAGAAATTATGTTTCATAGTCCTTAAAATAGGCTTAGGAAATGGAAAGTTAGTGCTTTAATGTTGGCTTCATTAGATTTTAACATCTTGGAAAGCAAGAACTATTTCTTCTCTATACTTTATCTTTTAGAGAAAATGTATTTCAAATTTGAATTTAAGGTTTCTAAGACCATTATTCCCCACCCTGAAGGCATCTGGGTGTATGAGTCACTAGGTCTCAGAAATAGGGAAAATAATTGCTTATGGACATAGGAGTTTAATACCCAGAGAGGAAAGACTCTAAAAGACAACTTACCTGTGTACGCAGTCCACCATGTTGTTAAGCTATGGCAGCCACAGTCATCCAGAAGGGGGCAGCAGGAAGCCATCTGCTTGCTTCAGAAAGAAGTCGAGAAAGAGTCAACCAGGCAAACTATACCAACCGGTAAGATGTTTCCCTGTCCGCAATAAAAGTATATTTGAGATAGAATACAAGTGAGTTTTGAAGGCTGAGGACATTTAAACAGTTGAAGTAGAAAGTCAATGACTGCTTCCAGCTTTAATATCTCAGATTCACAGAGCCATTCTGAATGGTTTGAGTTATTTAATGTTGTCAGCATTCCCACTATTTTTTTTAAAACTGTTTTTCTTTCTCCACTGGAGAAACTGAGAAAGAAGGCTGGTTTTTGTACCTCACTGTTACACAGAAAACTGGGCTGCTGTGACCTTGGAGGTTATGGTTAAATATACAATATTTTCCATATTTTAAAAATTATTTCTTATGAAAAAAGTAGTTACTTTTTTAATTAATCGGGGAAAATTGCTATTCTTTAGTGTGCTTTCTCACTAACTTTGTTGTATCTTTACATTTTGTTTTAACCATTTAACAGTCAATCTCAGAATTCCATCTATAAACAATAGAATTCCAACCAAAATCCCTGCAAAATTTTTGTGGAACTTGGAAAGATAATCCTAAAATTCAAATGAACTAATACAGGACTAAGAATAACCAGGACCTAAAAGAATGAGATAAAATGATTGAAAACTTGATAGAACATAATGATAAATAAAAAAATGAGACATCTACTTAGATTCAGCCAGACCAGTGGCAGAGAGTGGAGAGCCCAGAAATAGCTCCCTCTATGTATAGAAACTTGTATTCTTTTATACATTCAAGGGATGAGTGAATTGGTTAATAAAGGCCATTTGGATTGAATTCGAACTCAGGTCGAATTCAAAGCCTGGATGCTGTCCCTGCGCTTCTTTTGCTCAAGGCTAGTAGTGCTCTACCACTTGACTTTTGTATCAGATTAAGAAATGGCATTTTCCATTCCAAGAAATTTTACCCTATTTTTCGTAGTAAATGTATGCTTTCTTTTTAACACATAAGTAAACAATTTAAACAGTTATTTTGATTTGTATGGGGTACAGATTCCTACATTCACATGTCCTTACACATGTATAAAACAAATGATTACTCAGTTATCCTAATGTCATTGTCAGACTAATCCATCTATTTTATGTACTTACTTTACACTTGGGTCTATCTGCATTTTCCTATTGTTCCATGGTCTACCTCCAGGCAATATCATCTATTTTAATTATTATAACTTGCTAAAATGGTTTAATATAAGAACCAGTCTACAGTTCTGCCTACCTCTTTGCTCAATCTGTTAACCCTTTTCAATCTTTAAGACATCTTTGTACAGATAAGAAAAGGCTGCTTCGTCTAGATAGATAATTGGGAAGAAAGTACCTTATTTCTTAAAGATGCAGCCTTGCACCTGATTAGTTTCTAGACTCAAATTTGGTTCCTCTTCATACTCACTATTTAAACATCTTTATAAGCCAGACTTATATGCAGCAGTCCTGGATTGTATTGTACTATGCAAGTAATGTCATCAGAGAACCAAGAAAGCCAGATGCATATTATGCTCTCTCCCAAGCTGCTTCTTCCCATCAAGCCAGCTGCACTGCTGACTACCTACAGGCCTAGGAAATGAGCTTCCCTGGGTGCCAGTGCAAGTGATTGTGCCACCAACACTGTGCCTTCAGATTGAGGTTGGTCCAAATCCCCTCAGATTCACCTGGCCACCCATGGTTACAGTTACATTGTGTGTCATCAGGGTGAACATCAAGTACTAATGATCAAGTAAATATGTATTCCTCTACAAACACATTGTCCTTTCATTTTATCATTTTCATAAAAGAACTTATAAAATTCCAGGTGAAGATGTTATTTTTGTTCTTTGGTAGATGAAGGAATTAAACCAAAGAAGAAACATTCCAAGGGTAAACAGCTAGTGAATTTGACAAGAGGCCTTATTCCAGATTGTTTCAAGGTCAAGGGCCTCCCTTAAGCCCAAAGGAACAATTACTTCCCATGTCACCTATTCTCATGCAAACAATATTTATCAGCTCCACAAATGTCCAGGCAAGTAAAATTGAAATCATTACAGAATCACTATAATTTGTTTCATCCTCTGGGCTTGTAGAAGATAATAAGAAAGAGAATAATTTTGAGAATCTGATTGTATTCTGATAGAGTGCTTTGTAAATATGGCTTATCATCTTTAATTAGAAGTTTTATTTTAAGGGGTTGATAAGGGGTTGATATGCTTTTTTGTGTTTTGTTGTTGTTTTGCTTTTCATGTGGTGGTACTGGGGTTTAAACTCAAAGCTTCAAGCTTGCTAGGCAAACCTCTACCATTTTCCCCAATTCTTTATTTTTCAAATAGGGCCTTGGGTGCCTTTTGCCCTTCAAGCCTCAGAACACTGTCCTATTACCCTTATCAATGTATGCCACTGTTCTCAGCTTGTTACTGATGAGGTCTCCCTAACTTTTTGTGGGGGCTGTTCTTGAACTTCTTTCTTCCTGCTCTCTCCCAATTATCTGAGATTAGAGGCTTACTTTGTTTTTTTTTTTTAAGGATCCTCTTTCCCCACGACAGAAGCAAAGTTAGTTTTCAACTCTGAGCAAAATAGAGATTTGAAACCAGGAGGAAAACTGTGAGACTGATCTTCATGTGCATGTTTGTCGAAGTTGGCACTTCTGTGAGAGTAGCATTTAATGTCTCTAAAAAGTTCCCTTTCATTTTTTTTAATTTCTAAGATTTATTTATCTTTGAAGATAGTAATCATTTGGCATTTACTCTCAGATCTTTTGGCCAAGTATTTTGTAGTGACCCACATAGTTTCTTGGATATTTATTTGGAAGGTACATCTGAGCACACTATTTTTTAGGATCTTATAACAGTAAGATAGTACAGATTGTTTTTCATTTGTTCTGATATCTGTATATTTGGCAGCAGTAAATTTGATTTTGGCTGTCAGCATTTCTTACTTTGGACAAAATATATTTCTGAAGAACTAACTAAGGTGTGCTTTTTTTTTTTTTTTGGTCGTGGGGCTTGACCTCTGGACCTGGACACTGTCCCTTAGCTCTTCAGCTCAAGGCTAACGCTCTACCACTTGAGCCATAGCGCCACTTCTGTTTTTTCTGAGTGTTTTGTTGGAGATAAGAGTCTCAGGGACTTTCATGCCTAGGCTGAGATCCTCAGATCTGAGTAGCTAAGATTACAAGCGTGAGCTAAAGGTGGCCGGCTTAAGTTGTACTTTTTGAGGATGATTTTATCTCATTTGATTTTGAATTGTCAGCACCTAGACATGCCTGGAACATAGCTGAGCTTCAGTAAATATTGTTGAAGGAATGATTGAAGTCTATAAGCTAATGTTAAAGTCCTGACTATCTGTATAGTACAAGAACTCATTTACTGAGAAAATTTTTTAGACTTCAAATAAGTTACAGAATGAAGTGCAGAAAATCAATGGTGGAGGTAGTGTGGCTAGCACTAAACATGGGCTGGAACTGGAAGATCCATGTGGTTCAACCAAATGATTGCAGTCAGACTCTTCTCAGGTCACTTAGCCTTGTTCATCGCAGCTTCCTCATCTTTAGAATAAAGATGGGAAATTATACGGGAACCAGCCATCTCTTGTAGAAGTGTCCAGAAAGGCTACATACAACTTGCTACTAAGGGACACTGGTTGGCTGAGCCTCGCTTTGGGAAAGCATGTTTTTTATGGTGAGATTGGTAAACCTAGGACTAACACATCTCTGAATCAATCCATGTTGCTGCTCACCCTGTAGTCCATGACCTTTTTCTCAGCTAGGAACTGAGCCAGAGCTGACAGGTAGAACATGAAAAAGCACATTAAACATGTGCCTTCAAAATCCAGGTTTCAAGATGACTGCTGTTTACCAGACAGGTTTATGCTGTTTCTCATGATCCTTGAAACTGATACAGATCCTACTTCTGGAGCAGATTCAGAAATAGTCAGGCAGGGAAGGTGTGGGCCTTAGGAGGAGGATGGAGAGGCAGTGTGGATACATGTTTTTTTTTTATCCAATTATCTTTTTGATTCTTGGAAACAAACTACATGACTAGATGTAGACTCTTTTAATTGTCATCCTTTTTTATTGTTCTTCACAATTTACTTTCAATGTTTTATCAGCTTTGGCTTCAAAGAAGGACAAGATTCTTCAAAGAAAGGGATCCTTAAAAAATTTCCTATCAGAGTTTTGCTTTCATTTTAGTAAATTAGTTATGAGTTTAAAATAAAGTACTTCTACCTTAGTTAACTTCACTAGTGTTGTATGTATTTAAGATGTATGCTTAAAGATGTATGCTGGTAAAGAACCAGGCGCCTGTTTGAATTAAGACACTAGATAAAGATTTTGTTTTATAATTATATTCATAACTTCTTAGATTTTGTGATTCTCAGTTGAAAAACAGACATGAACAACATTATCCACATATTTTCTAACTCTGTGAGACATCTGTCCAAGTAAACTTTTTTAAGGTGATAAAGCTGTGTGACTCATATGTTATGATAGTCATTAGAAGACCTACTGCCATTTACTAGAAATTGGAAGATAAAATGATTAGTTACCCAGTCTCCCCAGTCCTCAAGACTCAGTCCCGTTCTTGATACTACACATTTCAAGGATAGCCCAGACTGTTGATATAATTTTGTTTCAACCTACTTTTTTTCCAGCCAGATATCACTAATCCCTAATATAAACCCCACATTTGTGGAATTATCTTTCCTGGCTTACTTAGTATTGCTCATATTAATTGTATTTCCTCTCCAAACTAAACAGTACTAAACCTTGGGAATTTGTTCTTTTCCTTTTCAAACTCTGCCAGATCTTAATAGTGCCCAGACTACATGATGCTACATCATTCCAGCCAGCAGCACTGATCCAACTTGCATAGTGATGGCATTTATTTGTCCTCATTCAGATTACATTGGTCATATGTGGCCTAAAACTTCACATTAGTATAGGACCTTCAAATACTTACAGCCAACAAACGTCCAATGACCTAAATAGTGAGTATTTGCCTCTCTTCCTGCATAAAATCTTGTTGTCATCCTGGAGTTAAAATGATTTTCTCTGGTTCTTCCCATAGAAGTACACTGAATCTTGTGTCTGAGCCTTCCTCACTGGCTAGTTGCTTCACATGACTCATTTAACTTCCTGCTCTGAACCTCCTACCTACCTTGTTTTGTCCATGTATATTAGTTTCTTAGAGCTGTTATAACAAAATATAACAGACTTGGTGACTTAGAACAATAGAAATGAATTCTCTCACAGTCTGGCCGGGAGTTTAAAATGAAGATGACAATAGGACCATGCTCTCTCCAAAGTCTCTAAGATAGAATCTGTTCCATACCTTCCTTTTAAGTATATCACTCCAGTCCCTGTCTGTCATCACATGACATTCTACTTGTGATTTTATTTCTTCTAAGGACACCAGTGGACTACTGGACTAGAATACCCAAAAGTAGTCCAAGCTAACATGATTATATCTGCAAACGACCTTATTTCCAAATAGAATCACATTCATGGGTAGAGTATCAGCATATTTGTGTGTGTGTGTGTGTGTGTGTGTGTGTGTGTTCGTGCGCGCGCACACTTCGGAGTCCCAGGACTTAAATGCAGGGCCTGGGCACCATCTCTGAGCTTTTGTGCTCAAGACTAGTTCTACCATTTGAGCCACAACTCCACTTCTGACTTTTTTGGTGATTAATTGGAGATAAGAATTCCACAGACTTTCCTATCTGGTCTGGCTTTGAACTGTGATCCTCAGATCTCAACCTCCTGAGTCTACCAGCATAATTTTAGGAGAGGGTGCACAGTGCACAGTTCAACTTTTACCTTTTACACACACACTTTTTAAAATAAAATTCACATAACATAAAATTAACCTTTATTGTTAGTTGTGATGCCAATTTGAATTCGGGGTCTCACAGGTCCTCAGCTTGCTTACTCAGTCAGCTGTTGCTTTATCATTTGAGCTGTTCATTCAGCCTTGTTCTTTTCTAGTTATTTTGGAGATACAGTCTTGTGGACTTTTTCTGCTTCTTCTGGCTTTAAACCTTGATCCTACAGATTTTAGCCTTCTAAGTAGATATGAATATAGGCATGAACCACTATGCCTGATTGGAATTATCCTTTTTTTTTTTTTTTTGTCGGCTGTGGGGCTTGAACTCTGGGCCTGGGCGCTGTCCCTCAGCTCTTCAGCTCAAGGCGAGCGCTCTACCACTTGAGCTACTGCGCCACTTCCGGTTTTCTAGTGGTTTATTGGAGATAGGAGTCTCATGGTCTTTCCTGCCCGGGCTGGCTTTGAACCGCCTCATGCATACAAGGCAAGAGCTCTACCTCTGAGCCACCTTCCCAGCTCCCTATAGTCACGATTTTGTGTAATAACTACCTCTGTCTAGTTCCAAAACATTTTCATCACCCTAAAGAAAACCTGGTACTGGGGCTTGGAAGGTGGCTCAGTGGTAGAGCGCTTGCCTTGCATGCCTG
Source organism: Dipodomys ordii (assembly GCF_000151885.1). Lineage (NCBI taxonomy): Eukaryota > Metazoa > Chordata > Mammalia > Rodentia > Heteromyidae > Dipodomys > Dipodomys ordii. The sequence continues at coordinate 16,344,563 of NW_012267244.1, read as the reverse complement.
AGGCCCTGGGTTGGATTCTTCAGCACTACATAAGCAAAAAGAAAAAAGCCAGAAGTGGTGCTGTGGCTCAAGTGGTAGAGCGCTAGCCTTGAGCTGAAGAGCTGAGGGACAGCGCCCAGGCCCAGAGTCAAGGCCTCACGACCAGACCCCCCCCAAAAAAAAGAAAACCTGGTACTCGTTAGGCAGTTAATCCTAATCACTTCTCTGCCTTTTAGCTAAGACCAAGTATAGCAGTTACTCTTCACACCCCTTAACATTCATAGTCTACTCTTTTGATTTTATGGATTTACCTACTCTAGGCATTTCATGTAAATCAAATCGTATAGCATGTGACTACTTGTGTCTGGATTCTTTTCCTTAGCATGTTTGCATGGTTCTTCTTCATTGTGGCATGAGTCAGCACATCATTCCTTATTGTGGCTGAATAATATTCCATTGTTATGTATATATACTACAATTTGCTTATCAGTTTATCTGCTCATGAATACTATGGTTATCTCCATCTTTTAGCTTTTGTGAGTAGTGTGGCTCTGAAAAATCATCTACATGTATTTGTTTGATTAGCTTGGTCAATTTTGAGGGGTATATATTTATGGCTAGATTTGTTGAGTTGCATGTTATTTCTGTGTTCAGCTACCACATTATTTTTCGTAACAGTTGAACCATATTGCTTTCTTACCAGCAATATACAAGTTTCCAGGTTTAACACATCCTCATCAGCATTTTTATGTCTTTTTGATAATAGCTGTTCTAGTTATTATGAGGTTATATCTCATTGTGGTTTTGATTTGCATTTCCCTGATGACTGATGATACTGAGTGTCTGTTCAGGTTTCATATTTCTTTTTCACTTGGCCTTGCAGAAACTATATATCAAAGCGCTTTGCTTATTTCATAGGTTGTTTGTCTTTGTTGTTGTGTTGCAAGAGTTCTTTATCTATTCTTTATATATTCTGCATAATATAACCCATATTGGATACATGAATTGCAAATATTTTTAAGTCTCACTTATTCTATAGGTTGTCTTTTTCCCTTTTTCATATCTTTCAGTGCACAAAAGTTTTACGTTTAGATGAATTCCAGTTTCTTTTGTTTGGTTCTACTTTTAGTATCATCTCTGACATTGCTAAATCCCATGTCAAGATGATTTACCCTATATTTTTTTTTTTAAGAATTGTATGGCTTTGGGTCTTAGGACTAGGTTACTGACCCACTTTGAATTACTACTGTGCAACATTGCTAGATACTAAGCACTGATAATGAAAAATACCTCCACTGGAGGACTTCATGCTCTCATGTTTTCTTATTTATTTTGTTACTGATAAAGCCTTAGAAAATAATCAAAGTGAGATACTTTGTTTTCCTAGATATCAGAAGCCAGAGAACATGAACACCTGGTTTCTGCATTGCTTTTCATCTGGATAGATAGTGAACATGGTCGAATCAAGTAGAGATTCTATTCAGTACAAAATAATGACCTATACTTTGTTCCAGGGAAAATTCTGGAAGTGCAGTGTCATCCTCCCTTTGATCTGCAAGAAGGACCCCTCTCATCTTTTTCTTCCATCATCCCATTCTTTATAGGGAGTTGGTTCATTACTGTTGATTATAGTGTAGTTGTTTCATATAACTCCCATTTATCCTCTAATACTGTGTCCAGCAGCAGGCCAGAAGTGGCCCTGTGGTGTTTTCTTTGTATCACTAGCATTCAGCAGTGCCCAGTGTATGCTGATTATTTATGGTTTGCTGAGCTGTTACTACTGAGCCTTGGAACCATCTTTCTGACTTTGTTTGTTTATGTGGTGGATGGATGGGTGGGGGAGTACCACAAGATAACAGGCTTTACTCAGAGCCTTTGCCAAGTACTAACCACATGATCTCATGTTACTGAGTCCCCTGATAGCCATTTTAGTGTATATGCTGCTTCTCATTTTATAGGTAAGGAAACCAAGGATCAGGAATCATTAAGTAGCTTGCCTGAAAATACACACAGCTAGCAAGGGCATAGATAGTCAGAGAGCCGAAGGCATGTTTAACCATTATGCCATACCACTTTTTCCAAGTAGAGATTAGGAAGTGTAGTATGCAAGGCCATATGTGCTAGAATTCGCTGACTAGGGAGTGTTTAGGGGTTCCTGACCAAGACTCAGAAACCTACTGTATTCATCAATATGGCAGCCATTTCAAATAGACTGGATTGTCCTACAAATAAAATCTCCATTTTGCTTTTCTTCCAGCCATGGAAGAAAGTAAGGTAGTGGGAAATTGACAGGAAAGATGACTAATCCTTGTTCTTCATGGCACAGACATTGTATTCAATCAATAATATAATGTCAGAGCCATGAATACTTTAAAAATAATTTTTCAACTCCTATTTTTATTTTATTTTTGTGTCAGTCCTGGGGCTTGAACTCAGAGTCCAGTGCTGTCCTGAGCTTTTGTGCTCAGGAGTAGCATTCTATCACTGAGCCACAACTCCATTTCTGGCTTTTTGGTAATTAATTGGAGATACGAGTCTCATGGACTTTCCTGCTTGGGCCAGCTTTGACCCCCAACCCTCAGTTCTCAGCTTCTGGAGTAGCTAGGATTATAGGCATGAGCTATCAGCACTGGCTAAACTTCTATTTTTAATCTACTCTTAAAACCAAGTACAGTATGAAAGTGCAGTACAGCATCCCAGTTACTGAAAGGTATTTTTCTTACATATTTTCAACATTGTTGTTTGTTTTGTTGTACCTTTTTAATGGAACTGAAATTTGAACTCAGGTTTGAGCATACTAGTGAGAGACTCTTGAGCCATGCCTTCTCCTCTTTTTGCTTTAGTTATTTTTCAGGGAAGCTGGGGAAAATAAATAAAGAGTAAGGATTCAAAGCCTTTTACCTATGGCTTACTGCATAGCTGACATCAAAGTGTAGGCCTGTGCACCAGTTCATTTATTGAGGTTATGGTCTCTCTAACTTCTTCCTGAGCTGCCTCAAAATGCAGTCCTCCTCATCTCTGCATCCTGAGTAGCTGTGCTTATAGGTAAACATTACCAGTACCAATTTTTGTTTTATGCTTTAAAAAATCAATTTCTAGTTAGCATTATCGCATCAGTGAAAAACAATTGTCAGAGGCATGTGAAGGTGCCACTTAAAATATAAATGATTTAGTTAAAAATTGCCAAAAGTAAATGAAACCTGGCATCTTGTTGCCTTGGAAACACAGCCCTTCATTCCACATATATTTTGAACTATCTGATTACTTGTAATAATGTTTTGACTATTTTTCCATTAGACCACACTCTTTTCCATATGATACATGTTACATAGTGGGTTTTACCTTCTATCTCAATGGATATCCATTTTCCTTTGGTATTGTTTTTAGTGCAAAAACTAAGAAGAATTTTTTTTTGAATACTAAACATGGGCTGGGAAGATGGCTCAGTGGTAGAGCGCTTGCCTTGCATGCATGAGGCCCTGGGTTCGATTCCTCAGCACCACATAAACAAAAAAGCCGGAAGTGACACTGTGGCTCAAGTGGTAGAGTGCTAGCCTTGAGCTGAAGAGCTGAGGGACAGCGCCCAGGCCCAGACTTAGGCCCCATGACCGGACCCCCCCCCTCAAAAAAAAAAGAATAAGTATTGAATACTGAACATGGTGACACACACTTATAATCTTAACAACTTGGGAGGCTGAGCTTAGAAGGGTTCAAGGCTGGCTTAGGGAGAAAAGACTGTCTAAGCCAATGAAAAGCTAGGAGTTGGAGCATGTTAACTTTATCCTAGGTGTGTGGGAAGCATAAAGAAGAAATTTATTCCAAGCCAACCCCAACAAAAAATAAGATGCTATCTCAAAAATAATGAAAGTAAAAAGGACTGGGGGCATGGTTTAAATAGTAGATCACCAGCCTAGCAAGCACAAGTGCCCGAGTTAAAACTCCAGTACTTCCACAAATAGGGGGGTAGTGGGGGTGGAGTTGTAGCTCAGTGGTAGAGCACTTAAGTGGCTAGATTGAAGCCTTAGATTTTTAGCTCCAGCACAGAGAGAGGGAGAGAGAGTGACAGAGACAGAGAGAGCAAGAGAAAGAGAGAGAGATTTGTAACACGAGGTGTGCTCTCTTCACTTTCTGGTTTTGCTGTGGTAAAATTTCTCTGTCATATATAGTTTGAACATAGCCTTGTTTCACTCAAACCATAGCACCTGGAAAGTAAATGTGATTATCTTGAAATTATGGGTCTGTAAATGTGAAGTAGAAATAAATCAGTAAAACAAAGATCAGTTCCTGGAAGACGGAAATATAAAGAAAGGAACATATATTAGGAAGGGATTTTTAAATCTTGTGTTTTTATGTTATATCATGTTAAACACAGAATGATTTTATTTAAAGATACGAATTTAGAGCCAGGTGTGGGTGGCTCACACCTGTAATCCTTGCTACTCAGGAGACTGAGATCTGAAGATCACAGTTCAAAGCCAGCCCTGGCAGGAAAGTCCATGAAACTTTTTATCTCCAATAAACCACCAGAAAACCGGAAGTGGTACTGTGGCTCGAGTGGTAGAGTGCTCACCTTGAACTGAAAAGCTGAGGGACAGTGCCCAAGCCCAGAATTCAAGCCCTATGACTGACCAAAAAAAAAAATAGAGAAGTTGGTATCTGCCCTATCGGTCAGACGGAGTCTAGCTGCCTGGGAGTGGAGGTTGCACCGTTTTATTTTGCCCATCCCAGAACTCAGGAAAAAGAAAATGGCCTTGCTTTGCTACAACTGGGGCTGTGGCCAGTGCTTCAATCCCGAGGCCAGTGTGGACGATGCTTGCACATACAACCCAGGTATTCTAGTCTTTCATGATACACTGAAGGGTTGGTCTTGCTATAAGAGAACAACTGATTTTTCTGATTTCTTAAGCATTGTGGGCTGTACTAAAGGTAGACATAATAGTGAGAAACCACCTGAACCAGTCAAGCCTGAAGTAAAGACTACTAAGAAGAAAGAACTATCTGAATTGAAACCCAGGTTTCAGGAACACATCATTCAAGCCCCCAAGCTGGCAGAAGCAATAAAAAGACCAAGCCCCGATGAACCAATGACAAATTTGGAATTAAAAATATCTGCCTTCCTAACCGGGCACAGGCTGAGATCTGACGATTGCGGTTCAAAGCCAGTCCAGGCAGGAAAGTCCGTGAGACTCTTTTTTTTTTTGGGGGGGGGTGCGTGGGGCCTGAACTCTGGGCCTGGGCGCTGTCCCTCAGCTCTTCAGCTCAAGGCTAGCGCTCTACCACTTGAGACACAGCACCACTTCTGGGTTTTTTCTTTTTGCTTATGTGGTGCTGAGGAATCGAACCCAGGGCCTCATGCATACAAGGCAATCGCTCTACCACTGAGCCACCTTCCCAGCCCTCTGTGAGACTCTTTATCTCCAATAAACCACTCAGAAAACTGGAAGTGGTGCTGTGGTTCATGTGGTAGAGCGCTCACCTTGAGTACAGGGACAACACCCACACCCAGCGTTCAAGCTCCATGACCGACCCAAAAAAAAAAAATCTACCTTCCTAAAACAAGCACTTGATAAACTTAAATTGTCATCAGGAAGTGAAGAAGCAAGAAGATGGTGATGAAATTAAGGTTGGGACCTCATGTAAAAATGGAGGCTGTTCAAAGACATATCAGGGTCTGCAAAGTCTAGTGTTTAGCATTCTGGAGTACCTATTTTCCATGAAGGGATGAAATATTTGAGCTGTTGTAGGAGGAAGACATCTGATTTTAATACATTCTTGGCTCAAGAAGGTTGTACAACAGGAAAACGTGGGCAAAAAGGATGCTGGGAAAAAAAGTGTTCCATGTAGGCATGACTGGCATCAAACTGGAGGTGCAGTCACAATTTCAGTCTATGCTAAAATTTCTCTTCCAGACCTTAGTCCAGTAGAAGCAAATAGTACATTGTTAAATGTATACATTGTGTTTGGAGAAGAGAAGGTATTTCATCAAAATGTGAAATTACAGGGTATGATTGATATGAAGCGAAGTTTTGTAACTATGACTACAACTATATTGACTATATTATGTGTGTATTGGCATTTTGAGTGCCTGAAGACAAATGTGAAGTATGGGCATTAAGAAGTTGTGTCATGTTTTCTGGTGACTATTTACAATAGGAGCCAATCCATACTGACTGAATACTAGACTCCTCACCTTTTGGGTTTGTTGTTGTTGTTCTTTTGTTTGTTAGTGCTGGGGCTTGAACTCAGGGCCTGGGTGCTGTCACTGAGTTTTTTTTACGCAACAGTAGCACTCTACCACTTGACCACAGCTTCACTTCCAGTCTTTTGGTGATTAATTGAAGAGTCTCATGGACTTTACTGCCTGAGCTGGCTTCAAACCACTACCCTTAGATCTCAGCTTCTTGAGTAGATAAGGTTACAGGTGTGAGCCACCAGTGCCTCGCTTTTGTTTTTTTTAAGGGACAGGGTCTCACTATGTTGACCAAGCTACTGTAGACTCCTGGGCAGAAGTGATCCTCCAGCCTCAACCTCCTGAACAATTACACCTACAGGCACACAATAAGGTCTGACAAGCATACAGCAAAGACTACTGGCACAGCAAGGACTGTAGGTACACAAAAAAGTCTAGAGGCACACAACAAGGGCTACAAGCCACAGTAAAGCGTATAGGCACACAACACTGCCCTTGCAAGAAGTTGGCCGTTAGTCTACCTCTGCTGTTCTTTTTTTCTTTAAGCATGCATTGTTATCACTAACAATTAGCTGTACATTTTTTAGCTTATATTAATTACCACTGCTACATTTTCACACATGCTTAGAATGTATTCTAGTCAATCTCAACTCTTCTAATTTTTTTCTTTTATGGTGCCGGACCCTGTATGCCAGACAAGTGGTCTACCACTGAGCCACATCCCTTGCCTTGGTATTCTTATTTTCAAAGGCTTTTGTGAATATTGAATGCATATCAAGAAATGTAATTTATTTTAGGAGTGACCAGTAAGTGCTTCTGTGTGGAGCTACTTAATTCTGCACATTAATTTGGTGAATAAAAATGACATATTTCTTGGCAGCAGACAGTTCTCTGAAGAAAATAACATAGGTAACCAGAAAATGAAAGACTATTAACTGTTTCAAATGGCAGTCCTGATTTTTGAGTGAACTAAATGCACGAGTCAAATTTTTATCCTTTGAATTGGTACATAATAAAATGTATCTAATGACATGGTTGTGTGTAATATCTCACCCCACTCCCCATGCCATTTGCAAGTAATGAAAAGTGCAGTCACATGCCATGTCACTAAGTAAGGAGGTGGACCTTCTTCTTGCTCTAATGTTCTGCATCACATATGTAACTCCAGAGGGGACAATATTTAACTTGGTGTTGACACTAAGGAAGTAGTTATTTTCTTTCCCCTATTTTCCTCTCAGTCCTTATTTCCTTCCTTCCCTTTTATAAATCACATGCACGTGCATGCACACACACACACACACACACACACACACACACACACATACACACACACAAGAAACTAAAGAAACTTGGATGCACACACCCCCAAGAAACTAAACTGTGGCATTATTGTGCTCCCTAATTTGTCATGTTTATACAGCCTGCTACCAGAATTTGCATGAGTATCTTGGGGCTTGCTCTGCTAGCCTTCCTCTTAGGTTAGATATTCCTGTTGTCTTGCTTTCACATGTTGGAGCATTTCTCTTTACTTTTTGGTAAGCTTTTTGGCCCTTCATATATAGATAAACCTTCTATTTTTGATCATCAGAGTAGAGAAGATCCTTTGAATATGACTGAATTTTTACTCCTTTTGAATTATGAAAATGTGCCAGGTATGGTGGTTCACACTTGTATTCCCAGACTTAGGAAACAGAGGCAGGAGGATCTTGTGTTTCAGGCCAGCCTGGACTACATAGAGAGACCTTGTCTTTAAATAAACAAGTAGATAAATAAAGTTGTAATATTACATAAATGTATATAAGCAATACAATTATTATATACCGTCCTCCTTTTTAAGAATTAACTTACTAAGCTTGAGTTTACTCTTTTGTCCTTCTGAATCATATTGTTACATATGCTTATCTTTTGTTCCCCCTTCCCAAAAGAGATAATATTACAGTTTAGAGATTGTAACTTAACAATGTTTCTCATTTACGTTTAGCATGCCCTGTAAATGTTCTTAAACACTTAGAGGATTTACTGGGATCTTACTACAGGTGTGATTTTTGGCTTAAAATAACTTTAGGTGTCTTGTATATAATTTCTGCCATTGTGTAAATGCTTTTAATAAAATATTTTAGATTAAACAAAGGATTCTGAGTGTGATTTGGTTCTGGCTATTGCTGAAGGATGTTAGAGATGGAAGTATCATTAAAGATCTTATCTATTTTCCTACAAATGGTATAATATTCTTCCTGTGGAAGGGTACAATTCCATTGTGTATATATACCATATTTTCTTGATTCATTCATCCATTGGGAGGCATCTGGGTTGATTCCATCCATATCTTGGCTTTGGTAAACAATGTTGCAATGAACATGGTTGTGCTTGTGGCTTTAATGTGACCTTGCTTATGTTCTGTTGGATAAATGCCCAGAAGTGGGATTGCTGGGGTATAGAGAAGCCCTGTGGTTTAGTCTTTTGAGGGACTCCATACTGCTTTCCAGAGTAGTTGAACAAGTTTACATTCCCAGCAACAATGTAGTGGAGTTCCCTTTTGGCCACAACCCTACCAGCATCTGTTATTGTTAGTTTTCTTGATAATGGCCATTCTAAACTGGGTTTATTATTGTACCATTCATAAAGAAATAGAAAGAGTTGGAAAAATATATCAAGTGAAGTAATTCAGACCCAAAGAAACATAGGTTGCATGGTTTCCCTCATTTGTCCTAACTAGAATATGCCTATAAATCTACAAGTAAACACACTGGATGGTAAAAGACAAAAAAGACACTTGGACAAGATAAATTTTACAGTATTCTAGACATTCACACAGTGAAAACAAAGGAGGATATTCTTAGGAGAGGATCACAAAGGCACAATAGCTATGTGCATATGATCATATAAAATGATACTTATTGAAATTAGCTCTAAGAAATGGAAGCAAGAGGTTTATTTATTTTTTCCTCTTTATTACTGTTTTTGTTTTCTGTACCTTTTGTTTGTAAGTTTATCTGTTTGGGGAAAAGTAAGGGAGAGGCACAAAAGGACAAAGGGTGAACAAATATAGCACTGGACAGTGTTGAAAATGAACTGTACAGTTTGTGAGGGTGGTAAATGGGAGAGAAAAACTTGGAAAAAGCAAGGGAAGGAGTGATACTGTTCAAAAAGAAATATACTCATTACCTGACTTATGTAACTATAACCCCTCTGTACATCACCTTTACAATAATAATGGAAAAAATTTTGAAGATCCTATCTAGCTGTGTGTATATGTGTGTGGGTATGTGAGAAAGAGAGATATTGTGTGTGTGTGTGTGTGCATGTGTGCCTGTGTATATGCATATATACCATTCTAGAGGTTGAACTCTGGAGAGCCTGTTGCTGTTCCTGAACTTATTTTGCTCAATGCTACCACTCTACCACTTAAGCAACTCCATTTCTGTTTTTTTGTTTTTGTTTTTGTTTTTTGTTTTAGTTGTTAATTAGAGATAAGAGTTATGGATTTGCTTGCCCAGGCTGGCTTTTCTTTGTTCCTCTCCCCTTACCTCCCTTCTCTTTTTCCTCTCCCCTCCCTCTTCCTTTCCCCACCCCCTCCCTCTCCACTTCTCCCATCCCTTACCTCTACCCTCCTTTCTACCCTCCTTTCCCCATCCTCTCCTCGTCCTCTCCTCCTCTTCCTCCCCCTCTTTGCCCCCTCCCCCAACATCAGCTCTGGATCCTGAGTGTTGTTCCTAAGTTTTTTTCACTTAAAGCTAATGCTCTACTACTTGAGCCACAGCTCCATAGACAAAATAGCTTGTAAATTCTTCTGCTTAAACATAGTAGATTGAATAAGTACCTAATCCTTGCTTTGTACTGAAGCATCCATAAATATGACAGTAAAGGGTAAAGGGGGACAAAAAATGTAAACAAATAAGGAGAATAGGAAGGAAAATATTGGAAGCTAGAAAGCAAGTGGACAAAAATTCATGTATTTACTTAACAGGACAAGAAAGGCTACAATGTTAGCTGACAGGAGAGGAAATCCAAAAGAGAGCTTCAATACCATAAGAGTCCAGAAAGACTCATATATTTGAGATAAAGTAGAGATATTTGTGGAGCGAAACAGGATGGCTTAGAAGTCTAGATAATCTAGATAAGAACTAGTGATTTCCCGGATCACTTCTTTCCAACCCTAACAGAAGACAGGTGTTTTTCTTTTTGTAGAGATTGATCCAGAAGAACTCTGGATTTGGAAATAGAAGGTTGGTCATGCCTCTCAGTGAGGATATTGGAAGAGTCTTTCTTGGGGAAACTGACCAGCCCAGGCTAATGAGTTCCTCTAGTGAAATAGCACTGCCAGGCTACCCAGCAAAAGCATGAGATGAAAAGAACTTGCTGTCCTTATTCTTCATTCCTGTCACGAACATTCTGCCACTCCAGGTGCAATTCTAGCATTCAGAGGGACACATTTTTATAAAGCAGGGTATTTAAATGCAGGGTCACTATTTGTGGTACTCAGTAGACCAGCAGATTCAAACGCAAGAGGAAAACATCCTGTGTTGGATTCATTGCTGGCCCTTGGGCTGTTTTTACCTGCTTGAATTTCAATTTTCTACTCTGTAAAAGGGAACAAATATATATAAAGTACTTAGGAGAATGCCTGACAAGTATTAAGTTTCCAATACATTTGAGTTAATAATATTATCTCATGATCTTCATCACCATTCTCAGTCATACTTAAATATGTTGCACAAACTGATGAGGGTTGAGCTTCAGTTGGATTTTTTTTTAAAAGGCTTCAAGGCTCCAGTTTTTAAAAGCAAGGTCTTCATTATGCTATGTCTTTTTTATAAGTATTTATTCATTCCCAGAAATATACTTAGTGCCAGTAGTGCTAATAAATTCTTATGGTTACAGAGGGTTGCAGAGAACCTTAGAGATAATCAGATCCTGTGATCACCATGGCAACGGCTTACCCTTTCTTTCTCATTTTTTTCTCAGCTTGTCTGAACACAGCATCCTAAAACACAGTTATTGGTGGTTATTTGTATCCATATTTTTTCAACATGAAAAAAACTATTGTATATTTGCTTTTCAAAGATACTCCATTAAGTCAGTGGCCCTTTGCTGTCACGTGACTGCTGTCAGCTGCTCTGTCCACAGTGTCTGAATAACAGATGGCTCCATTTCTATTGAACAGCAACCAGAGCTTTCAGCCCTACATGTCTCATAGGTTCGGACTGGTGGGAAATGATGAGAAAGAGAGTTTTTGGCAATTCTAAGCAAATGCTTTATCTTTGTTGATCATTTCCTTTATTTCCAGCCTTGCATGAGTGACTGGCATGTTCTACACAGATACTTAGTTCCTCCTGAGGTTTTGCCCCATGCCCAGTTGAGCCACGAGCAGTGCTTGGAAGCTTCTTTTTTGAGTGGTTCAGTTCCTATTCTGTAGGCATCACCTACCTTAGTTGTTTACTATAACCAGAGCTGGTGGGAACTGAGCTGGAACAGGTCCCAGATAGAAACTCTATTATATTGTAATTGCCTTGCCAAGCTTTTGGAGACTAGTCCAAGGATAGAACACTGTTGGGAAAATTAACTCTTCCTTAAGTCACTGTCCCCTTACCACCACACATACCCTTCTCTTTCCTAGACCTTTCTATGTCATAAATAGATCAGAACCCCTACTACTAGTTATAGCCTGACAAGCACACAGTCTGTTGGCTTTGAGTCTTTATGTTGCCAAAAGCCCCTCTGGTCTCCTTGCTTTGCACTTCAGCTCCTCCTTTCATTGTGTCTCAAAAGGAGTGAGGAAGCAAGGGACTCTTCACTCTCTTGATGACCTGTGCCATCCACTTTGGCTAATGGAAGTCAGGCATTTGCTGCCTGATTTGTGCTGGCACTGTGTGTAGTTACCATCATAAGAGCTCTCACATTTAGCTTGGTGGCTCTTTGAATACCACTGCTATTGACTGCCCTGTCCAAGTGAAAGCGCTATGTGCTCAGCAATTTACAAGTATGTGCACAGCAATTTATATATCTTCATCTCTTAGATCATCATATCCATCCAGAGTTGTACCTTATGAAGTAAGGATATGTGTTAACCCTTGGTTAAAGATCAGGGATTCTAAGGTCGTAAAGTTGGAACTCAATTTGTCAAATGCCAAATCTTGTATTTTAACTATATCTATACTATCAAAGACAGCTATGAAAAGGGCCTTCATGCTGTGGTTTGGACGAGTGTCCCCCAAAGTGCATTATAGGAGCTTAGTCCCCAGATTGGCACTATTTGGAGATATTGTGGACCTTTAAGAGGTCCTTAGTTCATTCAGGACATGCTGGCCAAGAGAATTATGGGACTTGTGATGTCGCTCACTGGTAGAATGCATGCTTAATATGATTCACTTTCTAGCATTGCAAGGGCAGAGGAAGAAAAAGAAAAGGGGGGTCAGAACTCTTTATCTTTCTCCCCTTCCTGCCCAAAGATGGGAATGATTTACTCCACCATGATATGCCTCCATCCAGCATCTCAACCCAATGAGGCCACCCAATCTTAAACTTCTAGAGGTGTGAACCAAAATAAAGCTTCCCTTTACTGCCTAAGCATATGGGTCAGGTATTTCACTACAGTGATGGAAAGCTAATAGGTAACTTGGCCTTATTAAGGATGCAGATAAACAGCCCCAGACATAAGGCCATCAAGTGTTTAATCATTATCATAATAATGTTTGTGTGTGCATGTGGTTGTACTCTGCTTGGTTCCAAAAAGTATTAAAAGCTATCAAAATACTTGTCTAATTCTCATTTGAATTTGATGGTAACCTAGTGATTATATTTTATAAATAAGAAAAATAATTCTCAGGATACATAACATAATTCAGTGAGTGAGTCAGGGCTGGATTCTAATTAGATAAAGAGAATACCTTGTCAGGTATTTATAGCCCTGTGGCAGTGTTCATGCGTTTCCATAGTAAAGGCAGTTCCTCTCCTCTCCTGTCCTTCTGTCACTACGATTACTGAGTTTGGGGTCAGTTTTCTGTTATAAGAAGTAAAAGTACATGTACCATCAAGTATTCACCACAGGACACAACTCTAAATAGTAAAGGATAAAAAATTGAATGAGAAAGGAGGGTACCAGCTTTCCTGCTCTGGAAACTTAGAGGAGGGCCCTGCATTATCCATATCTGTAGCTATTTATTTCTTAGATATAGCCAAAGAAACAAAGATTATTAGAAAGAGAAAAGATTGATTTTTCTACTGAGAGCTAATTTTTAGAATCTTTGTGCCAAAGTGTCTTGAAACAATGAATTAGTGTAAATGACTCTTCCATCTAAGAGAATCATCTAAAGCTTATTGTTGCTTAAAAAGTACTGGGCTTGAATTCAGGACCTCAAGCTCTAGCTCTTTTTCATTCAAGGCTGTCACTCTACCATGTGAGCCATACTTCCACTTCTGGTTTGCTGGTTATTTGGAAATGAGAATCTGTCAGATTTGTTTACCCCAGCTGGCTTTGAACAGTGATTCTCAGATCTCAGCCTCCAAGTAGCTAGGACGGCAGACTAGAGCTATCTGCTAGCTTGGTTTTTAACATTCCCACATCTGTCATTGTAGGCAAGTGCTGAGTACCCAGCATAAATAATATCTCCATTCCTCGTTGGCTCATGAATGATCAGATAGATGCAGAAGAGAGGAGCTCTGCCTTCATCTATTTGGTTATAATAATTCTTTATGGGTACAGAAGTAGAACTATTCTCTTTCTAGCTTAACATATTTTAGTGTTATCCTACTTTTTAAAAAGAAAAAGGTGAACCAAAAAGCTTCTATGGTTTTGTTTTTTATTTTGGTCAGAAATTGGTGAGGGAAAAACTGCCTGTTTGCTGAGAGCTGTGAGAACATTAGCAGCCATGAGCACAGAGAGCTTTAGGCTACCACCCTGGAGATTCCACTTCCTGAGCACTGGTGAAGGACAGGCTCCGCCCATCCTGCCCAGTGCAGTGAGTGAGCTAATAAGTTTAGAAAGCTCGTGGCACAGAGGTATTTTAATAGCTTATTTCTCACTCCTTCACATGTTCGATGGGCCCAGCCCTTTTTAGAATGCAGAAAATGCCTCCCTGAGTCTGTGAGTTACAGTGCCAAACAATAGACATTTCTGAAAAGATAATTTGCCTCCCTGCTATTCATATCACATCAGTTAAGCCTGTCTGGAATCTATTTAACTATTACCCATCAAAGCCTAAAAGAAAGGGGGGGGGAAGAGGGAGAGAAATATGCAGGATTAGAATTGGAGGAAGGAGGAAAGGCTATGTTTTTGCCAGGCAGCTTTGTCTCTTTTTTCCTATGACTCATGCTTTTAGAAAACCAAAGGGACTTTGGAAAGCTGTCTACATCACATTGAAGACACTCTCCGGGTACTTTCATACATCATTTTAATTTTCTCAGCTAATAAAAGATGTTTTTTAGATTGTTCATTCTTTCTTTTTGGACCAGCCTAAGAGCTTTTGTTTTTATGGAGGATTTGCCAGCTAGAACAGATGAGCTCAGATCTTTGTGTTTGGTTTATTACTAAAGAAATATAGCTCTTTCACATTCAAAATTGGTACGTTTTTTCTTATGATTGTTTTGGTACTAAAACGAATTGTCTCTATTAGCTCTTCTGCAACATGAAGTTTATAGTTGATTATTCTTAAGAATTTTCAAAAAAAAGAATTTTCTTAGCAGATTGTGTTGTTTCAAATAATCAGTTTTAAAAGGTTAGGTTTTCGTATAAGGTTAGCTTGAGTTAAATAGAGGAGCTGCTTATTAAATGGAGTTTTACCATTTGGCAGCATAAAAAAGAAAAAGAAACCAGTATTAGCCTTTTATAACTATAACAAATACCTGAGATAACCAACTTGTTTAAAAAAGGGAAGTGTGGTATTTGGCTCACAGTTGGGTCCTGATGACAATAACAGAGATCATGTAACAAAACAGAACAACTTACCTCATGATTGGGAAGCAAAAGAAAGCAAGGAGAGGGCCAGGGTCCCACAGGCCTCTTCAAGGATATACTTTCCCAATGACCTCCCACTAGGCCCCACCTCTTAAAGGGCTTACCTCTTTCCGTTGGTGCCTCCTGGGGGACCTCAACTCTCCAACACTTGGGCCTCTGGGGGACAGTTCAGATCCAATGTATAGTAGTCACTTTGATTACCTTCATGTATAAGTAATGATTTTTTCAAAAGTAGTAAATTAAAACTTGTAACCAATTTCGCTAACAAATAAAAATATAAATTTTACAAGTTTTTCATTTTTGAAGTGCACATAATGATTGTGTCCTTTTAATGGTTTTAGAAACCAAGTAATTTCTTAATATCCTTATATACCCTATTTTTATTTTCTAGTCATGAGGCTTGAATTCAGGACCTGGGTACTGTCTCTGAGCTTTTGTGCCTAAAGCTAGTGCCCTAATACTTTAAGCTTTTTTTTTTTTTTTTGTAGTTAATTGGAGATCAGAGTCTCATGGACTTTCCTGACAGGGCTGGCTTTGAACTGTGATCCTCAGATCTCAGCCTCCTGAGTAGCTAGGATTACAGGCATGAGCCACTGGCGCCCGGCTTCCACTCTTTCTTTTTGAAAGAACTTACCTATTTCTCCCAGTAACTACCAGATAATAGAACTTTGATACCAAAAAGTAAAAAAATTGATAGAAATTTCTTTGGATGATTATAATTGCTTACCAGTAATTTACTTACAGAACTTTTTTTTAAAGTAACAATATACAAAACAGTAAATTGGATTCTATGTAGAATTAATTTGGGTGGCTGACTCCTTAGACATACACAAAGAATTATTCATTTGAGTAAAAAATACTAATGGAATACTTCTTGGAATTTTTACTTGCTAAAAAATTGATCTTTAATGAAAATATACTTGAGGGACCTTAAGTTTAAATCATAATTTTATTATTCCACCTTAAAACTTTAGATGACAGCTTCAGGCTCTGCCGTCTCATAATAATCTCTTGATAGGATGCATCACAATAGCCAAACACTTGTCTAGCATGCACAAAGCCTTGGGTTTAATCCCACATCACACACACACACACACACACACACACACACACATCTTTGTTGACTTCATAAGAATGGAGGTTAGTAGAATTAGCTGTTGACTGAAAAGCACATTTATTTTCAGAACGTTTATTTTCAGATAAGATTATTCACTTATTTGTATCATTGATTTAATAAAAATGTTTAATGGCTGATGTTCTAATGACCAAATATAGGCTTATTGTGTGTGTGTGTGTGTGTGCGCGCGTGCTTTCTTCACTCAAGGCTTTAGCTACACCTCCATTTCTGGCTTTTGGCTAGTTAATTGGTGATAAGAGTCTCACAGACTCCTGCTTGTCTGGGGCTTCGAACTGCAATCCTCAGATCTCATCTTCTTGAGTAGTCAGGACTATAGATATGGGTCACCAGCACCCAGTAACTAAGCTTAGTATTTGCTAGAGGCATTAAATTTAATTGCTGGAGTTTCAGGAGTCTAGTCTAAGCTGGAGTAGATGTATTTTGTTTGGCATATGTAATACATTTTCATATGCAGGAGGTGTAAGCTACTTTGCCAATCATAACATGGACAGCTTTGCACTTAGCTCCCTACAGGAGTCCTGCATTTATATTAGCCAGCCAGCTTTTGTGGACATTTGTGTTTCTGGTCCTATTAATTCTACTTCTTCATTTTATAGATAGAGAAAGAAAAGCACTGCAGGATCAGTAACTCTGAAATTAAATAGTAGTTCAGGGCAATTTTACAGCCTGAATATTTTCCCCTGGAGAATGCTGTTGTTGATTTCTCATCATGTTAAATGCCATTGTAAAACTGCTGTGGTGCTGTTTGAAAATATCCTACAAATAAAAGTAAAGAGGCAGGGTTGGGATAGTGAAAGTAGAGGGTCTTCTAACCTGTTGCTCATCCTGGGCAAATTATTTCATCTCACTGTTCCCAGTGCTACCTGTAGATACCTCTTATATAAAATCAATGACTTAGCCAGGAACTGGTGGCTCATACCTGTAATCCTAGCTATTCAGGAGGCTAGATCTGAGGATTGCAGTTCAAAGCCAGCCCGGGCAGGAAAGTCCATGAGACTCTTATCTCCAGTAAACCACCAGAAAACCTCAAGGGGCACTGTGCTCAATTGATAGAGCACTCACCTTCAGCTGAAGAGCTAAGGTACAGTGCCTAGGTCCAGAATTTAAGCCCCAAGACTAGGAAAAAAAAATCAATGAATTAAAGAATTTCACATCTCTTAGTGTAAGGTCCAGTAAATAGTACATTCTCAACAAACAGTTCAATGAACAATAGATATTGGAGGTACCTCCCAACACTAAATTACTAAGACTCATTAATTCTATATGAATTTTTTTTTTTTGCTCCCAATTCCCAGTTTACTTGGGTTAGATCACTTTCAAAGACTCTCAGGCTAGGGCATAACTCAGGTGGCAGCTGCTTAGCAAGTGAAGCATTGAGTTCAAACCCCAGTACTATCAAAAAAAATACAAGCTAAAAATCAAAAGTATCTTAAAAAAAAAAAAAAAGAATCAGAATCAGAGTATCTTCCTCAGCATTGAGGAGGTTGAGACAGGTAGAAGCCAAACTGGGCTACAATGAAAGTTACCAGGCTAGCCTGGGTTATATATATAGCAAGGCACTTTCTTAAGCAAATAAACAAGCAGTATCAGTGTTGACAAGTCTGAGACTTTTTTACTTCAGAACTTAAGGAATTTTTTGAATCCACATCCTCCATCTTCAGTTCTGATTTTGTTGATTTCACTCTCCCCTAAGTTTGTTGTTTCTTGAACTTCTTGCCTCACAGAATCCATGTGTCATCCTGTGTACTGTGGGAAGGAAACAGTAGGTGGCTTTCCACAGTGACCACATATTAAGTTTACTTCCTCTACCATCAGCTTGGATCTCTTCCTGCCTTGTACAAAAGAAGCCAGCATTTCTTTTCTGGCTTCAGCTCTATTAATAGATAAGGTAATATACTTCAAAACCAGAAGTAGCTTACAGTTTGAAATACAAATAATTTCAGTGTACATTATTGGCATTTGTAAATGTTGGTGGGTCTAGCTACTCTTGCCAAAAGGATAGAAAACAATACTCCCTGCCTTTTAACAGCTTATAAGATTAATGAGGGAAGTCAGAAGAGTTATAGTAACAGAAACTAGCTCCAAATGTGGGTTTGTGCAACTGAAACTTAAGTCTAGTCTTTTGCTCTCAAAGAAGAATTCTTAGGGGCTCAGCTGTGTCATGAAATAAAGAATCCAAATGTTGAGTGCATTGAAATGCTTTTCTGCTTTACTTGGAGGGAAAAAATTTAAGAAAAGAAAACCTGATTCTTAAGAAATCAGATTAGTGCTGAGCTTCTCTTGCCTCAGAAATACCCCTAAAGAAATCCATAATCTCACACCAAACATATCTAAATCTTCTCTCCAGTGGCTTAATTCTCTGCTTTTATACCCTTGTCCCTCATCTCCTGGCCAGGCTCTTTGCCTGCTCATTTCTTTTGTGGCAAACCTAAACCTGACAACCTCACTAAGCCTAGACTACTACAGAAACACTGATATTTTTTTTTCCAGTGAAATGAAAATCCTATTTCTTCATTTTCTTTCTTTAGTCTCACTTCCTCTTCTTCAGATTTATTTAGATATACCAAATGATTAATTAACATATTTGACTTTTTTGTCTTAGTCATGATCATGATTTTCAGTTTTGTCTAGAGTGCTTAGTCAGAACTTTAGAAGGCATTGAACATATTTATATCATTAAAAAAATCTTATTCATTGCTCATAGGTTTCCTACTCATAACCAAAAATACTTCCCTTATCTCTGCCCAAACCAGGCCTGGTTTCACAATTTTATATACTCTTATAAGTAAGAGTAGTTCCAGGATTCAAAAGCCTTCTCTGATGAGCCTAACCTTGCCTTCCATGACTGCCTCTTTCCTGCAGAGCTGAAAGCCAGTGTTGTAGCTCTGGAGTAGCCATAGACATTCTACCAGGGGCTTCTGGGTGCAGTTTCACCTACCATCAGTTGGTGGCCATTGCAGCTCAGAGATCACTGTAAATACTTTTTTCTTCCATTCTCCCCACAAATATTCCTCCTTTTTATCTACATACTTTGTTCCAGGCTTTGAAGAACAACTGGCTTCATTATAACTGATTTCTCTTTGGGTTTTTTTTTGGGGGGGGGTCAGGTTGTGGGGCCTGAACTCTGGGCCTGGGTACTGTTCCTCAGCTCTTCAGCTCAAGGTTAGCACTTTACCACTTGAGCCACAGCGCCACTTCCAGCTTTTTTTTTCTGCTTATGTGGTGCTGAGGAATCAAACCTAGGGCCTCATGCATGCAAGGCAAGTGCTCTACCACTGAGCCACCTTCCCAGCTGGTTTCTCTCCATACCATCAAAGTAAGAGTAGAATACAGGGTCTGTCTATAGAGATTGTCCTCTTTAGACTGGAGTTAAGAAACCAGTAGACTTAACAGGAATGGAAGATGAATCACTGAACCATTCATGGGGTAGCTAGTTGGTTAACACTCTCTTTCTTGCTTGCTTGCTTGCTTGCTTGCCTACTTTCTCTCTCTCTCTCCCTTCCTTCCTTCCTTCCTTCCTTCCTTTCTTTCTTTCTTTCTTTCCTTCTTTCTTTCTTTCTTTCTTTCTTTCTTTCTTTCTTTCTTTCTTTCTTTCTTTCTTTCTTTCTTTCTTTCTTTCTTTCTTTCTTTCTTTCTTTCTTTCTTTTCTTTCTTTTTTGTCAGTTGTGGGGCTTGCACTCTAGGCCTGGGCACTGTCCCTCAGCTTTTCAGCTAAAGTCTAGCACTCTACCACTTGAGCTATAGCACTACTTCCAGTTTTCTGGTGGTTTATTAGAGATAAGTTTCATGGACTATCCTGCCTGGGCTGGCTTTGAACCATGATCCTCAGATCTCAGCCTCCTGAGTAGTTAGGACTACAGATGTGAGCCACCAGAGCCTGGCCAACGCTCCTCTCTTGAATGAGTTGTCCATCTCCTTGTCTCTTGCTTGGACTGAGAGGGGTAGATCTGGCAAAACAGCAGCCAGATTAGGCAGGAGAGAAAATAGTTTGTTGATATAAGTCCATTGCTTTCCATTCCATGGGAGGACATGGGAAACAGGAGCGTTTCTCTTAGGATAGTTTCTTATTTTATTATGGTACCAGGATGTTTCCAGGCCAAGTGCTTCATATGTAATGGATCTGACAAATTTAGATTTTAACTTTGGTATCTAACAAGCCCCTCTGTTATCTGTCTTCATTCAAAAAAATGTGTTGGTGTGCTGCATTATTTAGCACTTCACATTTGCAAAATTCTATGCTTGTGTTACTCTCCACAAAGAATCCACTGATTATCCTTTTTAGAATGACAGACAGCAATACCATAAGGTCTAAGGACTATATATAGAATTCAAAGAGAGCTACTTGCAGTCTGCTATTATATTGGCAGTATAAATTATAAACCTACCAACAGATAGAAATTGTGACTCTTCTTAGGAAATTAGTAACTCTGGAATTGTAAGGGGTCCAAGGAAATGACCTATAGAAAATGCATCTAAACTGATGGCCATCAGTGGTTCATGTCTATAATACTAGCTATTCAGGAGACTGAGATTTGAAGATTTTGGTTTGAAGCCAGCCCAGGCTGGAAAGTCTGAGACTCTTTCCTCCATTAAACTACCAAAAAAGCCTGAAGTGGAGCTGTGACTCAAGTGATAGAGTGCTAGCCTTGAGCAGAAAAGCTCAGGGACAGTGCCCAGGCCCGGAGTTCAAGTTCCAAGACTGGGGAAAAAAAAAAAAAGCATCTAAATTGACCAGCAAATCCTGGAGGAGTTGACTACAAGAGGGTACAGTAGAGAATTTTGAGGATAGTGGAGCTGTTCTATATCTTGATTGTAGTAGTAGATGTACAGTTATCTTTGCTGTCTTTGCTAATTGCCTTTGCTAAGACATATAGAAGTATAAACCAAAATGTAGGATTTCATTGTTTATATATTATACCTCTATAAACCTGGCTTTAAGGGAAAAATGCTAGAAAAATTTAATGTACATTGTGAGATATATAGCAAATTCACCAGACATTTTCAAGACCTGACTGGCTTTTTCTTGGTGATGGAATGGAAGAAGGTGCTTACATATAGCACATTTATTTAACATATACTCAATATATATTTATTGCAAGTTAACACTAACTGAAATTCCTCATTGAGAATCTAGGATGTCAAGCATCAAAGAGATTTTTATGATGGTAATGCTTTTTGTTTTATTTGTGGTAGATGGAGATAACTAGTAATTGTGAGTTCAGACACTAATAATTTCTGAAAGCAGAAATTCCAGAAGGATGAAATTGGTAGTAATTCTCTTTGTGATTTTTTATCAGAATGAGAAAGCAGATAGTAGCAGTTGAATCACATTCTGTCATTTGATCACTCTTGTTTCTTGGCTCAGGGAAGCACTTAGCCCTTTTAATAATGGCAATCTTTGATTTGTGGATAAGCTCTGCAGTCCATACTCTAAGCTGTAGAACAACTGCAGTTTCTTCTTGGTAACCGTTTCCTTCTTTCTTTACTCTCAGCCTCTTTGCTTCTTTCTTTACCCTCTCCATTCTCCATGTCCACCCAGCTCAGTGGCAGGGGACCCATCTGGAAAGTCTGTTGCCACAGGCTACAGAATCCACTAGGGAAATGGGAAAGCTATGTGCGTATGGTAAACTGGGTGGCTCTCATAATCAGGTAAACAGTGTGGAAAGCTTGCTCACTCATGTGCAAGAACCAGTACTGCAGCTAAGCGGAGGATCTCCAGGCTTCAGGTATTGACATTTGTACACAAGGCCTGCTCAGCCTGGAGCATTTTTATTTGTGATCCTAAAAGCTGATGAGCATTGCCACTTAAGCCATTCAACAATAACAAAACCTTAATTTTAATCCCAAGAAGAAAGCTTTTATTTTTTAAAAAAATCATCACAGTCTCTGGTGTTTTTTGTTTTACTCTTGATTTTTTTTTTAATGTCCTCTCCTCCCTGCTAAGACATCTTTAAAACATCCAAGGCTTTTGCTACTATGTTTTGCAGCCTGCAGCCTGCAGCTCTGCTCTCCTTTCTTCTTAGTGACATCAGTCTTTGGCAAAAAGCAGTATGGTCCTGCACTCTGAACATTTCTGAGTGTGGCTTGAGTTGGGAAGAGAGGAAGCTTCTTAGTTCCTGCCATTTGTTGGTATGATTTGGTCTCCTAGGCAAGCTTCAAAAACTAGGGATAAAATCTCTTCTGTCAGGAGTATCAACTTTTAGAAGAAGTGGTAGAGCCAGAAGGTACGTTTCTTCTCTCTCTCTCCCCTTTGTGTCTTTGTTTCCTCCAAGAAACACACAGGTCCTTAGAATTGAGAATTTACCCACAGTTGAAAATTCTGTGTCTCTTGCCTTCATGAACCACAATATTGTTGGGTTATTTGGGTTGTATTTGTATATCTTTTCCATACTCAAAGGGTTTGCCTGTCTTGGCAGCCTGCTGACTTAGGCAATAATAAAGCCTCTGTGAGGTGTACAAGCAGCTGATGGCATGGGGTGCTGAGGGGACTCCCCCAGTGGCTGGCTGTAATCTGCCAAGCTGGTGGTCAGAGCAGGCAAGAACAAAAGTTAGTCTATTTGCAAGCAAATTGGAAAATCAATGTGTTGCTTGTGTTCTTCTCCCCTTGCCTTTATCTTTGTTGAAAGGGAGAGTGCTCTGCAGGCCAACAATCTACAGAATGATCTAGGCAAAGACCCATTCCAGAGCCTTACCTGCCTTCACATTAGTTAGTGGAGTTCTAAAAAGGGCCCATGTTTACCTGTGCAAACTGCTTTATCCCTTAGTCATTGACTAAGAGATCTCTATTATACTCACCATCCAAAATTGAACCTGTACTGATCCACTGTTTTGACTTGTTTATGTTGCATATAGTTTATCATATAAATTGACACTAATTTCTCTTTATATCATTGATGGGAGCTTAAAGAGGAGTTAACTAGCTATCTGGCTGAAAAACAATAGGGATACTTTTTGGGGCAGTGTATTTTATAATATACATACGCTTCACTGTCATTCCTAAAATGCTACAATATTGACAGTTCATTGAAAATGCCCTAGATGTTTTTTATACCTATAACTGTTAGGACAAAGAGAACAGAGGTCATAGCATTGTAGCCACATCTCACTCACCCTGGTATAGAGAATAGACTTACTAAAGACCTGTGAGTCTCTTGACTAACCTCTCAGGGATGCTGGACACAAATGGTTATATTAGATATGAGAGGTCTTGAGTAATATTCCTTTCAGATTTCTAAAAAATAAAGTGTGAGAAGATGGTTGAGAGGAACAGACTTTTCTGCTCTTCCATGGGTTGAAGTTAGCCTTAGAATATTATTAAATGCTTTCAAATCACTTTTGAGTTTCAAAAGTTTATAGGCAGGTCATTACTGCCAATCTTTGTTATTCTTCAAATAACAAATATGAGGAAATCATATACATGACCATACCCATCCAAATAATTTTTTTTTCTCTTTCTCAAGGAGAACTGTTCATAGATATGGCTTAAAGACAATGTTTAAAAAAGTAAAATTTCAGTGGTCAGTGGAGACATTTTAAGGCAAAAGATTAAGTTTAAAATGCAGATTCGAACAGATTGTGTGGTTCCAGTCACAACACCACAAATAAATTAATAATAACTAAATAAGTAAGTGTAGTTAGGTTTAAAGTATGCTTGGGTAAATGTGAAAATTGGCATTTGTGCTTCTTTTAAAATTTTAAGGAGACTAAACCTAATCATCAGTACAACCCAAAATCCTTAAGCATCTGGCAATTCTCTTAGAAAACCATACCCATCTCATATTGTTAAACGTATGTGTGCTGTTTTTGTAATGGTATATAACATTCTTACCACAAATGTTAATGATATTATGTATGTAGTTAATGTTGACTGACACTCTATTTTGATCTGCTGTAATCTACATGGGCCAAGAATTGTGTCAGACACTAAAGAATCCTGTAGTTGCCACACTTACGGGGAGTTGGCAGCTTAGGAGGAAGTAACACTGTCATGGAGCTGATACTTGGCATTCAAAAAATTAGTAGAAGGTAAGCAGTGATATAGCACAATGGTACAGTGTTAGCCTAACATGCAAAAGACCCTGGGTTCAATCTTCAGCATCACAAAAATAAATAAATATAAGAAGAACATCTTCTAATTATCCTTCATACTTTAAATCTAAAAAATTGTTCAGTAGCAAAGAAAGGGGCTCAAATAGCTCCACTGTTTATTTTAAAATGTGAAAGAACTCATGGAACACTAAAAGGTATGTATTATTTGACTCATATGGAAAGGATATCAGTAAACAAGAATCTGAAGTACCTCCTGTACATTACCTTCTTCTGGCCAGTTGACACTTATCTGGAACTTAATTTCACATTTAAAATTTTTTTAATTTAAAATTTTCTGAATTTTAAAATTTCTGATTTAAAAAAAATTAATTCTATGGGGGAAGTTAGAGTGAAAGAGACATTTTTCCAGCCAAACCTAAGATATTAAAACAGTAAATATAGAGAAGTCAGGCATGATGACACATGCTCATTATCCCAGCACTCAGAAAGTTAAGTCAGAAGGAGCAAAAGCTGAAGGCCAGCCTGAAAAGAATCAAAGAGGAAAACAAAAGAAAAAAGTACAACAAAAAGCTAGATAGCCCCAAGTTTATAAAACTTCAGATAGTATTTTCAGCAAATACCCCACCAGAGCACTAATAGCTAAATTAAATACTATTTTCTCACTTTCTCTCCTTTCCTCAGATTTACTTTGGCATTTATTCTGAAAGAAACTGTCCCAATAGCAGATGGCAGGAAATAGCAGGTGGCAGATTGAATAATCAGCCTCAAAAAATGCTAGTATTAGCCTGTCTTCAACTCTTAAATATAGCACAAAATTCTTTAGCTCCACATTTTTCTCTTTAACCTTTTTCCTGTTTAATCTTTTGTGGGGCTCAGAAAATGGCCTACTTCCTCCATGATTAAAGAAAATGCAGGGACTTTAGCTGACATCATACATACTATCTGAGGATCCCTTCTAATCAGAACCAATAAACAAGAAGAGGGTTGTCGAAGCCCTTTGTAAAACCCTCCTTACAGCCCTGTCTCCACTTCAGCTTCCTCTTTTTTCATGGAAAACAGGGGCAGCAGCTTCCACCCAGGTGTTAGCAAAATGGACTCAACATACCAGCACTTGGATTCTTTTCCAAGTACATTCTTTGTGTGGGATTACTCTTTCTGTAGGTACATGTATGTAGGACCTTTAAGTGCCATATGGGGCACTGTTGGAAGCAAGAAGTTAAGGACTGAAGCCTTAAGCCATAAGGAATAGAATCGTGGGTCTGGACAGGTGAACGTGAAATTTGCTTTACTTTTAATTTTTTTCTTCTTTCAAGTCATTAAAGAGTATACCAGTCTTTTAAGTGCCATAAACAATGTCAGTGTTACTCAAAGCTGAATTCCTTCTAGAGTTGCTATTCTGTTCTATTTTTCTTTTCTTGTCTTCATGATTTGTTTTATTTCTGCAGTAGTAGTTCAACTTCATATCTCCCTTCTAATACAATACATGTTTACATAATGTCATCGTTAGCATTTTCTCAATTATTCATTTAAACCTTATATTACAACAAGATAGTGAAGCAAGGGGAATTGAATGAGGAGTTTTTCTTTTTTTGTAATCTCCTTATGATTTTGCCTCCTCTTTCACATTTCAAACTTAAAGTTAGGGCTGGGAAGTTGGCTCAGTGGCAGAGCACTTGCCTTGCATGCATGAGGCCCTGGGTTCGATTCCTCAGCACCACATAAGCAAGAAGAAAAAAGCCGGAAGTGGCGCTATGTCTCAAGTGGTAGAGTGCTAGCCTTGAGCTGAAGAGCTGAGGGACAGCGCCCAGGCCCAGAGTTCAGGGCCCACTACCGGACCCAAAAAAATGAATAAATAAAAATAAACTTTAATGAGTTTTAACCTCTAAGGTTTATTAGTTGTTGACCTTCATGACTTTTGGTCACAGTGACTATGTTCAATATATGTTTGCGATGAGGGCCTGCTAATAGTTGTGTTTAACATTGACATTTAAGTGATAACACCACTTTTGTGTTTTATTTAGATTTCGACACAGTCCCAACTGCTGGTACCTAAAAGACTGGACTGTCCACACCTGGATTAGGCAGTGTCTAAAGTATGGTGCACAAGACAAAGCCTTATATACCCTTGTCAACAAGGTGAGTGGTTTCCTGGGATGTGTCCCCAATTTAGACAATGTACTATTTGTACATATTACAGTACAGCTTTTTTTTTTTAAGGACTAGAAATCACTTTTTAAATTATTTGCCCTCAGATCAGGCTGAGTATGATTCCTGTGGCTGTTTATTTTCCAAGCAGACCCAGGAAAGGTGGGGTAAATGTAAAAGGTAGTTCAATCAGAAGAATTCTGAACTGGTGATTATTCATTCTTTATCCCCAAATCTGGGATTTTGTTTGCCTGGTTTCCTTTGACAAAGCCTAAGAGAGGAAAAAGCTGGCCAAATTTTAGAGACAGTATTCCTAGGTAATTCATTCTGTCATTAAGTTCTGGCTGTTTGCCTTACACTCCTAGAATCGGGATCAAAATAAAAGTATAAAGTATTGTTGGTTCAATCTCAAACTAAACAATTATTTGAACAACAAAAGTATTTTAGCGATATTTTTACCAAAATGTACAATAATGTGTCTGGACCTTGAAATTTAAAGCTCAAACATAGTATTGATTTTACATTTGGGTCACCCCTATGAGGAGTGATTTTCATTCCCATGATTTGGGCCTACTTCAGTATAGCATACATTTGACCCAATTTATGTGTGAGATATTGAATAGGTAATAGATAAAAAATTGAGCAATAGCCCGTTCTTGCACTCAAGAAGCTGACAATTAATAGGGCTGATAAGCAGATTGAGTGAGAAGACTAATATTAGGTAAATAAAAGTACTACACAAGAATACCTGTCCAAAGAAAGTTGAGATGAAAAAGTCCAGTTGGGAAAAAAGAACCAAAAAAAGATGTGAGGTTCCTTTTAAGCTAGTTAGCAAAAGATGCATGCTTGAACAATAACATGTTTCCCTCATTCCTGGAGTACAAGGTGTGCGAAGGGGGACTGAGTAAGGGATGTGGTAAGAAACTGAGCAAGGCCGCAGACCTGGGATAGCCAACATAATGGCAGAACTTCAGCAAATAATTTTTTCATTCTAGGTCTTCATTTTTCCAACTCCAACTTAAGTGGTTTATACTGATTTTCAACTCTGGCTGCCCATTAGTCACTCAGGAAGGTTTTAAAAAATTAACAGATGCTTGTCTCTATCCTTCAGACTCTAATTGTTCTTGTGGGTTTTCTGCTTTTTAAAATAAATTCTAGTATTTTAGGTCCATTTCAGGTTTACCAAAGAACTGAGTGGAAAGAGATTTCCCAATATGTCCTGCCCCAGTACATACATAGCCTCCTCCATAACCAACATCACACCGCTGGAATGACTCATCTCTTAGAATTAATGAACTTGCACTAACATAATGTATCACCCAAAGCCCATGCCTTACATTAGAACTCATTCTCAATGTTGTATATTTATGGATTTTGCCCTTTAAAAAAACTACTGTAGTCTGCTTCTTAGTATTATCATTTGAAGTTCCCACTTGATTTTAGTTTATGGTAAGGGATAGGAATCAAAAACCAGTTGATTTCTAAGGTCCCTTTCAACTTTAATGATTTATTATCCCAAGATGCTTTTGTTTTACCCTTTACCTAGGGATTCTTTCTGGTTTAAATGACTACTTTGAGAAATGTATGTACATGAAAATCGCATAAGAAGAAACTCATGTCCATATCCAGTTTTAGATTCTGATTCTGTGGACAGGAAGGTTAAGACACTAGGGTTAAGCACTCCTAGAAAATTCTGAGCATCCACATTTATTCTTAAAATTTCTATCTGAGTTGTCACATACTCAGCTGCTTGTAAACACAGTATCCTAGGAGTGTGGCTAGGAAGACATAGCTGTTCTTATATTTATGAAGTCTTTAAAAGCCAGCATGAGAAAATGCTATTCAAATGTGTGCTTTCTCGAAACTGAGAACCCAGTTTTGCCTTGTCAGTTACACCTTATAAAAAGAATCATGAACCAGTGGGGGGATTATTGATTTGTTGGTGTTCTTGGTTTTGTTTGTGTTTTTTAATCTTGTTTTCAACTGTGATGAGGTATTAGTATTGAGCTTTATTTTTCACATCAATTGTTATATGTGAGACTCCCACTCATGATTTTCTCGCCTTGACCAACAGTTCCAATTCCCAAACCTTATGAGTCACAGCTTCTATTTCACTGTCACAGATGCTGTAAAATGATAGCCACATAGATTAAAGCCAGTGGTGGTGAGTTTTATCCTGAATAATACATATAGGTATGTGTTTCAGACTGAATCAAAGTAGATGTGTTTTTCTTCTATTTTTCCTTTTATCTTCATTTTTATTACAGGTTCAGTATGGAATTTTTCCAGATAACTTTACATTCAATTTACTGATAGATTCTTTCATAAAGAAAGAAAATTACAAAGGTAAGAAAACAAAAGACTCAGCTCTTTATTAGAGTGGCTTCAGCCCCCAAAGGGGAGTGTATAATATATATATAAATATAAGTATTTATATATAAATATAAATATTGTAATTTTTTTTTGGTCATGGGCCTGAACTCTGGGCCTGGGCACTGTCTCTCAGCTCTTCATCTCAAGGCTAGTGCTCTATTACTTCCAGTTTTTTGGTGACTATTTAGAGATAATTCTCATGGACTTTCCTGTCCAGGCTGGCTTTGAACCACGATCCTCATATCTCAGCCTCCTGAATAGCTAGGATTACAGGCATGAGCCACCAGTGCCCAGCTTCTTTTTAATTTCTTAATATTTTTATATCACTTTTTCAGTCAGAAATACTTTAATAAAGATTTTATCATCTATACAAAAATTATCATCTATGCAAGCTGATTGAAATGCAAGATATAAATAAAGGATTAAGTAAATTAAAAAAGTTTTCACAAGTCATTTTGGATTCTGTAATGAACATTTGGCAGAACTTGGTTGTTTTTTTTTTTTTTAAAAAAAACAGGTTTTTAGCCTTGTGTTCTTTTAAAATATTATTGGTTTGTTTATTTAAAAGAAAATCTCTACCAGGTTTTTGTTTTACTGGATTTCCTTGATAACTTCCTGTCTGCCTGTCTATCTCAGTTTCCCTATTTGTAGGAAGAATGTCAAAAATGATGCCTTTGGCCTCCTTCAGGACCAGGAGAACACATGGCTAGGAACCAGCTGGCTAGGAACAGCTGCAAATCATGCTAACTCTTTTATAATTATAAATATATGCAAAGTGAACAGAAGAACTCAGTTGAAAGCATTTCTTGTGTTTGTACTATGTGCAGGCATTATGTTTCAAACTGATAATTAACATCCACTTTCACTTCCCATCTAAGGACAGGAAATTATTTGAACTTTTTTTTTTAACTTTCATCTAGGTTGTAGAGTATCAAAGTTCAAGTCCTGCTCTCCCAGCATTCATGTGGTGATGAACAGCCTACATTTTATGTTGTGATCTAGAGCTTATAATTTATAAATAAACCTTTTCCTTTTCCTTCTTTCAAGTCCTTTGAACCCAGTCTGGTTGTCCCTGTTATACTCATTTGTTTTCTATCTTTGAAAGAATACCTGGGATTTGAATGTCCTCTGACCTTTTTCCTCTTCTGCCTCAACAGGGAGGCACTAGAGCAGAGAATGAGGAGACAGCCAGCCTCTGCTCTGCGTGCCAGGGTGACCATGAAAATGATACGCCTCCTTTCTGTATGCCCTAGCACTTAGCTGATGGACACGGTGCCTTTAGTAAGCTTCCCGATTTGTGAGGCATTTTCATATGTATCATCTTGTTGGATTGTTTAAAATTCTTTAGAAGCAGATAAGGCAGGTAGTCTGTTAGCATTAAGAAAAAGATAGTAGGAGCCAAGACAAAGTGTTTTTGTTTTTTAGTATCCATGAATACTAACTATATCAATGAAATAGCACCTGATTTAGTACATTACAGTGTGTCCAATAGAGGTGTGGGAAAGACCTACATTATAAAAGAAGTAGGAACCAAGTCCACTTTTTCTTTTAACTGTTTAATTCTGCTAATTTTTATGCATTGTTCTGCTTTTCATGAATACTTGGCAGTTAGAAATCTGGTGTTACCTACAGCTGATTTCCTCTGTTTTCATTTTCATCTTCTTACCAGATGCTTTATCTGTGGTTTTTGAGATCATGCTGCAAGAAGCCTTTGAAGTGCCTTCCACCCAGCTGCTCTCCCTCTACGTTTTATACCATTGCCTGTCAAAGAAGACGGACTTCAGTGTAAGTGATCTGCCATAAGCAGTCCTGAGAGCGTGAATGGAGAGCAAGCAGTGGCTGCTCAGTTGGGTGGGGGTGTCTCTGCTCTCAGTCTGGAAAAGAATACTAAAATACAGCTCTGTGGCCGTGAAAAATTAGAAATGAGTCCTCATTTTGTACATTTTAGTTTTGTGGGTTTTTTTTAGCAAAGTAGAACTGGATGTTTCTCTACTTGAAAGAATCTCAAGTGAAAGCCCCTGTACATGTTTGTTTTGAAGGCTGTTTTTGGTTTTTTTTTGTATCAGTTCTGAGTCTTGAACTCAGAGTGTAGGCACTGTCCCTGAGCTTTTTTGCTTGAGTCTAGAACTCTACCCCTTAAACCACACGTCCACTTTCAGCTTTTGGGTGGGTGGTTAATTGGAGATAAGAGTCTCACAGACTTTCCTGCGTGGACTAGCTTTAAACAGTAATCCTCAGATCACTCCTTAGTAGCTAAAGCTACAGGTATAATCCACCAGTACCCAACTTTTGTTTGGTTTTGTTTTTTGGACCTGGACTTAACTCTAGGGCCTAATTCATGCTAGGTAACTGCTCTACCACTGAAGTATACTCTCAGTCCATGTGTATACTTTGAAACTTGGCACTAGTCTGAGTGACCTCAGACATTCAGAAGTGGATTGTTGCTAACAATTAAGCACTCACCTGACAGGGACATGTATATCAAAGAGTCAACTTGTGGGCAGTTAACTTTGACTGTGATCTAGGTAGCAAATATAATTTACTTAGTGTAAGTATTTTCCCAACATTGCTCTAGGCCAGGTATACAGAGATCCAGAATGCCAAGTTTTTTTATTTCACTTCTGAAGTTAGAATGTTTTAGTCATTGTTATTGCTAGTCTAAGAATAACAAATAAGTAGTAGCAACAGTCATGGTTCTTTATACCAAACTGTGCTCTTGGTATTATAAATGAATGAATGCCTTTAATCTTCACAATAACTCCATGCCAACAAGGTTCAGGATAGAGATGGTACAGAATAACCACCAGCAGGTAGGAGATGCAAGCAGTCTGGCTCTACAGTCTGCTTTTATCCTCAAATGTAACATCAGAAAATCTCAGTTTGGATAGGAACTGAAAAGATTATCTAAGCAGCCCACATTCTAAAGAAGTGATAATGTTATGCCTTATTTAGATAAATGTCATAGCCTATGAGGTATGCCAGGTTTGTTTTTAAGTCCTACAATAAATACTGAGCACCTATCCATTCCATACATTGCCAAGTACTAGTTATACAAAGCATTGTGAGCAAGCATTTCCTGAAATTTGAAAAGAAACATTTAGCTACAAAATGATGACCATAATGAGCACTACTGGAAAAAATTCTATGACAACTGTATTATAGGAAGTTGGTATTTGTATTTTCAACTTGAATTGGTTAGGAAGAGTTTCCTTAAAGAGTATTTCTTGGGTTAATATTTGAAAGATGAATGGTCATCAACTAGTGGAAGAAGGGAGGAACAGTCCAAAAGAACATAATAAGATGTTCCAACTTCCTGTGGCAGAAAGAACATGGGAAGCACAAAGGGGCTGAAGGAAGCCAGGCACAGTGGTGTGTGTCTCCCTACTAGTGGGGAGACTGAGGCACAGAGATTGTTTGAGTCCAGGAGTTCAGGGACAGCCTGGGCAACATAGTGAGACTGTCTCAAACAAACAAAGAGGGTGAGGAAAGGTGATCGTGTCTACAACAGGAGGCCTTAGATGATGAAAATTGAAGAACATAGACCAAGCTAGGCCATTTCTCCTCATCCTAAAAATAGTGAGGAGCCACTGGAAAATTTTAAACCAGAGTATCATGATCAGAGCTGTGTTTTGAAAAGATCTCCCCCACCCCCCACCCCCCAGGATATAATGTTGATAAGAGATCAGAGCAAAAGGCCAACTGTGGCCAGACCAGTTAGAGATTCCTGTGAAGTCTGAGCAGAAGTCTGGCCCAGCAATGGCCCACCAGACTTTTGGGGAAGTAAATAAAGGGATGAGAAGCAAGATTTGAGGAGGCAAATTCCCAGTTCCTGACTCATCTGAACTGAAGGGGGCGCCATATGTTCACTAAGGGAACTCTGGGAAAAGAGTGGATTAATGAAGAAAATCATTAATTTGCCTCTGAACATGTTGTAATTTGAGATACTTTTGAAACAGTCAAGAGACTAAGAAAAATATTTCAAGGGAGAAGTGGAGACTTAATGGAGAGATGTGAATTAGGGATATGATTTTGGAGATTAATTTATATAACACATTAAATAATTATGCTGTACCCCATAAATATATACAAATATTGTGTTAACTAAAAATTCAGTAAGTAAGAAGATGAAAAAGCAGGAATGCATTGAATCCACAATTCATGGGAAAAAAATGATCTGAGAGAGTAGAGAAGAAAGTTCATTGAATTTTGTGACACGGAAGTAGAAGGTTATAACCTGTGGCTTCATAGAATAACAGGGCAGGAAACAAAATTGAAGAGGATTAAGGAATGAATTAGAGGTACAGAAAGGAGACAGCACATAGATAATGCTTGAGATGTCTGACAGGAGAAGGGAATGGGGGTGGATAAGGGCTTGCAGTAGCAGCTGAATTCATCTATGTGGGTTGAATGTCTATTTGAAATGCTAGGGACCAGAAATGCTAGATGTTAGCTTTTTATTAATTGTACATACATAATGAGTTAGTTACTTTTTCGTAGAACTCAAGTCTAAGCACATGCTAAGGTTTTTTATACACCTCATCCACATAGTCTAACTGTAATTTTATATAAGGTTTTTTGTAATTTTGTGCAAGAGCCAATGTTTTCGTGGTATAGAATTTTCTATGTGTGGCATCATGTGCTCAGACAGTTTCAAATTTTGGAGCATTACAGACTTTTTGATTATGGATAGTTAGCCATATTGTTTCAGTCTCCACCCCTACCCATTTGATTCCAAGCATGTCAAGGATAGCTGTGGCTTATGTGCTCTGCTGCTTGCTTGGCTCTAGTGTATGCAAATGCTTAGCTTGTATTTTCCCTATCAGAAAACAATAACAACAACAACGAACCTCAGGCTTCCTTATTTGTTATTCACTGAGTCTGTCAGGTTGTCTGTAGAGGAAATCAAAGCTTCCCAAGACTAAAACGGCTTACTTTTGAGGGTAAAATTACTTGATCCTTAATTCCTAGCTCATTTCCTTTACCTGTCTGCTTTAGAAGTTCCCAGGGTATCTGCTTTTTTCAGAAGTTTAGAAAAACACCAAGAAGTGGCCCTTGTTTTACACAGTGCTGTTCATAGTTAAGAGGTTGGGGTACCTGTAAACATCTGGGTGCCTCACTCAGACCTAGCAGCAGTTGTAGTTATGTTCCTGTTTTACTTCCTCTCCTCCCTGGCCTGAGTACAGCAACTGAGCTGCTGGGGCTCTGTGTTCTGTTTAGTAGCCAGACCTAGTGCTGTGGCTCCTACCAGCATGAGCTCACTGGGCACTGAGGAGAGAGAGCACAGCTCCTGTTGTGGGGCGGGGGAGGGCTTGCCAGGGCTGTCCCCTGGGCCCTCTGTTTCCAAGGAGCCCTCTCATCTCTACTGTTACTTCCTCCTCCCTCCACTCCCCACCACCCTTTTTAATGGCTCAAAGGCTTTGATTTTATTGAAGTATAATTTGGCATCCTGGGTTGAAAAAAAATGATCACTAAGTGTTTCTGGTTGCCTAATTTGTTTTTAAAAGGTATAAATCTATCTTAAAGCAACTTAATAGTGGTATTTATTTTAACATTGTGAAGGAAAAGTCCTACCATTACTGAGTTGTGAAAAATTAAAAGCTTGCTGCATTGCAGTGTGACTGAATAGACAGCAGACAGCATGTGGAATCTTCTTTGATTCCCCCAAGGTAGTATGGATCCAGAGTGTACTCTTTGTATTCATTTTGTTTTCTTTTTCTGATTGAAAAGGGAGCTCTTTGTATTGCTGAAGTTTAGAAAATAAAATACAAAGAAGAAAATGAAAAGTACTCGTTTACTCTAGAAATCCATTAAATATGTACAGTATTTCTGTTATATGTTTTTCTTGAAGTATAAATGCCTTTTTTTTTTCAGTTGTGGGGCTTGAACTCAGGACCTGGGAACTGTCCCTGAGCTCTTTTGCTTAATGCTAGCCCTCTACCACTTTGAGCCACAGTTCTACGTCTGGTTTTTGAGTAGTTAATTGGAGATAAGAGGCTCACTGGGACTTTTCTACTCAGGCTGGCTTTGAACCACTATCCTCAGATCTCAGCCTCCTGAATAACTAGGATTACAGACACAAACCACTGGTGCCCAGCTCATAAATGCCTCCTCCCCCTCTCCCTCCCCCTCCCCTTTTCTCCTCCTTCCTCTCCTCTCCTCTCCCTCTCCCTCTCTCTCTCCTCCATCTCTCCCCCCATATCCCCCCCCTCTCTCCACACACACTTTGTTACTTAAGGCTATAACAAGTTCTTTTCCCTCATGTCTGGCATGTTCTGTTGCAGTGGGAAGAGGAGAGGAACTTTGGTGCATCCTTGTTACTTCCTGGCCTAAAACAAGAGAACTCAGTGGGGTTAAGTTCCCAGTTATATGGCTATGCACTTCTTGGTAAGCTAAGTGATTCTTATAAATATGAGTCTTCATGGATAGACTTGCTGTAGTCCTATTTTGTGATAAAATTATGATTTGTGAAGTTCTAATTACATCTTTCAATTTTAGACATAAAAATTTTAAGTGGCCTTAAAGTTATGACATAACATCCTACCTCTCCACTGACAAGGTGAAAACTGGTACAGGTGGCTGAAGATAAGATTTAGTTTAATTACCAAGAGGAAGGAATAGAGGGAAGAACATTCCGCACACTATAGAGAAAGCCAGCCAGGTCTTTTCTACTATTAACAGAGATCTTTCTGTCTTTTTCTACCCAAAGTCCAGGAGGTAAGAAATGAAGAGTTGGGCTGAACTTGTCTTTGACTTTATTTTCAGGTAAGGGAAGAGAAAAGCAGAGAGCACAAATTTGAGAGAAGTATGAGCCATCCATTAATCCAGAATAACTGTACGGAGTGGTGTGGTGGTAGCTTAAGTTTAGTGTCCTGATTGCTTTGACAATGAGACAGGTCCAGAGGAGAGGCCTTAGCACCTGGGTTTTTAGAGTCTAACCTAAATGTGCACGGAATGTGTTCCAAATAGAGTTTATTAAATGTATGCTATTCTGTTATTCTTTCACTCTCTCTTACATAGTGATTAGGCCTCTGGGGAAAATCACCCTGTCTTGACAATTCATTGTTTCTGCACACCTACCTTTGCACTATGAAAATCATCAATGGTGTAAGAGTTAAATGATTGATTGGTTTTTTTTTTTTGGTCAGTTGTGGGGCTTGAACTCCAAACCTGGGCACTTTCCATGAACCTCTTTGTGCTTATGACTAGCACTCGACTACTTGAGCCACATACCACTTCCTGGTTTTGAGTGCTTAATTGGAGATAAAAGTTTCTGCCCAGACTGGCTTCAAATTGTGATCCTCATATCTCAGCCTCCTGAGTAGCTATGATGACAAGCATGACCCACCAGTGCCTAGCATTAAGTAGCTTTTAAAATTGACCTTTGTCAACAAAATATAGTGTGGCAATTTTGAATTCTGATTTTGATATAAAGTAACAGACAGGCTGTTAATCAGACAGGCTGTTAAACTAGCACAAAAATGGAGCACCTTTTTTTCTGGCTTTTTAGATAGAATTTCAGTATGTAGCCCCTGCTGGCCTCCCACTGCCTCCACCTCCCTAGTGCTGGGGTTATAGATGTGTTCTACCATACCTGTCGTGACAACTCTTTAAGAATCCCTTTTTCCCCAGAGTTCAAGCCCCACGGCCGACAAAAAAAAAAAAAAAAAAGAATCCCTTTTTCCTTCTTTGCCACCTACTTCTAGTATTGAGTTAAATGTGTTTTCATTTGCATTTCGATTTGCATGAATGTTCAGGAAGTTGGCAAGTCTAGGAAAATGTATTTTGTGGTTATTTATGAGCAGAGATTGGTCCCCATCAGATGAGAAGCTCTTTGCTCTCTGTGTTCTGCTATGCAGCTTTATTCAACCCATAAGCAGTGGCCAGAATGAGACTTTGAGTAGCCTGAAGCATCTTAAAGGTCTAAAATTAGCAGTCGCCTGATAAGCTTTGTCTGTTTGTATCCTGCTATAGCTTTCTCAAATCCTCCTTCCCAGAAAAGATAAGTGGAGGTAAATTTAAGACCTGGCAGCTCAAGGTGACCTGCTCCACCACAGGGACAGTTTCCTGTCCCTGCAGGAAACCTGCAGCTTGAAGCTTTGGTTGATCATTTGAAGAGCCCCAAGGGAAAGTTCATGTCCTGAAACCCAAAAAGATCTCCAGAATGCTATAAATTAATACAGTACCAATGAGCTCAAACAAAGAAAAAGAGAAAGGAAACATTTTTTCCTCATTAAGACAGTAGACTGGGTGCTTTAGCACTTTTCAAAAAAAATGTCAGACATTTTCCTGGCAAAGGAAAGTTACCAGAAGTTGATGAAGTTTTTACTGTAGGAAAGTTGTAGGATTTCTTTTCCTGAGGAAGATTTTTGGTCCTGAAAATAGTATTTCCGTTAACTTGTGTTCTAAGGGTATCCTCCTTAGAGGCAGATATGTCAGCCTGTGGAAATTTCTCTCAGCCTGGGTATTCATACACTCAAGAGAAAGATAAGGTTTATGTTATTTCTCACTTGGAAAATGTACAGGATGATTCCTATGCATTCCTCCTCCTCCTCTGGGCCACTGGACAAGATGAGGCTGTTGGTGCAGATCTAAAATGATCCTGCTCTGGTCTAGAGCTGGGAAGCTGATATCCACTTATACCTTGAAGTCCTTGGTCTCAGCCATAGCAGAAAGACACGGCTGAACATTCATCGTTGTTGTTTCTGGCTCCAGGGAAGGTGGAATTGCAGCGAGGGCTACGGGATGTGTACCATAACATGCCTCTCCTGTGGAAGCCTGGCTACCTTGACAGGGCCCTTCGAGTGATGGAGAAGGTGGCTGCCTCTCCGGAGGACCTGAAGCTGTGTGCAGAAGCGGTGGGTCCCTAGCCTCAGCTCAAAGACATTCAGATATCTTTGTTCCTCTTCGTAAATAGAGTTTTGAATTTGCTCCTTGTCTTCCCCTTCCTTGATTTTTGTATTTTACACAGAATAAGTAATCCATTTGAAAAGGAATGAAAAGTAAAACACATTTTCAATAATACTGAAAAAAAAACACTAGAAAATAAGACTACTGTAATGTTGATGTATAGCTCTTTGTCTTGAACCATGATGTTTGACTGATTACCAAGGTGAAAGGTCCCTCTGGAGCCACTTACTCCTTTAGCCTTGACTCTGAGAACTAAGGCTCACCCTTAATTTCATTTCAGTCATGAAATCCAGGTCCAGGTGTACACTGGCACCTTCTACCAATGGCTAGTGAGTCATTACATTCTTAGCCAGACTTTTGTAACAAAGGAATAAATACTTCCAATAGAAATAAACATATCTTGGGCTGGGAAGGTGGCTAAGTGGTAGCGCGCTTGCATGTATGAGGCCCTGGGTTCAATTCCTCAGCACCACATAAAGCAAAAAGAAAAAATGCCGGAAGTGGCGCTGTGGCTCAAGCAGTAGAGCGCTAGCCTTGAGCTGAAGAGCTG
This sequence comes from Dipodomys ordii, assembly GCF_000151885.1. Classification (NCBI taxonomy): domain Eukaryota; kingdom Metazoa; phylum Chordata; class Mammalia; order Rodentia; family Heteromyidae; genus Dipodomys; species Dipodomys ordii. The sequence goes on along the minus strand of NW_012267244.1, from coordinate 16,306,279 downwards.
AGGGACAGCGCCCAGGCCCAGAGTTCAGGCCCCACGACTGGACCAAAAAAAAAAAGAAAGAAAGAAAGAAAAAAAGAAATAAACATATCTAAATAAGTTCATTTTAAGCCTATTGTAGTCAGTACTGGTGACAGCAGACACAAAATCACATATAAACTCTTTGCCAGAGAAATATTCCTTCCAATCTGAGCCATATTTACATTTCTCTTATTCTAACTTAAATGTATCAGCAAGAATGTGCTCTGCATCCAGTTTGGGTAGAATGTATTAGAAGTAGCATGAGGCCTTGGAGTAGCTTTGAGATTTTTGTCCTGACATGATATGGGCAAAATTAAATGGATATCTGAGCAGATGTTTATGATAGCCTTGCTGATATCTCTGTCCTATCTCTGACCATAGACCTTCCATGGATATCCTTTGTGATATCACAGTTCACTTATTGCATCTTCACTGTATCGCAAGCTTAAAAAAGAAATACATAGTGATCTTTCACCTCTTTCAGGAGCTGTGTTCCAGAGACACCTTCCCCTCCCCCTCCCCCCCCATAGGTGAAAATCCACAAAGTAGCAATAAGTGAACTGCGATATAGCGAGGGGTGACTGTCTAACACTGCTCTTTCGCAGATTTTCACCTATCCGGGGGTATCTGGAACATAACTCCTTGGATAGGTGAGGGATCACTGTACCCCAAGATGGAAGCAGTGGGAGGAAAAAACCACTTAGTTCTTTAATTTGCTTTTTGGGCAAGACTCAGAAGTCAGCACACTAAAAGGAATTTTATGAATGCCTTGTGGGCCTCTGTCCACAGCTTGTGTAATAGTTCTCTGAGCCCAGATCTGTCTCTGAAGGAGGCTTCACAATGGTCTTTGCTGGTTTGAGATCTGTGGTGGTCTTCCCACTTTGTCCCAATTCCAAACTGATTCCAAAGAAAACCTAAAGGAGAAGGTACTTTATTTAATTCCTATGAAGAGCAATTCTACCTGGTAACTAAAGCAAACACGAATATACTATTGTGCTGATTCTTTCATACAAATAACCCTCAGCTTGTTTTTATATACCCTTTGTTTTGTACTGTTTTCCATAACATCTGATGCGCAAAAAAATAAAAGTTGCTATTTTTTTTCCTAGTCATATTAGGGATTGAACCCGGGGCCTCATGCATGCTTGACAAGGGCTCAACCACTGAGCTACACTCCCAGCTATTTCCTACAATGATCAGAGAAAAAAAAATCTCATGCTTTTTCTCCCCTTTGTTTCACTTTCTCTGCCTCTCTTCACTAAGTGCTGTGAGGTCACGTGATGTGTCAGTCCTCTCTCTTCTGCCCACAGCTCGATGTGCTGGACAGAGTTCTGAGAACACTGACTTCTACAGCCGACCAGGCCTCAGAAACACAGTCTCAAGAAGGTGAAGACAACCAGGGCTCAGTAAACCTGGTGGAGCAGCTGGATCTAGAGGAGCCTGAAGAGTCCAAACTTCCCCAGTACCTGGAACGATTTAAGGTGACTCAATACAAACACAGTCTCTCTCAGCTTTGCATAAACATGTTCTTCTCCTGTGGTGACCGACCGGCAATCTTTTCATACATCAATGTCACACACAAAAGCATTAGAAACTGACATAAAGAAAACAGTTTTTATTCCTTCACACAGGAAGTGGTCTTAACGAGAACCAATGGAATTTTTATGCTTCTTTTTTGCACTTGAGCTCATCAGTCACAGTTTGGTTCAGTAAGGCACTCATTGCTGGTATGCACCTCCTAGGGGGATAACAGCTTGCCTCCTCTAACAATAACTGACTCCCACTCTGGGTGTAAAATGTCTGGTCATTTTCCCCTAGTATACTGAATGTACTTGGTCAGAAACCTAGCAGATATGACAGAGCCACATTTCAGCAGGGAGAGGCAAGATGCAGACATACTTCATTAGTCATTGTGAGCAGCTTTGTTCAGTCTACTCCATCCATTAGAAATACTGTCTTAGACTGAATGTAATATGTATACAGGTTTCCAGAGCAGCCCTGGGCATTTAAGCCATCTTTGGTCGCTTTCAATGATGTATCCCAGAATAGTTTGTGATCATTGTCAGGAAGAACCATGTGCAGTGCTTAAACCCATGGCCTCCTTCTTTGTTTCTTGTCCATGAAGGCAGAGAAGAAACAAAGTGCTGCCTGAATAGGAACTGTGTACAGAGCAGGAAGCATTCCCGTCTGTGCCAGCTGACCTGTCTGTTGTAAAAGACAGAAGTTTTGCTAGGTTATTATATTTAAGTCTAGGTCATAATGCTGTTACACCATTATGGGAAACTTCTTCCCCTTGTTTTAAGGGAGATCATTGTCGAATTTTTATTTATTTATTTGTCGGTCATGGGCCTGAATGCTGTCCCTCAGCTCTTTAGCTCAAGGCAAGCCCTCTACCACTTGAGCCATAGCACTGCTTCCTCATTGTTGAATCTTAAGCATTAATTTCTCCCAGTATTTCTTTTTTTTTGGTGAACATACTGTACAGAGGGGTTACAATTACATGGGCAAGATAATGAGTACATTTCTTATCAAGCATTGCAGCCTCCTCCTTTGTTTACCCTTCACA
>NW_012267244.1:16274587-16303065 GCF_000151885.1 Dipodomys ordii | reverse complement strand
AGTGGGATTGCTGGGTCATAGGGGAGCTCTATGTGAAATCTTTTGAGGAACCTCCATACTGCTTTCCAAAGTGGTTGAACAAGTTTACACTCCCACCAACAATCTCCCAGTATTTCTGAAAAGTCATTGCTTCATTTCTCTTTCATAATTTGAAACAGAGAAAGGTTAACTTACATTCCTTAGGTTATAGACAGTTGGCAGTACAGCTAAATGGAGAATTTTTGTGCCTGTCCTTTCCTCTTCACCTAATTGTAGGTTTAGAAATACTAAAGAAAGATTTTTGGGGGGTCAGTCATGGGGCTTGAACTCTGGGCTTGGGCGCTGTCCCTCAGCTCTTCAGCTCAAGGCAAGCGCTCTACCGCTTGAGCCACAGCACCACTTCCAGTTTTCTAGTGGTTTATTGGAGATAAGAGTCTCACAGGCTTTCCTGCCTGGGCTGGCTTTGAACCTTGATCCTCAGATCTCAGCCTCCTGAGTAGCTAGGATTACAGGCGTGAGCCACCAGTGCCTGGCTAAAGAAAGATTTTTTTTAAAAACCTACTCAGCCCTATAGATTTTCATTTACCCCATTCACATGATTTGAGTTGACATAGCACTCCCAAGGCATATTTTGCCTCTTGTGTGATATGAATGACATCTCCAAGGATAGAGACCTTATCTATAATTACATCCTCTGCTCACACTTCCACAGATTCCCTTTATAAAAGCCAAGAAAAAAAACCAGGCAGACTTTTGTTGACTGCCTGCTGTGCTGCTTGCTGTGCTGGCCGCACAGCGCTTCCTTCCTCAAGGTCTCCATGGGAGCGTCTCTGCAGGCTGTGCCACAGAATCTGGCCTATGATTGACTGGATTTGCATCTGAGCAAGTTTGGTGACTCAAGAGTTAAGTCCCCATTCTAGTGTCCTGGCCTGTCTCCTTGGCCTCAAAACACCGGGAGAGTAATGTCAGAAAGGAATCATGTTCCTTTTACGTTCCCTTTTCTTCCTGTTGCCTGATTTTTATTACGCTGAGGAAGTTTGTTTGAGGTACATTTCCATATGACTGACCCATCACTAGGCCTCTGGCCACTTATCAGAACCCATGGGCCCCTACCCAGTTTCCAGACCCTTTAACTGGAGACCACATCCCTGGTGCCACCCAATAGCATTGGCACATAGACCGTGCCATTGGCATTGTGGAATGTGTGGTGTCGGCTACAGCTGGGACCATTGTGCTCTCTGATGCTCTACTTCAGACACACTTAGGAAGATTAATGTTTTTCATATTTTACTTCTCCAGGAACACAGCACTAACCAAACGGGGCTTCCATTTCAGATGGAGCTGTAAGCTGGCAGGATGTCAGGGCCAGCCTGCAGGGGAGCTCAGCAGGTGGAATCCTGTGATAGTGCAGGCACTCATGGGAGCTGTCCAGCATGCTATTAGTGAGGAATCCTTGAAATGATTTCCATCTGTGGAAAGGGACACCAGCAAGGCAGACATTTGTAGCACTTATTTGAAGGAAAAGATCCAGTGGGCTTACTCTAGTTTACCAGATGTCTGGGCCATGTCATTTGCATCCTACAATTCTGGTACTTGGAGCTTGACTGCTTGATTTGGAATAGGGGCAAGTGGGAACATGTATTCTACCTGTGCTGTTTCTGTGCTCTGAATCCAGAAAGGAAAACCACACAGGGAGTCCCAGCATAGGCAGTTCCACTTCCTGTTTGCATCTTGGCAAAACTGCTGAGCTGAGAGAGAGGGCAAAAGCAGTGGTGCATGCATAAAAGGCTGCCGCAGCCTCCCAACTGAGAGCCTCTTCCTGCAAGCAGCGTGTGGTTGTTGTGCTGAGGACCTAATCGCTTCCCTTCTCCCCTTTTTCTCCCTCCTCCTTTGTTTCCAACAGGCCTCACGCTCTCAGCTGCAGGCTCTGGGCAGAATTGAGGCAGAAAGCCTTCTGACTCTGACCACCCAGCTTGTGAAGGCCAAGCTCCCTGCCTGTGAGGCTGAGGACCTCGCCACCTATGAGCAGAAACTGCAGCAGTGGCACCTGGAGCGGGTACAGTTGATTCAGAGGGAACAGGAGCAGCGGGAGAAAGCAAAGCAGAAGTACCAGGCCTGGATGGCAGCGAAGACAGCAGCCTAACAGACTGCCAGCATTTAGCACACAAGCTAGAGACTCAGACTCAGACTCCTCTATCCAGCTTCTCCTTTTCTCAAAAGCCACAATGTGCTCCATGTCATGACACTATGAATGCCAGTCCTGGTGCCAAGTAGGGTGGAGAACTAGGAAGTGGCTGGAGTCGAGCCACCAGCCCAATCCCTATAGGCTCTTGAGGCACATGGTAGCGTCCTGGGCTCAAAGATCAACTGTGAGCATGGAAACTTTCTAGTACTTTGTGAGGGTATGGGAGGGAGAAGTTATAGCTGGAGTCAGGTCTCCAATACAGGCATTTCAATGGTTACCCTGTCCTTGACACAGGCACACCAGACCAAGGTGAATGAGTACAGGTCCTGAGACCTCATGTCCAGGAGTCCCTTTGCCCCATATTCCTACTCCTCCTTCCCACCATGCTCTGCTCCGGGCAAAGTTCAGGACAGCAGTGACCTCAAGACCACAGCACTACTAGATCCTAGATGTTAGGCACTCGGCGATATTTCTAGAATGCAAGGACTTCCAAGAAGAAACTTATGCCCTGCCTATAATGATTTTGTGGCTTGTTTTTTTCTGTCATATTTTCCAGAGCACTGTTTCAGCTCCTTTATCAAGCGGGTGAATGGACCTTTGTGTACATACACACATACACATACACGCACAACTTGTAAACACAGTTATAGACACTGGAGAAAATGAAAGATGGGATGGTGCTTGATGTGCAAAACATGAATAATTGTAAAACTGTCAGAGCAGAAAATTCCTTCTTGAGTTTTTTTTTGTGTGAAAAAATTACAAACAGCTTTTGCTTATGGTATTTTTATTCAGGATTGTACTTTTTTTATTAAGAACCTGTGGAGATAATATATTACAATAATCTCAGAACAATTACTTTTGGGGAGATGGAAGAAGTGGTTTTTGTTATTATTATTAGTATGCTTTTTAGGGAGTTTTTGAGAGGGGTTTGGGGACATAGGTACTATACTTGAACTTGCTAGGCAGGCACCCTACCACTTGAGCCATGTTGCCAGCCCTTTTTGTTTTAATTTGTTATTAGAGATGGTCTCGGGGTTTTGCCCAGGCCTATAGTCCTTTCAATGTGCCAACAACTCAGCCTTAGGAGGTAGTATTGTTAGCCCCACATTACGAAGAAGGAAATAAACCCGTTTCCTCTTCCAACTCTGTTATCTCCTCCCCACAGTCCTGTCTTTGGAGCTGCAGCGTCCTCTCCCATCCTTGAGGATTGTGACGTGTGACTGCTTGTTCTCTGTTCCCTTTCCTGGACACCTGTGCTCTGGGCACTTCAGTACCCTAGCCTGTGGGGGAATTCCCTTCCTCTAGCCAACCTGTCAATCACAGCCAAATCTCCACCTCCTAGCACTAATACAGGGCCTTACCCCCCAAAGTCCCATTCTCCAGTCTCCTGTCATGCCAAGAGCCCTGCTTGTCTCTTTTACTCCCCACATGTAAACTCTTTGCCTCTACTGGTCATTCAAAGTTTAGTTCCAGACTTCAGTTTCACTTGTTTGCCTCCCAGCCTGGGCCCATGTTAGCCATCCCACTGATGTTCTTCTTAGCATCTTTCATTTCCTCTCCATTTAGCCAGGTCCAGTTACCATGCTTACATCCTTCAGCCCCTTTGGAAGGGTTGAACTATCCCAAAAAGTAGGTTGAACCTTAGAATATTTCCTTAGTTGTGTCCTTTTGTCAAATTTAAATGAGATTATTAGATTGAGCCCTATTCCAGTATGAAGGTGGTCTTGAAAGGGGGGAATGAGTGCAGACAGAGGCTTGCGTAGGAGGAAGACAGTGTGAAAACACCATGGGACTAGTTGTTTTCCACAGGGGACTTCCACAAGCTTAGAGTTGCTGAACTTCTATGAAAAGATCAGAAGCCTGGAGAAACAAGGGAGAATTCTCCCTTCAGAAAGACATAGATGGCCCTGCTGACTGGATTGTTCATTGTTGTGAGCTCTTGTGTTCTTTTAAGTTCCCAAATTTTGGAATATTGTAAAGGCAACTTTAAGAGGAACTGATACACCAGTTTGTTTCCTTTGCTTCTGGCCTAGTAGTTTTTAATATACAGTCATATCATGCTGATTAAATTCCTCTACAAAGTCATAGTTTTCCCCTTCAACCCAGTAATTCCACTTATCCATAATTCAATTTTACATCAGCAGCTTTACGTGAGCCTAAGATCCTGGCCTCAGAACAATGAGTAGAATTTCCTTCACATTTCATCAAGATAATATAAGCCACCTAACGTAGCCTCCGCATCCCTCCTTTCTTCCTCACAATGCCCTGTCCTTGCCATTTCTTTCCACCTTACTTAGTCCCAGCTGTTCTCTTCCTCCTTGTCAAAGTGAGATTTCCTTAGTGTCCTCAACACCACACCTTCCTGCTTCATCTGGACCCAGTGGTCAGTGTGGCTCAAGAACCTTTTCCTTCATCCTACCACCAAGCAAGCTCCTTCCCTGTGTCACCGAACTCCCTCAAAGGGTTTGTCCACTGATTGAATGGAGGCTCCTTCCTTAGATGTTGAGAATTGAGCTTTCAGCTTTGCCTCTGATGCACAACGGGGCTACCGTGGCAATGGTCCTTTCCCTTCTTGCCCACTGTATTCCATCTGGCTTCCCTCACCTTATGAGTTGGGGGTCTGCAGCACACAGAAGTGTGCCAGCACTGCTTTTGTGTGTTCACAAGCATTTGATATGACTGCAGGTCATCATACAAAGCACCACGGAGTTGATAGAGATCAGTAACACAGGCCCTACCCTCACATAACGTTAGGCCCACTGAGGAAAGGGCTGGCATGTCTGTACCCGTCAACAGTTACGTGATGTCAAAGAGACAGGTCAAGGTGGGGTGGCGGAGTTCAAAGGAAGAACTCTGCACACTGGGAGGTCACAAAGCACCAGTCTCTAGGAACTATCTTCTGCATTGTACTCTAGTCACATGGGTTTCTCAAGTTGCTCTGGGGAGGGACGGCTCTTTTCCCCAACTAATGAATTCTTCAACTTAAAACCAATTCAGACTAAACCTGTACACTTAGGCACACGTTAGTACAAAAAAAAAAAAAAAAGACTGAAAAGAAAGGTAACGTTGGGGGAAGAAGGGAAAAGCAACAGCAAAGTAAAAGTGTCCAGAATGTCCACACATCCCACCTTGAGGCTCATGCTTTGTCACTAACCTTGCCTGGCATTTCCTGCCCTCTAGTTGGTAAGGGTTTAAGGTCTATGTATGAGGAGGTTGTGGGTGATTTAATAAGCGGTCACAGGCCTTGAAAATACATTGATTAAAGCCAATTGGCTCTGAATGAAAACAGCCTTTACAGTGTGTGCACTTTGCTGACTGGATGTCCCCCAAACACAAGCCAGCGTTCTGTTTTTCCCTTTTTGCTGCAACTGTATTATGACCTCTGGGAAACCTTAACCACTGCAAAGGAACAAAGAACTCTGCAATAGCTATGAGAAAGACTTTCAGAAAGTCTTTCACATTGTCATGTGTCTTCTAGAAGCCAATGCCAAGTCAGAGGTCTGAGTGCAAGCAGGTTTGAGGGGCATTTCCTGTGAGAGAAAAGGACAGGAAAAGCCCTCCAGGTGAAGACCCCACTTTTGCCTCTGTGGTTTGGGAGATGGAGACCCTCAAGGCCCAAACTTGATAACCCAGGGCTGTCTCTGATGGGTTCATTAGGTAGAACTGGACCGGGAATCTTGAGAGGACCTCACATGAGTCCTGGAGAAACACTTCGGTATCATCTGATGGCCTCATTGGATATGGATGGGGAAGGGATGAAATAAAAATGGGTTGGGAAGGCTTTGACTTTAGTGCATCATTAAAACAGAAAAAGTGTTGTGATTGTGTTTGTATGAGCTTTTCAAATATGGTATTTTTTATTTTTTAAATTTTATTGTAAAGGTGATGTACAGAGGGGTTAGTTACATAAGTAAGGTAATAAGTACATTTCTTTTTGAGCAGTGTTACCCTCTCCCTCATTTTCTCTTGCTTTCCCTCCCACTCCACGTCCCCTCTCCCCGTTGTAAAGTTCATTTCCAACATAGTATCTAGTGAGTATCACTGTTGCAATGGTTCACCCTTTGTCCTACCATTTCTGTGATTCCCCTTTCCTTCCCCAAACTAGATAAACTTATGTACAAGACAAAGGATACTGAAATCTGAAACCATAAACCAGAGGAGGAAAAAAAAAGACAAAAGAAATAACTGTAAGCAGTACAGTATAAAAAGAAAAGAACCACACACACCAAAAAATTTCTCTTCTTTCCATATTGTGGTGTAAGTGGTCATATGTACATAGCTATTAGGCTGGCTATTGTGAACCTCTGATGACTATCCTAGGCATATACTAATTATTACAGGTGAGGGAAACCATGGAGCCTATGTTTTGGGGGGGGGGGTTGCCAGGTTTTAATTAATATGATAAAAATGATAACTTTTTTAAGTCTACTTTGGGAAATAAAAAGAACAAGGAAGGCTTTCCAATGAACATGTCTTGAAAATTGTCTTTTAAATAACTTCTTAGAAACTGGAGTTAAGTATTGACCACTTACAAAGAAAAGCCCATGCTGCTGGGCAGGAGGGGGAGAGAGAGCAGTTGGGGAAAGAGCAGGGGTTTGTTCGATAGCAGGGTCAATTTGACTTGGGGTGTTTGAGATTAAGATGGGGATCTTGCTAGGCAGCTAGGTCCATGAGCTTGGAGATCAGAAAATAGGGCCACAGAAAGTCAGTTTATATGAGGCATGGAAACAGATTGCCTTACATTTTCAGGTTTGAGTTGGGATGGATTGGGCACAAAATGACACTGCATATAAACATTGGTACGCCGTGTATATGCTGTGCTGTCATCAGGGAGACACTGCCAGCAACCCCAGATTGCACCAGCAGAACTGCTCTTCATAACGGAACTCACTGGGCACCAGTGGCTCACACCATAATCCTAGCTACTCAAGAAGTTGAGATCTGAAGATCACGGTTCAAAGCCAGCCCAAGCAGGAAAATCCGTGAGATTCTCACAGATGTCAATCACCAAAAAGCTGGAAGTGAAACTGGCTCAAGTGGCAAGACATTCGCCTTGAACATAAAAGTAAGGACAGCTCCCAGACCTTGAGTTCAATACACAAAACTGACACAATAAGTAAATACTGCATGCAAACAAAACCCACAGATAGAACTCTAATGACTTTCTAAGACAGACAATGGTAGATGAAAGAGGAAATGATCTAGGATTACCCAAGAGACCAAGAACTCAGGAGTCAAGAGTATTTTAAAAGATTATTAAATCCAGATCACTCAGCTGAGTGTGACAGACTAGGTTAAAATCTGTTTGTTTGTTCCCTTTATTTTTTGGGAGGGGCTCCAGTCATGGGGCCTGAATTCTGGGCCTGGGCGCTGTCCCTTAGTTCTTCAGCTCAAGGCTAGCACTCTACCACTTGAGCCACAGCACCACTTCTGGCTTTTTTCTTTTTGCTTATGTGGTGCTGAGGAATTGAACCCAGGGCCTCATGCATGCACGGCAAGCGCTCTACCATTGAGCCACCTTCCCAGCCCTGTTTGTTCCCTTTATTTATTTGTTCAAGAAACCCAGTCTTCTATATCTACACTGGTCTGCAATATGGGGGTGGAAATGTTAGGTGACATTTTAACTTGTTTCCCTCACCTCCCAGTTTGTGTCCTTAGGCAACAACATCCTCAAAAGCTTGACTAGTGAAGGCAATGAGGTGCAAAATTTAGTGGGACCCTTTCAGCGCCTCCCTGAAAGCCAGGAAGTCCATCCTAAGAAGAATGAATACCTCACCCTTGCCCTGGATGGCAAAGCTCAACCATGACCACAAAGCCAAAGACAGCACAGCACACACACGTGAACTTTTGCCACTTTTGTATTTTATTGTGGAACTGAGGGTTTTTTTTTTTCCTTTACATCAAATATCCTCAATGGAAGAGGGGATATTGCACACAAATATCATAAAAGCACTACATATTACTTTCACTGGAAACTAATTTTCTACATTAGATATGACTGGATAGGATAAAGTGATGCAGGATTATAAGACAATAACCATACACAGCTGCAGACTGACACAAACACCATTCAGAACAAGAGAGAGGAGTGCGAAATGCTTCTCAGCCCGGCCTGGCTCAGGCCCACTTCTTTCCAGGGCTGGAAAGTGTTGACTCCAAACTGCTTGCTGTCCAAAGGGCAGCCTGGTCTGAGCCTCTTCCCCAAGGCTCCTGTTCGGGGATGCTCCAAACAAGAGCAGAGAAGCTGTTGGTTGGTTTCCCTTCCTTTTCAGTTTGTGATGCTGCCTTTTAAATGAACTGCAGAAAGTCACAGTTTTTGTAAGAGTGAATAGTGTTAATACCAGGTGAATAACCTAATTGCTGTGGTAGGAATGCTCATCTCTAGGCTGCGTTGGGTGTGTGGTTCAGTTGGTGAAGAGATAAAAGCTCACACAGTTCCTTTCCAATGGAAACAGGATCTTTTCTCCTAAATCTGAAGCGCAAAAAAAGAAATCATTATCCTAACTCACAATATCTTTATTGAGCAGGAAATCTCCTGTGACTAAAGAGAAGCAAGAAAAGCAATTCCAGAATCGTAGAGCAGCTCCAGGGAGCTGATTTTGGTAACAGAGGGAAAATGGAAGGGGATAAAATTGCCATTAGCAAATGATTAAGTCTTATTAAATGAGTATTGGAAAGCTCCTAAACTTGGTCAGCTATTGGAGACACTTAAAACACTCATATACACTGGGAAAACCATTCACTATGATATGTAACGTTAAGGGAAAAAAAAATCTTTTCTTTTGAATGCCATGGAAAATGGTATTGGAGGGGGAGGGTCAGTCTTTGTATCCAGTCCCACCACAAGACTGAGAAAGCATGCACAAGGTTGGGGGACTTCGGGAGAAGGGACAGAATTGGTTAAAATTGAAAATGGAGGATCATCTCTAATGTTTAGTCTGTGGAATTTTGTTCAAGAATACTACCAAAAAGGTCTTGATCATGAGTTCTATCTCAATAGAATCTCATCATTTAAACAAAGTGGAGATTCTTTCCACTCAAATATTCAATCTATACAACTGGATTCAAGAAATCAGTATGAACAAAGCTCTTAGAAGTCGGTGTTGGTTTTTAGCTCTCACCATGAATGTACATGGCTTGGTGATGATTGGTATTAAATTAATTGTGTATTTATAGAACTAGTAAAATTAGGTTAGTCACACAGGTAGGAATGGTATCTGGAAGGACAGGAGCAACCTGTAATGCAAATATTAACTTTTCCTGTTGTACTCAGGTTTTTACGGTCATCATTGAGAACAATGGTTGGGAGTAGATAGAGTACTGATAGATTTTGTAGGAAAAAGAGCCTGCTGACAAGTGACAGTTTTTAAAAATATTTTTCCCATTAAATCTACTAGCAGGAAAGAAAAAGAAATCAAGGGAGATGGAGCAGAATAGAGTCTTAGCTAAAGACTGGCAATTCTTCTAAAATGTTTGTGTTTTTATAGCAAAATAATATATGTTAAATAAATTTAGTTTGGAAAATTGGAAGATAACTTCATCTTCTATCAAAGAAAAATCAACCAGAGGTTTAGATTTGGCAAGAAGGCTAGAATCATTTTTTTCTTCCCATGTATTATGTGGACCAACTCAACAGCTAACCATTAAATAACTATCTTGAGTATTTTAGTTGTCTCGTAAAAGGAATTTGAAGTAGATATGTTTACATTCAAGGAAATCTACTTTCATTACAATGACTTTTCTATCATGTATGAAAGTTTTGTACCTTTAATGTGTTAGTCTCAAAAACTTGGGGGGAAATAGGGTAATAAATAAAAACTGCATTCCTAGAGAAGCCTAACAAAAATAGAATATTAATTTTCTTTTAAAAAATTAAACATTTGGAAAATGTAATTCACAGCATTAAGTAGACTGCCAAAGTCCTCTGCAAAAGGACCCTGGAGAAGCTTTGCTTAAACCCTCATAATCACTAGCAGTGCAAAACATACACTTCACAGACACAGCTAAACTAAAATGTTAATATTGAAATAAATAACTAGCGTAGAAAATAAAATGAGGTCATTGTTCACTACTCCCTAGATCTTCGAGTCTGCAGGAAACATGACGTGACAGCATAGCACAGTTGTCACTGAGAAGTTTGCCACATCTGAACACTGGGGACACTGATCTGCAATGTGAAACTGGACGGCAGCTTTCACCATGATCTGCCTTCCCAGGCTCGCGGTTCAACGATGCAATGATGGACATGATGTCTGAAACTCTACATGATGAATGCAAGAGTTAGGAAATCAGTTGTTTTCAATCTATTATTTCACCCTCCCTTCCCCCTCCCCACCATGAAAAGAAAAATCCCAAAGCAAATTTATGCAAGGGTTCTTTTGAATTTGGCTCTTTTACCTCCTGGTTGAAGATCTTGAAAGAAGTATGTAGGATACCACTGAGTGATCAGATTGGATGGCCCTGAAAAGTAGCCTATAATGCTTTTCTCTCCCATTCTCAATAGGACATATTCAAGATTTTTATGTTATGGGAATCAACGGATGGGAGGTATTGTTACTCCTGGTAGTTTACAGGTTTTTAATAAATATTACTGCAATATCAGACTTCAATCTTGCCAAAACTTAAAAAAAAACTTCAATTTTTGTCTTACGAAACACTGAAGAAAAAAAAAAGACTATCTCTTGAAATTTTTCTTTGCATTTTCCTGTAAATGAAAACATTTGTTAAAAAGTTCATCTATGAAAAGTTCTCACGTAGCTAAAAAAAATTCTTCTGTACACTTGTTCCCATAATTATGTTGAAATCAATGGAAAATTTAAAAAGCCAATGTAAGACAAAGGAAGGTAAATACTGTACACTTGCCGAGATCTTTCTTCCACCATAAGATTCAGTTTTCTCAGTTCTGATCCTAGAAGCCATTTCAGTCTTGAACTTGCAGTGGTAAAGAAGCTAAGAAAGGCCCAAATTGTTTGGCTGAGGGGCCATAGATGCATTCGAGTGGCATTCAAAGCACGTCTCAGCATCAAACTGCTGGACCAATCAGATCCGCTTCTAGTACCCCTACACATGCACACATGCTCCTTTAACTGGAGTATCTATAATCCTACATGGATGTTTTAGAAACTTGCTGTCTCACATTAAAAAATAAGTGCATCAAGTATCTTTGTACATTCAAGTCACTTCCTAAGGCAAATTGTCTACTGTATGTACTCCCAACTGCTTTGGTATTTGCTTCAGTTAATTGGGATGGCCTTGAGTGTTGCTGCATGCAGGTGTCGCAGTGTGGACTGAGTGAGTGGGCAGGTGCTGGGAGCATGGGAGCATGCCTTAGATCAGCCTACTCGTGTGTCAAAGAGTCCGAGAGTTCTGAATGGGGCTCAGACCACTTGCTTTCCCAGTCTACACTCATTACATTATGTCAGTGTGCAGCCTTCAAACTGAAGGAGCTTAATTAAGGCGTGAAAAGAATCTCACAAGCCCTCACCACCAAGTTTTGTTCTTTTCTGCTCTAGCCAACTTGCTTTAGAAAATTAAGACCCTTTTTTTTTGATGACACAGACTGATAAAAGTGGAAAACTTTGCCTAGGTAGACTCAGAATATCTGTGGCCTGAGTAAATGCAGACCTAATTGTTGGTTATCTTCTCTTTACCTCACCCAGCCCTCTCTTTTTGTTTTCCTCTCTCTCTGGGTGTCTCACCAGAACTCTCTCCTCTAGCATTCTTTTTCTTTCTTATTATTTCTCTCTTTCTCTCCTGCATTCTCTTTGTTCGCTCACTCCCTCACTCCCTCTCTCCCTCACCCTCCTCCTCTCTCTTTCCCTCTCTCTCCCTCTTTCTTGCTCACTCTAAGACAAATGCCTCCACCTAGCAGAAGTCACAGTTGGGTTTGCTAGTGCATGGTTTTCAAATGTTCAGCAGAGATGAAGGGGAGCAGGTAATTTTGCAGTAACTTGAACCCTATTATGGGAATACTGTTATTTCCCTTAGCAATCAGCAAAAAACTGAGAAATATTAGTGACTCGTATCACCGTGACACAGTATAGCATTTTGGCAGGTAATTGTTCGGCGACTTAATTAGATGAATGGATGTTTTAGAAAAGGTAGTTTCAAATTGAAGAATTTTCTGGAAACAAAGTTCAGATCCTGTGGGGTGGCTGGCCATGATTTTTACAGTTCTATCTTGCATGCAGGGAAGGATTCATCTTGCATAACCACTGTGCTACTGCTTGCTAGGACCATGATGTTGAGGTCTTGCTGCTTCTCATGGGTTTCCTGGTACCATTCTCTCATCACCTCTGAGTCATGAGTTGGAATCAATGTCACCTGCAGGGAGAGAAAAAACTGCTGTTATAAGGGCAGAGCCAGAAGTAAGGCAGGTGCTCTACCACTTGAACTACACCTGTATTTCCATCTTTTTTGGTGGTTAACTGGAGATAGGAGTCTTTTAGCTTTGTCTGCCTGGGTTGACTTCAAACTGCAATCCTCAGGTCTTAGCCTCCTAAGTAGCCAGAATAACAGGCATGAGTCACTTTTGTTTGTTTGTTCAATGTGCTAGTCATGAGGGGTGAACTCAAAGTCCTGGGTGCCATCCCTAAGTTTTGTGCTTAAGGCTAGTGCTATACCCCTTGAGCCACAGCTCCACATCTGGCTTTTTGGTGGTTAATTGCAGATAAAAAGAGTCTTACAGCCTTTCCTTCTCCAGGCTGACTTTAAACCATGATCCCCAGATCTCAGCTTCCTGAATAGCTATGATTACAGGCGTGAGCCTCCAGCACTGGCTCAACATGTCTTTTAATTTTTTTATTCCACTATTACAGAAAAAAATGAAGGAATTAAGAAACAACACATCCTTTTAAATAAGATCCCTTCTCTCCACCTCTGACCCAAGTTAACTGCAGCACAGACACAGTCCTGGGAGCGCTTACCTGCATGTTGCTGCCCCACTGAGCCTTCCCTTCCAACAAGGCATCCAGCACAGCCCGGCTGGGCTCCTCAGCCGCAGGGTCATTCCCACTCACCACATAGTAGGACGACCGCACTCTCTTGAAAAACTCAACATCAACGTTCTTACTATTGCTGTGATTGGGAATATAGCACAGGTCCAAATACACGGGGAGGCCTGGAGGCACAGCAGATGACTTGGCTGTCTTGGTGGTTCCTAGTCCTTTGGTTTAAACAGAAGACAAAGCAAGGATCACAGCAATGTAAAACAACGTGTACATACATCAGCACACCTTCCCCTCAGATTCCCCAAGCAGAGCCTCTGGACCACACATTTCCACAGGGAGGCATCAAACACTAGCAATTTGGGAAGAAACGCCATGGCTGTTTATCATTGCCAATAGGAGAAATGAGGAATGGGATGAGCTCTTTGTGAACAAACTCAGTAGAAAGTAAGACAAATTTTAAGGCCTTTTTTAAAGGGCTACATAAGGAAGACTTACCTTCCTAAGAAGCTGCATCTTAATTACAAGTGATTTAAGAAACATTTGCAAAGTTGAAAGGAAGTGCTTGCCATTAGGAAATGACAATAAGTTGTCTTGGTTGTCCTGTAGGGTCGCATTTAATCTTTTAGGGCTATTTCACCCATGGCGAACTGGCATACCTTCACATTTGGCCTAGTAAGTGGTTCAGATCTTAACCCCATGTGATCTCCAGGCCATTCCTCATTTCAGCCTGATGAAGCTGAGAATACAGCCTTAGTGGAGTTGTATTCTCTCCTTAGCACAGAGTTCTACCAAGTGAGATGAGAGGAATGGTCAGCAACACTTGGCAAAGGTAAGTTTGGAAAGCCCATGATGTTGCTAACTAATCAAGGCATGCCATACTGGGGAAAGAGCCATCCTGGAGCCAAATTTCCTAGGCTAAACCAGAAAGGCCTGAGAAACGTGAAAATTAGGATGAACCCCGAAGTTTTCTGTCACTCTACATGCAGTGAGCTAGCTTGCTAACTTGTTCTACTTAGAAGGCTCAAGGATTCTGAAATATTTAAGTATCATTCAGCAGTAATGGTCCTTCACCCACTGTGTAATTAGTCACTTCCAGTGCTTCCTGATGACAAGACTTCATCCTCCAGAATATGACAACTGGATCAGGGCTGGGGTCTGGGTACCACTGTCCTTTAAAAGCATCCCAGGTGATTCTAATGTGCAGCTGGTTTGGGAGACCATTGCAGTAGAGCTATTTAAAATGCCACATTCGATGTTCTGTGATTAACCTTCTCTCGTTTCTCACTGGATGGTGAAAATTTTTACCCTGGAGTCAGAACCACTGGGAATTCTACCAGCCATCCACTGTTGCTTTTGGTGGTGAGAAACGGTCAAACTGCTATTTGGGTAAAGAAGCTCATTTTATAAATAAATTGACAGAGCATTCTATTGAACCTGTCTCCAAATATCCATGTGGGGAACTCCTAAAGAATTCTGAATTATAGCTCACAAGTTTCCACAAAAATTAAAAATGTCTGCAATTTTTTCTTGACATCAAGTGTATATTGTTCATAGAAGCACAACTTGGAAATTGTCAAAAGACCACACACATTTGTTTTTAAAATCAACAAATTGGGGCTGGGATGTAGCTCAGTGGCAAAGCGCTTGCCTAGCAAGTGCAATGTCCTGGGTTCGATCCCCAGTACCAAAAAAGAAAAGACAAAAAAAAATACAGTTAAAATCAACAAATTGTATAACTTTGCATTTAAAAAAAAACTAAAAGCATCTTCAAAGTAAATTTTATTTTATTTTTGTTTTGGGACAGGGTGTCAATCATGTAGTCCAACCTGGCCTCAGCCTTCTTAGTGCTGGGATTAAAGATATATGCAAAGATATATGCCACCACACCCTCTCAAAGTAAGCTAAAATGAACTTACTACTTTACCTTTAAACTAGCTCTTTAAATGTCCCCAAATGCTTTTATTTTCTCTTCAAAGTCATTTGTGTAGGTTACAGCATGTATGTTCTGGTAAAGGTGGCAGGCTATTTCAGTTGAGTTTTATCTGTTTGAATAATGTCATGTGTTTCTTCTAATGCAAGTTAATCAACACTTTTGGACCAAGGGGTTACTTGGTGATTTTAACTTTAAACATGAACAAATTAAATTTGTTTTCTTTGTGTATATAAAAAGACCAAATCTGAGTCATAAACTCAATGTTCCACATAAAACAAAAATCCATAGTTGTAACCCAAATATAGGCTAAAATGTATTGAATTTGAGAGACAGGTTCATATCCCAAATTTGCCCTAATAAATCAAGGAAATGTTTAAATTATTTTTGCATTATGTGTTTGGGTCAATTTATATTACTTTGTAAAGTGCAGCCTAAACTCCCTTAGCCAATTGTTTAAAGGAAATAAATTGTATTAACACAGATCTCTGTGAATGATGGAAATAGTTCAATGAAGCTGAGCTGCCAGAGACCACTTCTATCCAAGACCAACTCATCGCTGAGAAGCAGATACATCTGGGCATCAGCAATAAATTAAGATTGACCAGAAGCCAGAGACAGCTGTTCTTCCACATGGAATTTCCATGTATCTCCAAAGTAGTGGGTCATTTTTTTTTTAATTTATGGTTTTGTGGTGCTGGGGATTAAAACCAGGGCCTTGTGTGTGCTAGGCAGCCAATCTACCACAGAGTCATATCCCCAACTCTTGGTGATATCTTGAATTTAAAAACAATCTTAAAAATTTTAAATTTATATGTAAGCTTATTTTTTGTTAATTTATTAAAGAAAAAAAAGACTCTTTATCTTGAGCCTAAACTGGTCATTCCAGGTTTGTCCAGGAATTCTGGTTTTCCCTAAGCTTCTGCGCAATCCTAGCCTGGGTCACCCCAGCTTGATTCTGGGGCCAGCCATGCCTGAAGCAGACACTCTAAACACACATCCTCAGTTCTTAAGATTTCTAACAGGGCTGTAGTTGTTGTGTTCCAGAGCAGAGTAGACCCTGCAACCCAGTTGGTTGGTGCCATAGGCTGAGCTAGGCTCAAGCCTGAGTGCTCACTGGCTAAGTTATTTACCTTTAAGCAAAGGACAATAGCAGAGGGAAGATAAAGTGTCAGTCTGTGCTCTCTGGTCTTCCAGGAAACAGAAAAGCAGCGCTGTGGCTCGAGTCATAGTGCCAGGAGCCCGCACCTACCTGCAGTGGCCGTCTTCACGGATTTGGATGTGGAGGCATTGGCGGCATTCTTGGTCTCCTTGTCTTTCTCCTCCCCACGTGCGGCTTTGACTTCAGGAGTGGTGGTGGTTTTCGTGACTTTTTCCACAGATTCTTTCTTCTTAGGAGAAGCCACTCTGGATACCTTATCTGAGGATTCTTTCAAGGCCCCAGGTTTGGGGGAAGCTGCCAAGGGCTTGGACTTCCCATCACCTTTTTTAACCGGGGAAGAGGACTTGGTCTTTGTGCCTGGCTTCTTGGTCTTGGCCTTCTCTTTCAGGTCTTTCTTCAGAGCTTTGCCTAGATTCTGCTCGATGGCCAAGGCCTCTGGGTCCACCATGGACACGTCCGGGTGGCGGGGAGAAGGGCTGCGGTCCTGCATGGGGGCTGGAGGAGGATCCATGTGTTTGTAGGTGACAGTTTTGTCTGTGGGGATGGTTTCGGATTCATCTTCGGAGTCGATGTTGGCATCGGCTGTGATGGAAGGACACTCTTCTGTCTCTGGGGGCACGTCGGAGTCTGTCTGGGATGGCGCTGACTCACTGACTGAGGTGGGAGGGGTCTCATCACACTGACGCCCCTGTTGCTTTCCTCCTGGGGGTGGAGGGGCTCCCCCTGACTGAGTGAGGGGCTTCTCGGACTCTTCAGTGGGCTCTTCTTCATTGGCAAACCACTCCAGAGGGTTGGGATTAATGAAGGAAGGTGAGAGCTCTGTTTTGGGGTGCTTGTATTCGCAGGAGGACACGAGGCACAAATCCACATCTTGGCGGGCCTCTGAGGGAGACTTCTTCTCCGCAGGGTAGCATCGGTCTGAAGTCTCATAGGAATACGTAGATGCCTGGGGGGTTTTTGTGACTTTCTCCATGGTCTCAAAACAGTATGTGGACGTTTCGGGGCTGCGGGTCAGTTTTGTAGATGTCTCATAGGAATAGCTTTCCGACTCGGGGAAGCTAGTAATTTTCTCTGTGGTCTCATAAGAGTAGCTAGAGTCCCCAAGGGTGTGGCCTCCATCCTCAGAGTCATCATAGCCGTTGCTGATGTCATCCAGGACCTTTCTAGACCTCTCGGTCTTCTCATAGCTGTAACCGCTCAATTCTGGGGTCCTCGTCGTCTTCTCGGTTATCTCATAGGAGTACCCGCCCTCTTCGGGGGTCCTCGTGGTCTTCTCTGTGATCTCGCAGGCGTAGCCCCCAACTTCGGAAGGCCTGGTGGTTTTCTCGATGGTCTCGTAGGAGTAGCCGCTGTCACACGGAGATTTTATGGTTCTCTCTGTCTTCTCATAATAATAGCCACTCACATCTGAGGGCCGGGTGGTTTTCTCATAAGACTCGTAGTCATCGTCATCGTCTTCTTCGTCTGGGGACCGGGTGGTTTTCTCGTGCTTTTGGTAGGCATAGCTGAAGTCACCAGGTGTCTTTCCTCCACTGTCCTTCTCCATGCCAGATGAGGTCAAATCTCGATTCAAGGCCAGGTGGTGTTGCATGGTGTCGAACAGCATGGAGGCCCGGAAGCCATAGGACTCGGTGGAGGTGGCATCTCTTGGCGGAGAGGAGGAGGGGTGGCAGGCCTCTGAGTTCTCTTTCAGGGCGGAGGTAGACTCTGAGAAGCCGAGTGAATATAAAGGAGAGGACTCCCTGGGGGTGAGTGGAGAGATATCAGATTTTGGAGAGAGCTTCTCTCCTTCCAGACTTTGGACCTTTTCAGAGGTGAGTGAGGCATACAGGGATATCTCTCTGGGAGGGACGACATCGGATAGAGTGTCTTCTTGAAGAGGAGAAGCTATCTGAGAAGGAGTGTGAGCAGAGGAGGTGGACGGGGAGGCCTCCACCTGAGACACGGAGATGAGCTCAGACAGATCGTTATCCTGGGTGGAGGAAGGTTCCTCCATCGGGGGTATCTTGTGTGACAAGCTGGAGTCCTGCATGTCAGAAGGACTGTAGTCCACTTCAGTGGGCCCATTTTCGGTGATGTGGAGCATACTCGCACCCATGGTCGGGTGATCTGGGGACTGTCGGCTAAAGTCCATAGCTAGAGAGTGCTCAGGAGATTCTTGGCCAAATTCAATAGACATAGAAGACTGTTCAGATCGGTGGTCTTGAATGGGTGTCCTGGATTTGGCTGTCTTAGGGGAGAAGTCTGGAGGGGAAATTGACATTGGCCTTGGGCATTCTTCCTTAGATGGAGACATTTCCGTTTCCTGGAAAGTGGTAGGTGTTTGTACCACAGACACTGACAGGGAGTCATCTACTTCTGTGGAGTGCGGGGAACCGACCTCAGCGTGCAGAGACGGAGACACGTCGTCTGTTGTTGGCTCAGGAAACGAACTCGTCGCCACAGAGGCAGTGGAGACGGAGGCCACCCCTTCCATGTGGGAGTATGTGTCTTCTGCCACACCCTCATCTACAGGCGTGGCTGACTTGTCTGAGACAGTGCCTTCAGAAATGGACATCTTCGTGTCTTCTTTGAAGGAGCCAAACTGACTGACATCTATTTGTGTTGGCGAAATATCTCCTCCCAATTTCCTTTCATCCAAAGCCAGTGCTGGTTGCGAACGCATGGCTTCCATGTCGGTTTTCTTTTCTGGATCGAAGTCTTCCTTGATTGGTATAAAGTCTGTACTTTTCCCTTCCTGTTTGTCTTGGTAAAGGCCAGTAGAGGTCATCCCTGACTCTGGACTTAAGTGGTCTGGAGATCCTGGCTTTCCAACCTTTTCTTCGGCACTTAGGAAGCTTTCATAGGCAGACTCAGACCCAATCAGGGGAGGGCTGCGTAAGGGAGACAGAACCTTCTCGATAGGAGATTCTGAGTCGGGCACCGGCTCATCCATGGGGCTGATGGAAGCTCTTTCATTCTCGTCTTTGGCCTCGCTGAATTCAAAACTCACGGGAACTGCCGGTGCTTTCTCGGACGGGAGCTGACTGCATTTCTCCTCGGTTGGAGACTGGTAGTAAGGGGTGTGACCAGCACTGCCGGTCACCGACTGAGATGGTGACACCACTTCGAGAGTCTTCTCCTCGGGACTGGCACAGTGTTCCCCAACGACTTCTTGGGTCACCTCAGGAGACACTGGGACTGCCTCCGCCTCTGTAGAGACTTTAATCTCATTGGGCGTCAGAGAGAAGTTGACACTACGCTCACCCAGGGGGGTGGTCTTCTCGATGGGTGACGGTGGAGATGGACTCAGGGATGGGCTCTTGGCGGGGCTGAGTCTTTCATCCGGAACTGGTGAGACAGAAGCTCTGATGTCCAACGTGGCACTGGTTTTCCCTTCTTTCTCTTCAGAGCAGTAAGCATCGCGCAGGGCCGATTTGCTGAACTTGTCTTCCTCCATGGAGGAGGGTGGTGATATGGTAGATGCCGAGGCATTGTAATCCTTGCCGTCGGTGGCATCTGTTTTGGACCCATCAGATAACCCATTGAAGGATGCAACTGCAGGCTTGGGGTATTCCTGAGGATACAGTGAAGACTCATATTTGGTGATGTTGACAAATTCCTGGGAGGGGGACTCCGTGTCCTCATTGTTGGTCTCGTCACTCATGACATCGCGAGGAGTGGACATCTCATCCATTGGGGTGGGCTCGCTGGAGATCTCAATAGTAGACTGCGTGTAGCCAGAAGTGGCTGTGAATTCTTCGGGCTGGTCTTCTCGATTCTCCTCATCGGAGGCCGTGGCCTCACTCTCTGAGCCTCCAGGCAAAGTCTCATCATGAATTGAAGATGCAGGTTCGCGGCCAGGAGACTGGGCTCCAGGCTGCTTGGTGGTGGTAGTGAGGAATCCATACTGGTCCTCTGTACCGCTGGCCTCCGCGGCCTTGTCCACCACGGCCATCACATAGTCTTCAGCTTCGAGTTTTGCAGGCTCGTAGTCTTCCTCTCTGGCATCCTCTGCCTTGTCTTCCTCACCTTCCTCCTCCGACAGCTCAGCTTCTCCTTTCTCAACTGCCTCGTCCATGTCTTCCTCTGCTCGGTCATCACCACCGCTGGCCACAGACTCCCTCTTCTTCTGGAGGTGCACGTCTGCCTCCACCCTGGCGCTCTCCTCTTCCTCCAGGGGGCTGTGCTTTGAGATGCTCTCGCACACATTTTCTTCTCCGTCCTCTTCCGGCTCCTCAGCCTCCTCTGTCTCTGCCTTCTCTTCATAGTCACCCGTTTCGGAGGATTCCTCAAAACCTGCTCCTTCATCCTCGAACTTTTCAATGTCCTCCACCCCCTGCTTCTCCACCGGCTCCAGCTCCTCTGGGGTCTGCTCGCACTCTCCCTCGCCTTCGGTGGTCGTGATTCCCTCATCGGGGGACTCAGCAGGACCTTTGATGACTTCAGTCTCTTTCTGGATGACGTAGGCTTCCACTGGCTCAGTTTCCTTTAGCCTCTCTTCACCTTCCATGAGTTCTAGCTGAGGCTTGATGTCTTTGGCCACATCGATCTCTTCGGCCTTTAAGTCTTCAAAGTCCTTGGTGAGATCCTCAGGGGATGACATGAGGGACCTCTCAGCTTCCAGTTCTTTGGCGGGGCCGGTGGCTGCCACTCCAGCTGCGGCTGCAGCTGCCGCGGTGGTCACCGCGCCGATGGCAGTAGCCGCAGGCTCCGCCGTCTTGCTGTCCTTCTTCACGACTTTAATTTTCCCTTTATCCTTGAGCTTGCTGGCAGGAACAGACTCTTTCTTGATGAGCTCCTCCTTCTTGGTGACTTTTGGCTTCAAAGCAGCTGGTTTTTTAGCTTCCGATAGTGGCGTTGAAGGTTTCTTTACATCTTTAGGGAGTTTCTTGATTTCTTTTTTGGGTTCCTTTTCATCCTTTTTAATTTCCTTCTTTTCATCTTTCTTAACTTCCTTCTTGGCATCTTTCAGTGGTGTTTCCTTCTTAACGTCTTTCTTGAGCTCTTTTTTCTCTTCTTTCTTGACTTCCTTCTTGACTTCCTTTTTCACCTCCTCTTTTTTGGGCTTGTCTTCCTTCTTGATAGGTGTTTTGTCCTCCTTCTTGACTACCTCTTTCTTGGGCTTTTCCTTCTCCTCTTTCTTTTCCTCGGCTTTTGGCTTTGTTTCCTTCTTTATCACCTTGTCTTTGGTGATTTTGGGTTTCACGTCTGTGGCTTGCTTCTCGGCTATGTCGGCTTTGGCTGGAGGCTGGTCTTCTTTGCTGGGCACCTCCTTTTCTGTCACTGGAGGTTTGGTCTCTGCTTTCAGTGGCTTGTCTTTTTTCACTATTACTTT
Organism: Dipodomys ordii; assembly: GCF_000151885.1. NCBI lineage: Eukaryota > Metazoa > Chordata > Mammalia > Rodentia > Heteromyidae > Dipodomys > Dipodomys ordii. Next base: position 16,281,540 of record NW_012267244.1, on the reverse strand, counting down.
TTCTTTGCTTTCAACTTTGGGGGTCTTTTCCACTTGGCTGGCTTTGACAACATCAGGTGTTTCTTCCTTTGACTCTTTCCGTACCGTTTTGCTGACCAGTGGTTTTGCAGCTGGTTTCAGACTCTCTCGGCTGTCAGCTCTCTGCTTGAGTTTGACTTGTTTCACGGCAGGGCTGGGTACCTGGCCAGTGAGATCTTTTTGGGTGGCCAGCGGCTGCTTCAGGAAGTCTAAATGTTTGAGTTTTTCCAGTCCTTCTAAGATATTGTACTGGGTGCTGTTTCCTGGAAAGAGAACTCGAATGATTTTCTCAGCAGGGTTAGCCGGATGCCATACAATGAGGGATGAGACTGAAGTCAAGTAGGAAATTGGGATATCTACTTCTTGGCCATTGGGCAGAATCAGTTCAGCCTTGTCTTTGTTGGTACCAGTCCACTGCTGCATAAAATACTGCATTTCCTTACTGCTCTTGACTGGATTAAGCACATACATCTCCAGTTTGCCCACTCCCATCTTTTGGAAAAGGATGACAGGTTCAATGGCATTGCCTACATTTCTAAACAGAGGCTCTGGTTTCATGGACAACTTGCTCAGATACTGGAGAGTGAAACACGCTTCTTCGATGCTCCTCTTCATCTTCATGTTGGGCTCTGGGTTTTTTAGGTTTTCAGGTACGTTGAGAAATACAACTCCTAAGTCGGGGGAGATGAGGTTTTTCATCCAGTCACTGTTGGTAGTGGAGCCCTGGGACTGCTCCTCTTCCAGCTCTGCGATCTTCCGCTGCAGCATGCTATTGATGCCAGGCAAGTTGTCATCCCCAATGTGGGTGAGCAGGATGGAGTCCACTCGGTCCAAGTGCCGAATGAGCTTCCAGAAGCAGGATTTTCTTTCAGAGCCTCCATTGATGAGCATATTGAATCCATTCACTGCGAACAGGGCGGAATCACCCCGGCCACCTGGGAAAATGTAACAGCAGGGCTTGGAGAGCTTTAGAAATCCACCCGAGGTGGGAGGCTCCAGGATGTCAAAGGGAGATGGGACTTCCACGGATTCTGAGAGATACTCGGTAAACTCAGAAAGTCCTTCCATTTCCGGCAAGATAGAAGCTGAGTTGAGTTTAATATTGATGAAGTCTTGGAGATTGTGTCGGTCAAGATTGGAGTTCTTCCAGTCCCCCTCTTCAGGACAGAACAGAGTTAGGCTGGCTTTATTGGCAGGATGGGTGGTGCTCAGCAACTCCCCAATCTAGATTGAAAAGAAAAAAGGAAGAAAAAAAAAAGGCTTATGTGGCTGCCACCATTGGCCCATCTATTCCCAGTGATTCCAGGATCCTTGACGACATTGCACAGAGGACAAGTTTCCAAAAAGCACTTGTGTAGCAGTGCTGGCTGTGTAAATGCTGACACAGCTGCACACCAGAAGATGAAGAGCCCCCCTACTTCTCTCTTCTGCCACTGCTAACACTCTTCTTTCTGACCCTTTCTCCATATCCCCTGGCCCAGTAGGGGAACTCTAAGGCTCTGCTCTACTTCCAAAACCAGTGACAAATGATGGGTGTTTGTGCCATAGCAGTTACAAAGTGCTTTGAATAGCTCTCCTGGATATTGCAAAGATAACCTTTAAAAAAATATTAAGCTATCAACTGTTACCAGTGGCTCATGCCTATAATCCTAGCTACTCAGGAGGCTGAGAACTGAGGATTATGGTTCAAAGCCAACCCAGGCAGGAAAGTTTATGAGATTATCCAATTAACCACTAAAAAGCTCGAAGTAGGATGTGGCTCAGGTGGTAGAGCATTAGCCTTGAGCAAAAAAGCTCAGACACAGTCTCTGAGTTCAAGCCCCAGGACCAGCACCAAAAACACCACCATCAACAACAACAAATTATCCATGGCCTGTAATCCTAGCTATTCAGGAGGGTGAGGCCTGGGGGGGGGGGCAGTTGAAAGCCAGCATAGGCAGACAAAGCTGAGAGAATATTTTCAATTAACTAGCAAAAAGCATGAATTAAAGGTGTGGCTCAAGTAGTAAAGCACCTGTTGAGTGAAAAAGACAAGCAAAAGAAAGGAGGCCTTGAGTTCAAGCCCAGCACATACATGAAAATCAACAACAACAAAAATAAAATATATTAAGCTATCACAGAGAAAGACATGCGAATCAGGTCACCATGATATAAAACGTTTACTTTCAACCTACTGAACTCCCCTCAGCCTCCTCCCCTCAAAAGGCTTGATGGACACATTAAAGGAATTCCGGTAACAGTTCTCTTTTAAGAATTCAATAGGCACAAAAGACTAAGACTCAGTAGGCTTTTCCCCTGGAAGACAGGAAGTTATAGATTGCCCATTACAACAAAAAAATTACTAGTTTCTGGCACCAGCGCACACTACTTAAAACATAAGAGGTTTACCCAGCAAGACCTCTGAAAATACCAATGCTCTCACTGAGGCTGTGATGACTGAAATGGTTGAATAATTATACAACCAGTGGCCAGATCAAGTTCACATCCAAGGTGAGACATTGCTCTCTCTCTCCCTGCTTCCATTCTCGTCGGAAGAAGCTGAGGATGGGTGGCTAAGGCCACATTTGGCTTGAACATTAGCTTTAACATGCTGCTTATATTTCCCAAAGATGGGGATGTGGATCAGGGTATCGGGACCAAAACAGCAATTGTGGTTTAATAAAAACACTACTTTCTTTCCCCCTTACTCCTTATTAAAGCCATATGTTTCATGGTCTTAGTTCAGCAACCAGCAAAGGAGAAGCATACCAGAAATTCTTTGTTTTTACAAACTTCATCAATCATCTTACAGAGTATTGACAAGGACTCTAGATCCTCCATATAAATGTTAATGGGGAAAAGCAAGGGGTCTGTGAGGGCCAGAAATCCCTGAACCAATGAGTCTCAACTCTGAACTTTTATTCTCTTGTTTGCTTGCATGTAGGTGTTGGGGTTTGAACTCAGGGACTTGTACTTGTTAGTGCCAAGTGCTTTACTATTTAAGCCACACCTCCAAGGCCATTCACTTGAGTTATTTTTCAAGTATAGTCTCACACCCTACATAGAGGGGTATTTCCCCATAGCTGTTATCACAGACACACCTCCATGCCAGGCTTGTGAACTGAGATAGAATCCCACTAACTTTTTGCCCTGACTGGCCTCAAACCTTGATACTGTAGATCTCTCCTCAATGACTGGGATTACAAGTATGTGCCACTACACCTGACCATCTAGTCAGGTTTTACTTGTTTCTAGTCTTAGAGTTGTTTCCTCTGTCTCCTTAGTTCTATAAGATTCACATTCTAAGGTCACATGTGTGGATGTAAGGATAATGTATGGAATCTGAATTTTTCTGTATGGCTAGCATTAAGAAGGTCATTTTTGTGTTGTTAGCCTATTTGTCCTAAGCATAACATTTTATGTAAAAGACCACAAAACAGCAAACAAATTTTCTTCTGACTCAACTTCACAATCTCCAATAAGAATGAACTTCTATTTTGGAAGCCAAGCAAACTGAAAGGTAGTCATTTAATCTTTGCTTAAATTACTTGCTGTTCAAAGCATACATGACTGCCAAATCTAGATCGCTGCCCAATAATTAACATATAGACCCTCGTCACCATTACTCAAGTACAATGGAGATCCTCTCAGTGCTGACTTCTGCAAATCCAACTATTCATATTTTATAACACATTTTAGGGGACAAATCCAGGATAAATCAAACTGCTGACTCATTAATAGAAAAACCTGAAAATTAAGTTTTTGCCCATCTTAATCTTTGAAATTCCACTCTAGCTGAGCAGTGGGGCAGTCAATGGTCTAACAATCTAGCTCTGTGGGGTGGGAGGGTGATCACTAGAGCTCTAGCTGTGTGACACAGCAATCACCAAGTTCAAAGAGTAAGGACCATCTCATAGGAAATATTCCATTGTTTCACTTCTACCCAGAGAGTTTCTATGAAATGCAGAAAATGATTAAAAAAATAAAACAAAGTTGCACAGAATTCTTAGGAAGCCATGGGGCATGGAAAACCATCAAGAGAGATCTGTCAGTGAGAATCAAGAATGCTCAAGGCAGAGAGCTATACTGCTGAACAAGTTGTTTTGGGTTTTTATTTTGTTTTGTTTGAGGGAAAACTGGGTCCTTTTGGAAAAATAGCTGAATGCAGAGACAGGACTGGCAGTAAGAGAGGCAGTGGGAAGGGCAAGGAGGAGAGAGGGAAGACCAGCCATTCCACAACAGAAACAAAGCCCCTATCGGCTCCTATAGCCTGATTCCAGGCTAGTGAGTAACAAGCACCCTGGAGAACACTGTGTCTGAGGAGTGCCCAGCCATGGGCATGCTTAATCAACACTGATTTGATGAGTGGGTGCAATCAATAAGGAGGATCTAGCAATGTTAATCATGGCAAGGAAACCTGTGGCCAGTTCTTAGAAACTGAGGCTTCTTTAAATGAATAACAAAACCATCCTAATAGTAATTAGTAACTATTAGAGTCTACTGCGATACAAGTTTCTAGGTTAGTAAGACCCATCTTCTGTATCTTTGCATCTCAGTCATCTTTGTTTCCCCAGTACATAACTAGGCTCTGTATACCAGGCTGAATTGCTCTAAGTTTGTCTAAATTAAGACTTTCTGTCTTACTGGAGGGTGCACTTGGGAAATGACATGAGCTTGCTAGTGCTTATCAGACACTCTGAAGTTCCCGTGGTTCTAACAAAGATGGATGGAAGGGCTGGGAAAGTGGCTCAGTGGTAGAGTGCTTGTCTTGCAGGCATGAGGCCCTGGGTTCAAATCCTCAGCACTACATACGCAGAAAAAGCCGGAAGTGGCGCTGTGGCTCAAGTGGTAGAGTGGAGTGCTCACCTTGAACTAAAGAGCTCAGGGACAGCGGCGAGTTCAGGCCCCATGACCGAAAAAAAAATAAAATGAATGGAAGATGGGTAGGAGAAATACTGCTCTGTGGCCATAGTCATCAGTTTTGTGAATGACCTGTCCTGATTAAATGCAGGCATACCGGAAGAGGAAGATAAAGGAAATAAATGGCCTGACTGCAAGATGACATTAATGACACAAGATTTGAATTTCTAAACCATGGCTTTCTAACCACATTTCCTTTTGTTGATTAGTTTAGTTACTGGGCTAAGGAGGAAATACTGTAGACAGTTACTCTTGGGCTTTAGCAAGACATTTAATAGACACTGGGAACCGTGTGATAGCGGAATTAGGTGGGCTGGTGGGCAGCCAGATAAACAGTGCTATTTATTGTCAACCTTGTGGAGGGCTGTGATGAGCTGCCTCCAGGGCCTGCCTCTGTCCTTGATGAAAACGGCCAAGGCATGCTTGTCACATGCAGTGGCAGAGAATAGGGGCGGAACAGAGGGATGGCAGAACTAAGGTATTTATGAGAATTTCTGGCAGTGGGATGATCACAGCTAAGGCATCTCTAACAGGATGGCATTCTAAAGGGATAAAATCAAGTTCATCACGTGGGCAGAGTAAAGTATGGGTCTGGGCGATGTGGCTTAGCAGCAACAATCATGGGGAAAAACCTTAGGGATTTTAGTTGACAGTCAAATGGATTTATCAGGAAGTAAAGAAGCTTAAACTTCAAGGACTCTTGCTGGCTTGGTCCTCAACTAAAGCTCTGTACTTAATAATGTTTTAATACTGGTATTTTCTGTCCCTTAACAGGAGCCCCCAAGTTATGTACATTGCAGAGCTCCTCAAAGCCGGCTCACTTGCCTTTTCCACTGATGTGTAATTATGTGGAGCGATGGCCAACGGTTACTTTTAGATTTAGTTAATAAAAGGCTTCATTGAAAGGTATAGAAGCCATTGACTCTTGCAATTTTAATCAGGTCAGATGATTTCTGGAATATTGTGTCTGGTTGAAGTCATGACACTTTTATAGTTGTGTTCGTGTATTAACTTGTTTATTCTCTTTATGGTGTTGGGAATGGAACCTAGGGATTTGTCCTTGCTAGGCAAGTACTCTACTACTAAGCTATACTCCCAACCCAGGTCAAGACATTTTAGAGAAACTAGACACACAAAAAAAATCCTAAAATCTCCCCTGCTGGCTCTTTCTTCTTGGCCTGAATCTCCATGCTTTGCTCAAGCCCCTTCTTCTAATGCACTTTCCTCTCTAGATCACAGTTATCTTCTGAGCTTTAAATACATCTAAGCCAAACATGATGTGCACATCTGTAATCTTAGCACTTGGAAAGTGGAAGCGAGAAGACAGTTGAAGGCTAGCCTGGGCTACATAGCAACTTCAGGCCAGTCTAGGCCAAAAGCAAAACCAAACGAAAGGACTGGGGGAGTGGCTCAAGTGGCAGAGCACCTGTCTAGCACACCCGAGACCCTGAGCTTAATCCCTAGTATTGTTAAATAAGTAAATACTCTACTACACAAGTGGATTAAGAATTCTTATTTCCAACTGCATGCCTGAGTTTTCCTGCTCTGGACTGAAATATCCAACTGTCTGATAACGTCAAGCCAGCAAAGCATACCTGAGGCCGAACTTTTGCATTTCCCCTATAATCGACCTATCACTCCATTTCTTGACAAAGGAGAGTCGCCAAGAAAACTTTAGGAACCTAAGGAGCTTTTAATTAATATTTTAATATACTCTGGTCATTTCCAATCTACTACAGTGCCCATGACATAAAATAGATAATGTTCTACCCCATTCACAATAACCTAAAAAATAAAATATTTAGGAATTAACCTAACCAAAGATGTAAAAGAACTATTTAATGAAAACTATAAAAAGTTAAAGAAACAAATTGCAGAAGACACTAGGAAATGGAAAAGACCTCCCATGCTCTTGGATAGGTAGATTTAATATAGTGAAAATGGTAATACTGCCAAAATTAATATACAAATTCAATGCAATTCCTATTAAAATCCCAATGATGTACATCACTGAAATACAGAAAACAGTCCAAAAA
>NW_012267244.1:16225506-16273287 GCF_000151885.1 Dipodomys ordii | reverse complement strand
TGTACACCGTTATATGTTATAGACCATGATAGACAATTTGCTCCAGGAAAGTTAGAATGAGCTTGTGACTTTAAATGAGCATCATTATTCCACAATACTGTGAAATTTGGGAAATTATGTAATCACTTAATCACAATTAAAAAAAAACACCAGAAAACTAGAAGTGGCTCAAGTGGTAGAGCATGAGCCTTGAGCTGAATTGCTCAGGGACAGCTCCCAGGCCTAGAGCTCAAGCCCCACGACTGACAAAAGAGAGAGAGAGAGAGATCTTTCATGAGATTGTTTCTAACATATTTATAAGATTATGTCTTTGTTGCCTTGCATGTCCCTCCCCCATGGTACAACCCCTGATTTCACTATAAATGATGTTGGTATATGTGGAGGGGAAGGGAAAAAACAAATCGTTAAAACAGGGATACAGGAGGACCCATTGCAACAATGAGATGTACAAGTCGTTATGTCGAAAAACGAACTTTACAACTTTTGGGGGGGAGGGGGAAACAAAGCAGGAGGCTACAATGCTTGATAAGAAATGTGCTCATTATCTTACCCATGTAATTGTGACCCCTCTGTACAGTATTTTCACAATAAAAATATATTTTTTTTAAAAAAAAGAGAGATAATGCTCCGAGATGCTATGGTTGGGGTAGGAGGAAGAAAGTGAAATCTACCTGGTGTTTTCTCTTACCTCTCCTTTCCCTACTGCCCTGACATCATTGACGGGCAGGAAGCTGTTAGAGAAAACTATAGGGATCCTTTCCCACATGTGCTGAGCATCAGTATCAGGGTGGCAGGTAGGAAGGCAGCAGAGCACTGCAGGATCTACTCTCTGACCTCATGATGCCTGTCTAAGCAAAACAAGGAATCTGCCCCTATGATTAAAAACTCTGGGGAATCTGCCCTTCCGCAGACCCCAAATTTCTCAAGTACATCTTTCTTTGTCTTTTTGTAAATGATAACATCTGACACAGGCACAGCTCATTGTATAAGAGCTCAGCTTCCATCATTCATAAAAATTAATTAACTAGTAATTTTTACTATTAATAACACTGGTCTTATTTAAAAAGGGGAGTATTGCTGAGTGTTGGTGGCTCACCCCTGTAATCCTAGCTACTCATGAGGCTGAGATCTGAGGATCACAGTTCAAAGCCAGCCCTTGCAGGAAAGTCCGTGAGACTCTTTCCAATAAACCACCAGAAAACTGGAAGTGGCACTGTGGCTCAAGTGGTAGAGTGCTAGCCTTGAGCTGAAGAGCTGAAGGACAGCACCCAGTCCCAGAGTTCAAGCCGGACGACTGCCAAAAATAAAATCTAAAAGGGACAGTATTACTTAGGGTCAAGATGGAAGAAGTATGATATTTCTCTATATAAAGTCTTGGCAATGATAAATGCTTTGCTTTACATATTTCTTTTGTTTGGTGCTATGGCAAACATACACACACACACACACACACACACACACACACACTCCACCAGCAGCAACAACAACAATGTGAGTAGAAACTAGCCACTAGAAACAAACTACAGAACTGAATAGGAATTCAGAAATGTGCACATGTGCATACAAATGAGCTAAGGGCTCAGGGCAGAACTGAGATTACAAGCAGACCACTTGACTGCTCATCCAGTCTGAGCCACTTCCAGGCCTCTGCAGTTCTCTTCTGTAGTTGGGACAAGATGTGGATGAAGTATGTGTATGTGTGAGAGAGAGAGAGACAGACAGACAGAGACAGAGAGAGACCTCTGAGCTGCTAAACAAATGCCAACTGCCCTGGCTCTCTGTGTGTGAGATTAATTTCAAGATACAATTCTTTTAAACCCCCCTTAATTTTTTTGCTCAAAGCTGATGCTCTACCACTTGAGCCACGTCTTCACTTCTGTCTTTTTGGTGACTAATTGAAGATCAGAGTCTCACAGATTTTCCTAGCTGTCTTAGAACCTCAGTTCTCAGATCGCACCTTTCTGAGTAGCTAGGATTATAGGCAAGAACCACCTGTGTCCACCTTTGAAAATACAATCTTGAAAAAGATTCTGACATTGCCATGACTACATCCCAAATTCAGAGCAGTAGGCAAGTGAGAATTGCAGCTCAGGCTCAATGCAACTGTGCAATGGTTTACTGGGCTTTTAACCACCTGCGAGTGTAATGTATCAGAGTCAAGGGGGCATGGAGCCTGACTCCCACAGTCTTGGAGGAAGAGAGCCTAATCATAGGAGAAAGAGAAGCTTTCATTTCACAAGGGTAAACACAGGCCAGCAGTGAGAAGGGGGACCGAGTGCTGTGTGTCTCCAGACACAGACAGCACCGTGCCTGATTGCTGCGAAGTCACCAAGAACGAACTAAAATGTCCCTTTCCACAATTTCATATTAAGAAGTCTTAACCATCTGACCAGCGTTTCATGGAGGTCTTCAAGTGAGGCCTCTGTGGTTTCTCTACAGCTCTTGTCTGTGAGAACAAGCACACAGACACCTCTTTGTAAAACTCTGGGGTAAAAGGAGTTTAACTCTAGAAAGACACATGGCCCTTCGCAGCACACAGGACATGGACAACTCCACTGCCTATGGAAGACAGGTCACGTGCTGTGGTGACTTGTATCAGCCTACCCTCAGCTTCTCCATTTCGCTACAGGTGGGTTCCCCCAGCTGTGGAAACAGTCCTCAATCATTTCTGTAATTGCTACAAGCAAACATACTCAATGTAAAAAGTACATGTGTATGAAGAGTTTCTGGCTAGGACAAATGCTTAAGCAGAAATAAAATTCAAGTGTTTCATCTAATTTTACCAAATGTCACTAACTTCCTTCAATAGTCAATGTTTCAAAGGTATCATCCTTGAATAAGTGAGATATATGTATGAAGAACATCAGTGACCCAGCTCTAGCCTACTTTATTGGGGGCCACAGATATATCCTATTTTCCTGCATGTCTCTTTTACTGGATCTCTCTCTGTTTTGTGGGCTATTTCTACAACCTAAGTGCCCAAGTTCAAACATCAACACCAGGTATTAGAAGCAAGAGAAATTAGAAACAATTGGACCAAGACAAGTAGATAAAAGTACCAGAAAAGGGCCGGGAAGGTGGCTCAGTGGTAGAGCGCATGCCTTGCATGCCAGAGGCCCTGGCTTCAATTCCTCAGCACCACATAAGCAAAAAGCAAAAAGCCGGAAGTGGCGCTGTGGCTCAAATGGTAGAGCACTAGCCTAGAGCTGAAGAGCTGAGAGACAGCACCCAGACCCAGAGTTCAGGCCCCATGACCGGACCCCCCCCCCAAAAAAAAACAAAAGTACCAGAAAAGACCAAGGGGACGACATACTACCCAAAGTCCAAGAGATCTTTGGACTATTCTCTCAGAAAACAAAAAGCCTGGATTTTTCTCTGGGGTTCTGTCATAGAGATCCTCTATCACACTTGCTCTCTGTCAATGCTGGGCCACTGGCAACCCCTTCACCACTCCATCTATATCTCAGACACAGCAGGGATGGTTCCAACCAATTACCGATGAGGTCACTCCAGTCTTTGGCAGTGACTCATAGGACCCTGTTTTGGCTCACATAATTTTGCTTATTTCACAGGGGCTGTGATGCTCCCTCCCCTCCTTCTATCTCCCCAGTGTGTTCAAAGAGCAGCCTGGGGCATAAAAATAACCAAATAACTGGAACCCACCTCTTGGTCGGTGAAAATCTCTATGAAGTTCTGGAAGGAGAAAGAGCCGGACTGGAGAATGAGCTCTCCGGTGTTCTCAAAGCACTGCCCAGTGAGCACAAGCAGCTTATGTCGGGCGGCGTCGGTGATCATCAAGCGCACCTGAAACAGCGGGCACAGAACGTGAGTGTGGGCAGGGCCCCGACTCCCCCCACAGCCTTGCCAGCCTTGGGAGCACACTAAGCTTCTGCCCAACAAAGGGCGCTCATTTTCTAAGAGTCTAATTTCTTCCCCTAGGCATGGGGGCAGGGAGGGTTGCACAGAGCTCTGGCTGTAGAATTTATCTGCAGAATTAATGAGTGTGGCCATTAGATCCCCAGTGAATACCAGTTTTCAAAGTTTTGCTTCAACCAAGACAACAGTGGTGGCTGATTTCTCCCCTTACTTTCCTCCCCTTTTTCAAAGCCATCTTCACAGCTGGCAAGTATCTGTTACACAGCTGTTCAGAAGTATCTGCTCACAGCATGTAGGCTGTGAGGCCGGGAAAGACATGTGAATATGTGGCAGGCTGTCACCACGTACAGTCCAGGTCCCCCAAATATCCTCTCAGAAGAACAGGTTCCAAATAGTACCCCCCACTCATCTGTCCTATCCAGAATCCCTTCCCTTCCAGCCACAGAGCAAGCACACTGTTCCACACGCTGTCTCCAGTGGGATCAACCAGGTACCTGACATTGAACTTAAACAACAAAATCCTACCCCTGAATAGAAACCTTAGAAACTCAGTTGCAAATGGTTTTCACTAAAGAACTCTCAGTGAACTTTAAGTGGCAGAAAGCCAGTTGGACTTCCACAGAAACACCACTGTAAGCATCAAGACATTGGTTCAGAGCCCAGTTCACGAATGTTCAGCACATGCTACGTGCCACACATCACACTAGGCTTAAAAGTTAACAGGCTGCTGGGGATGTAGTTCAAGTGGTAGAGTGCTTGCCCCATAAATGAGGCCCTGGATAACACACACACACACACACACACACAGAGTAAACAGAACACAGTCCATTGCCCTTCAGATTAATCACAGACAACCCAAGCAATTTCTTCAGGCCCATCCAATCTACTGGTAAGCCAGGATTTCTCAAAAAATTAAAATAAAAAATACTTTCCCTTTTTAATGTCTCACAGTGGATTCTAGGTATTCTGTCTAGCCATATTAATCCTCCAGTTCTTTTCAAATCATAATTATGTGTGAATTTTGTTAGTTACAAGGAGACTGCGATCCTAACATTTTTTTGTGAACTCATTCTTAGATGGATTGGTAAAGAGGTTCTGCTAAGCTGCAGCAGGTATCTATGGGTCAACATAGGCCACATCATGTCACTCAAAAAAGTGGTACTGGTAGCTCAGGTCTGTAATCCTAGCTCAAGAGGCTGAGATGAGGATTGTGGTTCAAAGCCAACCCCAGGTAGGTAACTTTGTGAGACTCTTATCTCCAATTAACTACCAAAAGGCCAGATAGAGAGCTGTGGTTCAAGTAGTAGAGCACTAGTCTTGAGGAAAAACCTCACGGACAGCACCCAAGTCCTGAATTCAAGATGCAGGACCATCACAGATAGGTAGGTAGGTAGGTAGGTAGGTAGGTAGGTAGGTAGGTAGGTAGATAGGCAACCCAACTATCCAGCAACTGAAGAATGGATCAATAGCTACAATGGATATTAGATAGCCATAAAAGGAATGAAGTTCTGATATATACTAAAACATCCCTAAACAAAAACACTAAGTAAAACCAGCCATTTATTGAATTCCATTTATAGAAAATGTCTGAAACAGACAAATCTAGAGATAGAAAATAGATCCAGAGCATCAGATAGAATGGGAAATGATAGCCAATAGGTCTAAGGAGGAGTTATGATGACCAGTGATGGTCATATGTCTTGGAATTAGGTAGTGGTGATGGTTGCACAATTTTGTAAATAAACTAAAAATTATTGTACTATACACTTTAAAAGGATGTTTTTAGTGGTATATGAATTGTGTTCCATTTTTTTAAGCCAGGACATTATCAGAAATGATAAAAGCAGGGGCAAGAGAAACTGCAGATCTCACAGCATCTTTGGCTACATTAATGTCCAAAGAAGCAATTCAATCTCCAGGGTATGAAACCAATGTAGAAATGGAGCTGTAACAGCAACTTGGCCTGCGTAATCAGGGATTCTTGGCTTCAGCCAAATTCTTAGGTAAGCTCCAAAGCTCCAGTTACTCTCTCTAGCAATAATTTCATGTGTCAGTAATAATAGAATACCTCTGTACATCACCTTTATAAAATTAATAATAATAATATAATAACAATAACCAACACTGACATTTTAGTCATGCTATATCATAGCCTGTCCTGAGTAGCTGGTACCTCAAAGCACATTAAGTAGGAACATTAGAAGGAGAAGCTATTGCACAGCTTGTCTCTAAGATGCTGTTTTTCCAAAAGTTCCTGGGGAGGGAAGAGTGAGGGAGGTGGGGGAGGGAAGGGATAGTGGGAGAACAACAAGGGAAGGGGTAACAATGCTCGACAAGAAATGGACTCATTGCTTTACTCGTGAAACTGTAACCCCTCTGTACAGCATCTTTACAGTAAAATAAAATTTAAAAAAATGAACAAATAACAAAACTCAACTCTTTCCATAAAATATTATCAGAAAAAAAAGGTTGCAGAAAAAGGAGAAAAAAGTTCCTTTCGTTTATGTTTCAGGATACAGATAACTTGAAGTCTGCTACCCCCCCCCAGCTCTACTCCTGCAGCCATGTGCCCCATGCACACCCCAAAGCCTACATTCTTCTTTGCCTCAACAAAAAATTATGGTTCCAGCTACATGGCGTCCTTATTGAGTATGACAATCCGAAGTGGTACTGATGCAGAGCTCCAGCCACCGGCTGGGGGTTAGGAAATACCCCTGGGCCCAGGACTTCTCCCCTTGTGTCCCTCTCCGACTCCAATCTGAGACCCTGCAGAGGCAGGTGCTTACCTCTGTGCTGACTGCTTCGTCGGAAGGGTTGATCAGAACCACCGTTTCCAAGATGTCACTTCGGTGATGAAGGATCTTTTGTCCTGCAAGCACAAAAACACACAAAGAAGAGGCCTTTAGCTTTTTTGGATGGAAGCTGCCTTCTTGTTTCTGGGATGGCAGAAGAATCTCTGCCTCTGATGCAGCACCAGGTACCAGGATCTTCTACACTGCCTTGGGAAACACGGTAGTGCTACTGAACAGGAGAGAAGGCACACCGCAGGTCTGTCCCAGAGCTGGGGCTGTGTGGCTCAGGGCTCGCCAGGCTCTCACACTCTCCCGTTTTCATGGTTGATCTCCAAGCAGCCTCCTGCCCTAATGGCGGTTTTCATCAGAGACAAGGCAGTGGATGCCAGAAAAACTCAACAGGGCTCTTGACATTTCCTTTCTCATGGTAATTGGGGATGTTTCTCCCTATCAGCCTTTCTTCTGGTGAGAACTGTGCCCAGATTAATTAGGAGCCTTATTGTAAAATGAATGACATCCAGAAACCAGGACTAACAATTAGCCCCAACAGCTAGAATGGCTGTCTGAGGCAAGCTTACGTTTTGTTGGGGTATTCATTAATTAATTCACTTGCTCATAGAAAAGTGGAGAACAACCCTCCCACTGGATAGGGCGGCTAAACTGCCTCCCTAAGAAACAAGCAAAATTGGTAGAGAACAACAAAGCAAGGTGTTGTGTGGGATGAGAAAGTCTAGCTACAAAGGGCTTGAAACTATGCAGGGCCCTCCACTACGCAGCTGCCACTTCCCACACCTCCTAGCCTTACACTGTGGCTGAACCAGCCGCAGTCAATGTTGACAAGAGGCCTGTGGATGGCCTTCTATCAACTCTTCTCTCCCTGAACCATGAGATGGGAGCCACAAAGCTGCTATAGCAAGAGTTGGTGAATATATACTTTCCTGTAGCCTAAGTTTCCAGGCAACTGAAAAGGGACAGAGAAGGAGGTTCAGAACAAGGGAAGAGGACAAGAGCATATCTGCTACCTGGAAATGCAAGTGAAAGGCAGAAATGGAACAATAAGGAAGGAAGGGAGGGGGGAGAGGGGGGCAAGGAGGAGAGCAAGCACTTCAGGGAGCCCGTGTTAGTTAAGCTTTCTTCCTTTATACCATCAAAGAGCTGAAATTCAACTGCACCAGCATGACCATCAGCAAGCCCTTGCTCCTCCTCCATACTTCTGTAACAGCTAGGATTTACCAGTAGATGCTAATTAGACATAGCAGCAGCCCAAACTAAACGATGTCCGCATCAGGCAATGTTCTAAGACTATATAATCCCTGAAGAGCTCTATGACATAGGTGCTATGATTTATTCTCGCTCCCTTCTCCTCCCTCCCCCTCCCCCCCAGGCCATCACTGAGAGAACAATGAGTCAAAAGAAGAGAATTAATTAGCCCAATGTCACATAAGTAGTAAGAGGTCAAGATCAGTAGAGTTTGGACTTGAGCTGCCTCGCTGTACAACTTTCCTAGGTGACCTCCTTACACTGGGTTACTGGGAAAGGATTTGCAAAAACACATGAGGCACTATGTCAAATGCCAAAAGAGGAGCTAGGAAACAGATCAAAGGAATAAAACCAGACATACATTAAAAAAAGAAACCAGGAAGCATTAAGGAGAAGAGTACTGACCCCCCCAAAAAAGGTGGGGGACAATAATAACAAAAATCAAGACAAGAAAGGAAAGTTAAGTAGAAGTATTTCGTGTCATATTCCAAACTCGTAAAGATGAAGAAACTTCGCATCAGAACAACAACACATAGTTCACTCAGGCAAAGAGCTAAAGCCCATGAAACTAAAATAATGATGGGGGAAAACAATTTATTAGAGATGCTACATCTGATAATTTGTTGGAAATTACTTTGGGGCTTTTGGGGTTGTTTTTGCCTTTTATAAGCACGTGCTGAAATGCTAAAGCCAAAGGCATGAAGTTGAATGCCAAGTACTGATGGCTCACACCTGTAATCCTAGCCAGCCCAGGTAGACAAATCTGAGACTTTATCTCCAACTAACCTACAAAAAGCTAGAAGTGGAGACATGGCTCAAGTGGTAGGGCAGCAAAAAGAAGCAAACAAAAAAAAAGGCATGAAGTTGAGACAAAGTAGGATGAAGGTTAAGATAAAGGAAGACAATGGTTATTTCTTCATACCAAAGCATCGGGCAGTACCATGCCTGGGAATATGACTGTCATCACTGACTGTATTCTGAAGGAATTCACAAAAGCAAACTGCAACAAGATGATGAGAACAAAATAGTCCCTTCTCCCCTCCAAGAGAGAAATCAGAGCCCCTTCCTTTCCTAAAGGCAGCCACCCGCTGCCCTAACCCTGAAAAATACACAAACTAACAACCCCAGCTGCAGCACAAGCTCCTGCTCATCCCTACCAGCTCCCTGTAGTGGGAGCTTCCTGACCAGGGGCTTCTTACCATCCACCAGACGTCCCCTTCCTCTCTGTCTTCATCAAATGCCCCATGACAGCTGCCGGTGACCTCCACTTCACACAAGCCAACATTCAGACCAGTTCATCTAGAAATTCAACTAATGGTTTCTTTTGGTCCATCTTTGGAAGTCCTGAGAAGAATGAAAAGCGTCCCCCAAGATGCTAGATGGCTGCTCCTTTAACAAAAGCTTTTTTATAGGATTGATTTAAATGAAGGAGGGAATTTCAAGGGAGAGAGAGGCCTCCTGATCTCATGGAGGCTGGACTAGTGGCCTCAGATTCCTCTCCAGGACAATGTCATTGGGGGCCGGGCCTTTCCAGCATCTGGCAGAGCCACAGCCTGGCAAAAGGGCTGTGGTTCCAGCTCTCCTCCCAGCATCTCTGTGGGTGCCAGTTCCCCCGCAGCGGGAGGCTGGGGCACTTACAAGCTGCATAGTTGCAGCATGTCTCACACTGGGAAGCAGGCCAGGCCTTCTGAAGGAAAAGGCCACCACCCTTGCCTGGAAAGGTCTCATTCACTCGCTTCAGGGAAAAAAAAAAGTTCCCAAGAACGAAAGAGCCACGCTCCAATCATTCTAGTCTGCTCTTCCTGTTGACCACTCACCCTCACCGGGAAACCACTGGGTAGCACCTATGAGTACTTAGTCTTACTCAGTGCTGGTCTGAAGGCAACCAAGGTGAGCCTGGAGACAGAATGACTGTCGCCTATGGCTACCTAAGAAAATGTCTTCTAACCTAAACGAAGCCGAATGTAACTGTGTAGCTGGTCCTGGCCTGGCCGAGTGAGGGGCAGGTGGAGTGAGGGACAGCGAGAAGGTGGAGTGAGGGACAGCGAGAAGCTTGTGGTATGGCAAAAAAGGTCTGCTCCCCCTCACAATCAGAGAGGCAGGAGTGTCTGGAGAGCCTTGAGGCACCAGGGTCCTGGCAGACAATGGGGCTTTGTCTGTGCGCACCATGTCTACGATTCAAAAAGAAGCCAGTCTTCATTTTCAGCTATCACTGGGATGATTTTCTTGTTGAAAACCTGACAGATGAATCTTTTCAAGTTGGGGCGATTTTAGTAATGTTTCACTATCCAGATGATTTTAAGATATATTAAGTACACATGTGTATATGTGTGTACATGTATAAAAACACATACAAACTACATATATATGTAATATATTTAATTATTTATACTATTAAACATAAAACATGAAGCAAGCTAAGAGACCACTTAGGAGGAGAGAGAGAAGAATGGAAAACAAATGAATAACACATTGGGAATACACATGAGAGCAGCATAGAGAAACTCAACAAAAGCTGATGATCAATAGGGGTTGGGGGAGAAATAAACTGTGGGGATGGGGGTAGGGTCTAGCAGGAGAGGGTTGGGCTAGCAGGGAGGACAAAGGAGGCTGAATATTGTAGAAATAGATTAGCTCCATCTATGAAAACAAAACAAGCAGGCCTGTTGGGAATGCTACTGGGGGTGGGGGCAGGGAGCGTGATAGAGGGGATGAGATTATTCGGAGCACAGTGTAAACATGTGCAGAGATATAACAATGAAATCCCCCTAACAAAGATAAGCTGGGAAAATGTTGCATGTGCCCTTCAGTTATACTGACGTCTGGTAAACTACATATATCTACATGTTGCTGCACATAGCTCTAAATAGACCAGGCTACTCAGACTGAGATCTGAGAACCGAGGTTCAAAGCCAGCTTGGACAGAAAAAACCATTAGATATTTATCTCCAATTAACCACCAAAGAGCCAAAAGTAGAGGTATGGCTCAAGCAGTAGAATGCCTTGAGCAAAAAAACTTAGGGACAACACCCAGGCCCTGAGTTTAAACTGGCATATGAGCGTGTGCGCATGCACGCACGAACGCACACGCACACACACACACAAATAAATCAAGCAAGCAAGCAAGCAGTTGAATAGGTGAACAAATAAATGAATCACTGGATTAAAAAATTATCAAAAAAATTCTTAAAGCCAAATGGTATGTCCTATGTCTATAAGAGTCTAAGATACTCTTACGGTCTCTCTTTGTCATTGAGTTTCAGATTCATCTATATACCCACACTCTTTTAGAAGCTGACTATGGTTGGATTCAGACACAGAGTCACAACCAAAACTTGGTCTTGTACACATGGCTGACTTTTCTCTCACACACAGCAGCCCCAGAACACAGTAGCTGGAAGACCTTAACTTCGGCTAGACTATTATGTCAGCTGGGAGATTCTGGGCTGGGGCCAGAGCAACCCTGTGTCAATACAGGCGACTGCTAATGCAACTGCCCAGAGCAAAAGAGAACAGGCCAGCTCCAAGGCAGGAGGGACTGGAGCTCAAGCCAACCCTGGAGAAAACAGTAACTACTGCCCTTAAGAGGATAGTAACCATTGGTGTTAAGAATGAATATTTTCATTCCTTTTCCATGACTGATCACAAGCCTAAACTTTATTTCTACAACTTTTTTCCCTAAAAAATGATCTCTTTGCAAGCATAATATAGAAATAGCATTTGGATGGGGGGCGGGGGGGAGGCTGGGAAGGGATGTGAAGGGTAAACAAAGGAGGAGGCTGCAATGCTTGATAAGAAATGTACTCATTATCTTGCCCATGTAATTGTAACCCCTCTGTACAGTATGTTCACAAAAAATTAAAATTAAAAAAACTAAAAAAAAAAGAAATAGTATTTGGAGGAGAATAAAGAAAGCCTTCAATTTCTATTCTGCAGGGAAAAGCAAAGGTGAAGGTCCTGATTCACTGATGATCTGGACTGAGGTGGGGCGGTGCTCTGTCAGCCACCACTGCTATCTGCCTTTGCTACCACCTTTTTCCAGCCTCTTTCCCAGTGAAAATCAGAGCAGATTCTCTTGGGGAAAAATGGCACTTGATATTGGGATTCTATACCAGCAAAACTCCCAGTGTAAAGACCCAGAAATCTTAGGACAGTTACACTCCCTAGGTAAAATTGAGCTAAATGGATAAAAGCAAGAAATGAAAGGTGTGCTGTGCAGAAACTGAAAATTACCAACAGGTAATTACCAACAGGTTCTCCAGAAGCTCTTTTTTTGTTTTTTAATTGGTCATGGGGCTTGAACTCTGGTCTTGGCCACTGTCCCTGTGCTCTTCAGCTCAAGGCAAGTGCTCTACCGCTTGAGCCACAATGCCACTTCTGGTTTTCTAGTGGTTTATTGGAGATAAGAGTCTCACGGACTTTCCTGCCCAGGCTAGCTTTGAACCGAGATCCTCAGATCTCAGCCTCCTCAGTAGCTAGGATTACAGGCGTGAGCCACTGGCGCCTAACCCCAGAAGCTCTTAATTACAGCTTTTTACTTGAAATCATCCCTGGGCATCCTTTCTGCAGGGACCCACAGGACATACCAATGCATGGTCTGTGGAAACAGAAATGGAGGCAGTGTAGAGGGATAAAATGGGCGACAAAGAGCAGCCCTGGCCAGGCAGGACGAGGTCCCTAAGTTCCTTTCTCAGGGAAGGTGCCAGCCATGAGAGAGCCATGACAAACCTGGTTCTCCTGAGCTCTGCCCACCGCAGCACTTGTGAGCAAACAATCAGAGAAGAAAGTGAACATAGGACACCTGGTAACCAAGGCTACATGAGTTAAGGCTCAGGAGAAGCATCTAGGAGAGAGGCTGAGGCAACCCACTCTTCCCAGAGGCAATTTCCTTGTTCCTTGGAGCAAGAAGTCACCTCAGCCCCAAGGGATAGCAGGACTATGAGCAGGGCAGACAACGAAGTCTTTTTATCCCTGCCACTGACGCTCTGGGGGATACAGAAAGGTGCTAGGGTACTTGGTATCTCTTGATTGCCAGGATCCCCAAAGACCAAAAGTATCAACACAGAAAATGGGGAGCTCATTACACAGAATCCCTCTCTAGGGGCACACAGCTCTCAACCCTGAAGGGAATTTAGGTGACTTCAAGTCCCAGCCTGAGACTTAGAAAACAACATTTTCTGACTGGTGTTTCAGAGGTGACAGGGACCACAGATAAACATCAGAACACATATAGTCTGTTGGGCATGCCCGCTTTACAGGGATGCTTACGTAGAAATATTTTTTATGTGGGTGCTGTCAGCCTACCTGGATCAAAATGTAATTCAATAGTAAAACTTGGCTTTCAGACTCCAGGCCCCAAATCCAGGAGTCCCATACGGAGGCCACTCTTTCCCATATGCCAAATAAAGAGACTTGGTGAAGGAGATTTATACATGGCAGCCATGGGAAGATAGCACTTCAGTACATCTTCAGCCAACTTCTGGGGTTACAGACATTGAATTCAGGTTAAACAAGGAGAATCAGGGTAGAAGATGAAGAAAGTATGCACAGTGAAAACAGTCTTGGGCAACAGGTAAACTATTCGCTCAGTCTTTGTCTCTAGAGAAGTTTCAGAGATGTTGTGATCACTTTCCAACTGGGACATGTTGCTATCAGTTTACCATTGGGACAAGAGGCTTAGTGGGTGATCTCTTGAGCTTTTGGATGTTTTCTTTAAGATGATAAGAGCATTTGGCTTGTCCCTTAGAAAGAATAATACAGAAGGAAGGAAGGAAGGAAGGAAGGAAGGAAGGAAAGGAGAGGAGGAAGGAAAGGAGAGGAGGAAGGAAAGGAGAGGAGGAAGGAAAGGAGTGAAGGAGGGAGGGAGGGAGGGAGAAAATAGTATTGTGCCATTTGTAAAGAAATGAAAAGACCTATAAAAAAATCATGTGAAGTGAAGTAGGTCAGGCCCAGAGAGACAAAGAAAGCATGTTTCCCTTACATGTGGAAGCCGGATTTCATTTATAAACTTACATGTGTAAATAGGGTATGCAAGTGTGTACAATGTATTAACTGAAAGACAGTAGATTCAAGAAAGAACTCAAATAGTATAATTCCTTAGAAAGGCCAAGGCAAAGTTCATTAAAATAAAACGCCTGGAAACAGGTTCTCAAAAGGAGTGGGGTGGGCCAAGGGAAAAGAGGTGAACAAATGAAGAGGGGAAGTGGGGGGGAATGCAATGTATATTCTACAAAATTCAGAAGTCAGGGTGGGGTAGGTAGAAGAGGAGTGAGTGAGAATGTTGGAAAAGATGATAAATTGTATTCATGAGCTGCTTTGTTAAACGGCAACTTCTTTGTACAATTACTTAATTTTTAAAATAAAAAAGAAGTCATGCGTTGGCTGCCAGAGAGGGAATTTGCCTTCCATACAAGATAATTATTGATGGATTTGCTCTTTTCTGAAGCCCAAACTGGTAATAAAGTGACTGCAACAGAGAAAGCTCAGATCAAACAGCACAGATAACAACTGTTGAAAGCTTTCAGTTAATTCACAGGGCCCAGCAAAAGCATCTTTTACGTTGCCTCTTACGGTAGGAGACTGATACAGGGAAGGCGTTAGTGACAACAGAAAGTCCATCTTGAGACTACAGCAACAAAATGTTACAATAAAACCTCACACAAGAAAGCTGCTTTAGAACTAGGTGTACTGCATGCCCATCATCCTAGTTACTCTGGAGGCAGAGGCAGGAGAATCAGCCTGAGCAAGCGTATGAGAGTAAACTAAAAGCAAAATGTCTGGGTGGTGAGGATATACTGAATTCACCCCTAATACTGAAAAGAAAACAAAGACTCTGAGCATTTGGTTCTGTAGATGGGGCCATGTTTAATCTCACAGCAAGTGTACAAGGTGCATATTTTATTCTCTCTACTTAATCACTTTGTTTTTGCAAACCCACAGACCTGAGTTTCAAGCTCTGATGAAATCAAGACTGAGATTCTTGTTATTCTGCCATCTCACTTACAGCAGAGTTCCCGGGTGGGTCACGCCCCCTTTCTCCTCCCGATGCACTCCAGTCCAACCTCAAAATTTTCAAGTTGCTGATGGCAAGACCTCCCCTTTGTAAGCAGTAAACACACAGTCGGGGCTGACACTAAAACCTCACACAAGCAGCTAACACCTGCTGAACCCTAGGTATCTGGCCTTTTCCACAACACCGACCAAGGTCTTCTTTGTCTCTGCTAAACAATCAGCTAAGTTCTCCCCAGCCTTTTCTCCCGATATTCCTGGAAGGTTCTTCTCTCCTGTCTTTTTCTATCTTTTTTTTTCTTTTGGTATCAGTACTGGGGTTTGAAGGAGGGCCTGGGCACTGTCATTGAGCTGCTTCTTTTGCTCTTTTGCTCAAGGCTAGCACTCTACCACTTGGGCCACAGCTCCACTTCTGGCTCTGTGTGTGTGTGTGTGTGTGTGTGTGTGTGTGTGTGTGTGTGTGTGTGATTAACTGGAAATAAGAGTCTTATGGACTTTCCTGCCTACTTCTGGCTGTGTGTGTGTGTGTGTGTGTGTGTGTGTGTGTGTGTGTGTGTGATTAACTGGAAATAAGAGTCTTATGGACTTTCCTGCCTAGGCTGACAAAGCACAATCAAAGCACAATCCTCAGATCTCAGCCTTCTGAGTAGCAAGGCTTACAGGCATGGGCCATTGATGCCTGGCTTGTATCTTTTTTTTTTTAAGAGACCCAAGGCAAAACGATGAGAATCTAGACTATGAAGGAGTAAAAATAAAAGTGTAGCTGGAATACACAAAGAATTCCTAACAAAAACATGAACGCCCAACGTAGGCACCAAGGCAAGCACTGGTAGCTACTAAGGAGACTGAGTTCAAAGCCAACCCTGAGCAGATAAATCTGAGGAACTCTATCTCCATTTAACCATTGAAATGCTGGACTAGAGAGAGTGGCTCAAGTGGTACAGTGCAAGATGTGAGCAAAAAAGCTAAGGGAAAGAGTAAGGCCCTGAGTTCAAGCCCCAGTCTCAGAAAAAAAAACAAAAACAAAAACTAATATGTCAGATAAGTTCATGTTAGGGGAATGAACCCCAAGATAAGTATTCAAATGTTCCTTTTTTTTCCTTTCATGCAATTCTTTCTAACATATTTATAAGATGATTTCTATGTTGCTTTGTATGTCCCTCCCCCACGGTATAACCCCTGCTTTCACTGTATTTGATGTTGATATAATTTGTGGAGGGGAAGGGCAAAAATAAATCGTTTAACTAGGGATACAGGTGGACCCATTGCAACAATGAGATGTACAAGTCGTTATGTCGAAAAACGAACTTTGCAACTTTGGTGGGGGGGGGGGACCGGGTAGGGGGAGGGAAGGAGTATGGGAAGGGATGGGAAGGGGAAACAAAGAGGAGGCAACAATGCTTGATAAGAAATGTACTCGTTATCTTGCCCATGTAATTGTAACTCCTCTGTACAGTATTCTCACAATTTAAAAAAAATGAAAAAAAATAAAGAAAAACTAATATGGGCACCAGTTGAGGCTAATAGAAACAGCCTGCAGGTCAGATCTTCGACAATATATAGATATTATAATTTTTTTTAAGCACACTGGTACAGAAAGGTGTTTAACCGGCCAGGGGAGTCAGCCGCAGGCTCATTAGCGCAATCTGGGCCTATTTCTCACTTAGTGATTACAAACAATGAGCTTCACTCTGCACAGGCTTCCTCAACTGAGACAACTGTAAGTGCCCTGTTCTCTAAACAAAACTTCTGAAGACAAAGGAAAATGTTCCTGTTCCTCTGCCTTCTCAGCAGCCTAGAAGGAAGCTTCCTCTTCCGACCTCAGCCTCCCCAGAACTAGTCACTCCTCAATAGTGTAAGCAACCAGAACTTCCTCAACTCACAATGGGGCCCTGAGGAAGGCCTGGGGGTGGCATCCTCCTCTCTTTCTCCCTTTCCATGTGTGTGTGTGTGTGTGTCTGTGTGTGTGTCTGTGTCTGTGTGTCTGTGTGTATGTATGTCTATAGAAGAGGAAGCCCCAGAGACAGCAGTGGCCACAGATGACATAAGTGACAATCTTGTATTTGTACAAACTTCCAAAGGCATTTCCTACAAATGTAGGTTCTTCTACGTGGGAGAGGAGCTCAAGCCCTACCCTTGTGATGCACCTTGTGATTTATAAGTCACATGGTTTTGATGGGCATGTGACCTCACTTGCAGGTTCTTCCTATTTGCCGATGGGGAGCTGAGGCTGGCGGGCAGGCTGTTTAAGGGGAGCTGACTGTCTTGATCCCAGAGATACCATGTACTATGAAACTAGGTCTTCAACCCATGCCCACTGACACCTTATCCCCACGCCTTTCATTGTCCCTACTGTTTCTCAGATGGTTTTAGGGGTGTCCAAGCTCCAAATCCTCACTTTTTAAAAATAAGACTTATCTCAGATATTTTCATTAGAATTCTGAGATATTTTATTCCAGAATTTGGGATATATATATATATATATATATATATATGGATATTATTTTTATTTTGAGGAACACTTAGCATTTATTAGGTACTTTGCCACATATTAAGCAGAACCAGGACATTACCAACATAGTTATGGGTTGACTATTAAACCTAAGTAATTTCCCCCATGGTGTTAGGGAGTGAAGACAGGCCCACCTACAGGTAGGGGTAGGCAAGAGTTCTACCACTGAGCCATGCCCTAGCCCTTTTTTGTATTTTGTTCTTGAGATGGGGGGTCTCAATAACTATGCTGGAAATTGTCCTCTAAACACTGATTCTCTTGTCTCTGCTTCTCCTCTCGAGTAGTTGGTATTATAAGTGTGAACGACTGTACCTGTCCAAGATCTAATTTTCTGGAGATTACAGTAGGTTTCTGAGAAAGTTTTAAAAATCTCAATAGTCTTCTCCTACCTTTGTATTGAGATGTTGTCAAGAGAATGTGAATTACTTAAGGAAGACACAGTATTTTGGAACTTAATTCAGGAGTGAGTGCCACTTTCATAAACAGAGGTTAAAGTATGAATGGAACACTATGCTCATCCTGAAAGGAATACTGCTTAAAAGGGGAGACTCAGTGTTTTGTCTGTTTCTAAGTCAGGAAATCTTAGTCTGAAATGGAGTCTGATACTCAGCAGAGCTCAATCAATATTTGATAAAGGAATGAATAATAAAAATGGTTATGCTATATTGGACACCAGTCCTGGGCTGAACACTGACCTAAGATGGCTGTGTGTTTGCATCTTCATTGAACGTGTGATCAGAAAGACAGTCCTCTCATTGGGGGCTGGGAAGCAACCCCAATTCAAAGGTTTGCATAGTCACTCATGGGGCTAAGACAGGAATTGGTGGCCAGCTGTATAGCCCAGGATCATAGCGGAGACATGATTCTATTGTATATTTGTTCTTGAGACACAGCCTTTACTATGTAGCCTCGGGTGGCCTTTTACATGTACCTAGAGCTTATGGTTCTCCTGCTTCTGCTGCAATTACAGGCCTGAACCACCAGGTCTGGCTTTGCCATTTCAAGAGGGAGGAAAGTAGGCCGATGGCAGTGACTTTGGTGTGGGGCAGTCTAAGTCTGAGGCCTGTGGGCCTCACCCAGATGACTTGGTCCTGTGGACAGGCAAAAATGTGCCTGCTTAGATGACAGATTGGATCAGAAGCAAGATGTGCTTTCAGCGATGCCCTTGAAGAGCAAATGGGAAATGTTCCTAAAGGGAAGGCAAAAGCAAGGTGTTGGAGACAAATCCAGTTCACTTTGCCCCACCCCAAGAGGACCAGTACCTGCAGTGCTGTCCTGTTCCCTACGCTAACATCACTTCTGCACGGAGGAGACTTGAGGCAAGACATTTCAGACATTAAATAGTCTAATGAGAACTCATACCTGTCTTTTTTTTTTTTTTTCTGGTCCTGGGGCTTGAACTCTAGGCTTGGGTGCTGTCTTTTACTCAAGGCAAGCACTCAACCACATGAGCTACCGCACCACTTCCAGCTTTTTTGAATAGTATATTAGAGATAAGAGTCTCACGAAATTTCCTGCCCAGGCTGGCTTTGAACTGCGATCCTCAGACCTCAGCCTCTTGAGTAGCTAGGATTACAAGTGTGAACCACCAGCACTCAGCTCATACCTGGTCTTAAAGACCATCCTTGTTATACACAAACTTGGGAATCCCTAAACACTCTTGGTCTGACCTTCATCTACACTGCTGTGGCACATTACCTGGAATCTGGGCCTAGCTTTATTTCCCATTAGAGATCTGGGTGGAGAAAAACCAGTGTGGAAGTTCTCAGACAAGTATTTCCCACAGTCACCAGGGGCACGCCATTGCAGATCTGCATGGCCTACCCTCACACTTTCTGGATTCTGCAGGATGGGGGAGGCTTGAGACTCTACATTTCAGCAACCTCTCAGTGATGCTCATGGACCTGTGGATCTCTTCTTCGAGACACAAGACAGTGTGAAGGTAAATTCTCTCTGGACAATAACAACATGGTAAGTGGCTTTGCTTCAAATCATTCTCACACTGTTTTCGTATATTACTATCCTAATGCCTGAACATTCTCTAGAATGATTTCCCTTGGGAGGAAGTATTGATTCTTGGAATCATTTGACAGGTTTATCTGATATTTAATTTGCCATCAAACTTCTGCCATTGAGCAGATCCATGGAGATGGTTGACCTTTTGCTTTCATTTGTTCTTCTCACAACCAAAGCCTTTAAAACAGAAACTATATTAGCCTTTTTTTTTTGAGGGGAGGAATTAGGGGAGCAGGGACAAGTTGGCCTTAGCTATTGAAAAGGAAAAACAAACAAACAAACAAAGCTGACATAATACACTTAAACAATTACCTATCCCTTGGGAGACCTTTGGCCCTGGACCAGGGAGAAATAGTATGGGCTGAAATGAAGTCTTGCAGTGGTGACTTGAAGCTGGACATAGCAATTCACCAGAAAGGGAGTTCTAAAGATCAAGGATGACACTCAAAAGGCCGGAGATCTATTCCCAGCTGAAGTGGGGGCTTGGGGGCTGTCATCTGCCACAGGTAATGTATAGGGCTGGGCTCCAGACAAAATGAATAAACCTGGTCATCTCTCCAAAACATTTCACGTGAAGGCTCAGTCCAAAGGGCCTGTGATTTTTGTTGTTTGTTTAAGTTGTGTTTATTTATAGCCCACATTTGAAAGGTCAAGTGGGATGGCTAACTCGTTCATGAGCACTGACTCGGCATCTGATATTTGCACACTGCACTATGCCTGTGGCCTTCACTCATGGCTGGATGCTTGGCTGCCAACAAAGCACACCTGGTTCTCACTGACCTTGGCCTTCCCTTTCCCAGGGTTGACAGGTGATTCTCAGCACACCAGAAATAGAGCTCCTCCTGGTTCCTTTCATTTTCCTTCTGCAGCCTGGCTCTCAACTCCTCTCAGTAGGGTATGAGTGAATTCCAAGCATAACCTTCCATCTTTAATCCTGTCTCTTTAAACCCAAGGCCTATGGACAGTCTTTCACAATCTCTCCTGCACCTCTGGTTCTATCATTTACTGTGCTAGTCTCACAGACAGTCCTAGAAAAACCATCACATCGCTCACACTGCCCTCCTTCCTATTGTCCTTTTCCTCCTCTTCTCTACTACTCTCTTTTCCTTTCTCTCCCTTTTCCTCTCTCTACCCCCCTCTTCCCTTTCTTTTGTGCCAGTAACAGGACTTGAACTCAGGGCCTGTGCACTTGTCCTTTAGCTTTTGTGCTCAAAGCTGGCATTCTACCACCACTTGAGCCACATCCCCACTCTGTCTTTTTGCTGGTTGATTGGAGAGAAGAGTCTCACAGACTTTTCTGACTGGGTTGACTGAGCCTCTGTCCTCAGATCTCAGCCTTCTGAATAGCTAGCATTACAGGTGTGAGCCTTGAACATCCAGTTGATCCTTTGTCTTATTTTAAGCAGAGAAATAAGTCTCCCCCCCCCCACTTCCGCTTTACCTTTCCTACTCTGTATGTTGTCTTTAGTGGCAGCAGAAGTGTAATATGTTTTGGACACTTGATAAGCTCCACAAACAAAAACCATAGGTGGGTATTTTGGCCTTACTCACTAAACATTAAAGAGGACCCTACAACAAAGTCTTGCAAAGTAGCTGCTTTGACCATGTTTTCAGTTACTGAGCCACTGTGTATGATAGGAGGTAGTTCTAGTTCCTCTCAATGGGCAAAGAGAAAGGAAAATTTTAATGGAACAACTCAGCTCTCTTCCGTTAGCTAAATCCAACCTGGTATTTTAGTAGTAAAATATTTTCTTTTTTGGGGGGGGTGTCCAGTAGTGGGGCCTTAACTCTGGGCCTGGGCACTGTCTCTCAGCTCTTCAGCTCAAGGCTAGCACTCTACCACTTGAGCCACAGGCCACTTCTGGCTTTTTTCTTTTTGCTTATATGGCTCTACCACTGAGCCACCTTCCCAGCCCCAGTAAAATATTTTCTAAGATGGTAAAGGGGAGCTATTGCTTGAACAAATGCAGTATTCTCTTAGAAACATCCCATGAAGAGTACAGCTTCTTGCTGCCCCTTTCTACTGTTTTAGAGAAAATGAAGAAAGACAGGATCCAGGTTGCTGCAACTCAGGGCCATGATGAAGTAGACTTTGGTGCTCAAATGGAAGCTCTTGACTCTTCAAGTTAGCCACTGAG
Source organism: Dipodomys ordii (assembly GCF_000151885.1). Taxonomy (NCBI): domain Eukaryota; kingdom Metazoa; phylum Chordata; class Mammalia; order Rodentia; family Heteromyidae; genus Dipodomys; species Dipodomys ordii. The sequence goes on along the minus strand of NW_012267244.1, from coordinate 16,251,685 downwards.
TTTTGTGTATGTGTTGGGGGGAGGGAGGGTGTTTGTTTTTGCTTTATTTTTGTTTTGTTTTGCTTTGTTTTTGTTTTGTTTTGTTAACTGGTACTGGGGCTGGGGCTTAAACTCAGGGCATTGCATGCTTGTCTGACTTTTTTGCTCAGGGCTGCCAGTCTACCACTTGAGCTACAACTCTCTTTGGGGTTTTTTGTTGTTTAACTGGAGATGAGAGTCTCACAATCTGGGCTGGCTACCACAGTTCTCAGATCTAGCTTCCTGAGTAGCTACAATTATAGGTTTGAGCCACCAGAGCCTAGCTACCCACTGAGTTGTTGTTGTTGTTGTTTTTCTTTTTTAGCTAACACCGTATCATTTTAATGAGGCATGCTAATAGCTTACATGAAATAAACCAGTAACTTATTATATGCTAATCAGATATTAATGCTGATTCACCATTACATACATGTTTTTACCCCAGTGGGATCATTTGTTTGAAGGCTGCTTGCAGGGCATTTTTGATGATAATATGAATTAAGACATCAGCCCTATTTAAATTGAATTCATTCTTAATGGATCCAGCTCACATGCTATTTCCTCTGGGAATATCACTCTAACCACTCAAACATCTACAATTTTCTCTTTGCTCACAATTCTGACAGTGGTTAAGTTATCTCTATCACATAACTGAGTAGAAGGTGCTTAAAATTTTACACTAATTATTGTCTCCAACAAAATTATGACATGTCAGTTAACAAAATACTTGCATATACTTCTACATACAGTGTCTTACTTGAATTTCCTGAGAAGGTAACAATTGCTGTATAAGTCCAAGTCTAGATCAGAGCCTTCTAAAACCTAGCCTTTTTCAAAACAGGACAACCAAAAATATGGTTACCTCAGTTATACCCCAATCCATCACGTTTCTGAACAGGATTACCCTAAAGTACAAACAGCCTTCAGAAGTGAGCTGACTGGAAGGTTACTTGTGGGACCCCAAAAACATACTCATGTGCCATCCTTAGTGTCACTGTCTCATTTCAAAAAACAACACTGACCAGTTTTTTTGTGTGTGCCAGTCCTGAAGCTTGAACTCAGAGCCTGGGCATTGTCCCTTAGCTCTTTCACTCAAGGCTACTGTTCCACCACTTGAGCCACAGCTCCACTTCCAGCTTTTTGGTGGTTAATTAAGGATAAAGGTCTCACAGACTTTCCTGCCCAGGCTGGCTTTGAACCATGAATCCTCAGATCTCAGTCTCCTTTACTAGTATGAGCCACTGGTTCCTGGATAATATCCAGGTCTTTTTACATGGTTAAGACCCCCAAATTAAAATATTCAGAGATGTCAGGAGAGATTTAAGTTTTTCTGGCTCCCTCACAAACACATTGGATATTGTCTCCCATTTTTTTAGTCAGCCCTTCCTTTTCAGTTCCCAAATGAAGGAAGGCTTCATTTTGACTTTATACTCAAGTACAAGGTCTTAACAAGGTCACTCTTAGGGGGGGTTCCACAGCATACTCCCAAAACATATGTTTTGCTGAAGGTTCATTTATTTTTACTGTAATAATTTATTTTAAATTTATCTTTAAGTGAGTACTGTATTCTGAGCCAATAGATGCTAGCTCTTCTTAGTCACGGACAGGAAACCTGAGGCAAAAATGGTTCAAGGGAGTCCAGTAAATTCTAACCTTTTCTATCGTCTTTTAAGAAAGACTGAGATTGTGGATATGGCTCAGTGGTACAGCTTGCCAAGCAGATGTGAGGCTTTAGCAGGTGTGGGGTTCTATTCCCAGCACTTCCAGAGGGAGGGAAGAAAGAAGAGAGGGAGGAAAGGGGGGAGGAGGGAAGGAAGAAGAGAGAGAAGGAGGAGGCAGGCTGAAATGTCAGGTTAGAATAAGTTCAGTGAAAGAGGAAAATAATCTGGGGACTTGGGAAAAACTTACTCATGAGGAAGTCCCTGCATTATAATTTCCATGTCAATTTCTCATAAGAAAGAGAACACATGTAACTTACTTTCTACATGTCTTACATGTTCCTCAATTGGTTATTTGATATATTTTATATACCTGGAATGTATGTGATTATCTGTATTAAATCAATAAAAATTCTCATAATTCATTACTCTTTGTTCTGTCATATAAAGTATCATACATTTTCTCTCTGTAAAAATGCCAATGGGTAAGCAAGCCAGCTCTGAAAAAGAAAGGACACATTTGAAAGACACAGAGAATCAAAACTAGGATGGGAAAGGCAGGAGCTGAGGAAGTGGAGGGCCTTCATCTCCGGGCACCTTGGCAGAGAAGCAAGAATGGGATGGAGAGAGGGCAGACAGGAGGGTCCATGCTTGGTCTGCTTTCAGAGATTCCGCAGCTAACTGGGAAAACCTAACCTTGATCCTGGCTCTAGTTCATTCAAGGACAAAAGAACTCTAAGCCAAGAAAAGTGTGACCTGTGCCATGGGCTACATTTGAGGCTGGGAATCTTTTCTAAAAGGGACAGAGAACCCTCTGCTACAATCCTGACTGTAAGACTGATATGCAGAAGACCAGAGGCTAGAGAGTGCTGATCACAATGCAGGGGGCTCCCAACTGCACTGAGAGGTACCTGGCACTCTCTCTAAACCTGTTTTGGGAATCTTCAGCCCAAGGCCATCCTATATGGACAGGCAGGTAAAGGGTGACTGTAGTCTAGGTAGTTATTCTGCAAGTTATATTCTTGAAGAAAAGGGACCATTGCTCTTCTTACTACAAGGAAACCCCAGTGGGACCTGACCTCTGTGTCAATGAAGAGATTCTAGAACCTTCATGACTTCACTACTCTTGATCCATCTCTGTCAGCATGTTCCTAACTGAAATGGGACCAAAATCCTAGCCCCAGTTGCTCTTTCTCCCTCAAGTTTAGTTTCTCAAAAGGAATCTTGGGAGTTGGGAGGTGTGGTTCAATGGTCCCAGGTTCAAAACACAGCACTTAAAAAAAAAAAGAAGAACAATATGCCCAGCCACCCTCAGGCAACCAACACATGGCAGAAATGGAGATTTTATTAGATCACATAGGGGCTTCCCAATTAACATGCAATTGTGTGGTTAGCATCTTCTGTGTACCGGTAGTTTGATTTGGGAAGAAAAAAACTCGTATCTAAATTTATTTGAAATTTCAAATTTATCATGAAATTTTCTAAATGTTTAATATCTATAAAACTGCTTTAAAGGATAAATGACATTGTTTTTTGAAATTAATGAATCAACGGTTACTGGAGAAAGATGCAAAATTTAGTTATCAGGACTTCAACTCAGAATTTTTGTGTTAATGATAAAGGAAAAGGATATTGCTCTTCTCTGCCCCATTTTGTTGTCAATATAAAAAGTCTTTGTATTCTAATTTCATAAGCGGAATCATTCTCTAAATATCTGGCTTTGTTTTTATTTGACTTAAAGAATAACAGTCACCCAATTAGGGTATCTCACAGAACACTAGAGGTCCACAGTCTAAAACATCAAAAAATATTCTGCATGGTAAGTATTTTATGTCCTCTTGTCTGTCTACTTGTCTCTTGGTTTGCATCTATACCATTAAAGCTACAAACTATAACCAGAAAGATTTTTCTGTGTGTGCATTTACTTATGGTTAGGATCTCAGACTCTGGAATGAGATTTTATGGGTTCAAATTTCTCTACCATCAGGAAAGAGACACCATCTCAATAACTTATCTCCTCATCTATATATAATAATATCTCCCTCACAGGGATGAGATAAGGAATAAGCAGTTGTTTGTAGTATGCAAATAGAAGATTGTTCTTAAAGAGTGTTAGCACCATGTATGTGTTAGGTACAACCATTATGTTTAATGGATCTCATCATCACTCTCTCACTCTTCTCCTTAGAAACATTCCATTACTTGATACATGCATCTGAATGTATGATGAAGCTAAACTCATTTATACAACTCATGAGAGGAGACTCATGATTTGGCCCACCCATTCCACCTCATCTTCTTCTTATCCCCATTAAGAGAGAAAACTGTTGGCACTTCCCAGAAGTTTCTTTGTCCCATCTGGTCTTTCTGGGTCTTTGCACATGCTGTGGTCTCTACCCAGAATCCGCATCTCTTCCTATGTTTTTTGTTTTTGTTTTTTGGCTATCCCTACTTGTCCAGGTTTCTGAGAACCCTCCCAAGCCCTGCCCCTTGGAGCACCTGGGGCCATTCTTATTTGCACAAATACCACACTGCTCTGATGTTGGAGATCAAATCTCAAGATGGCATCTGGTGCTTTCTTACAAAAAGATGTGTGCCATTTATTAATTATTCATCAGTGAAGATAACTATGAGGAAAGGCCTTCTTAACTGATGCTGTGGCTAAATGTTTTGAAATGAGTACAATAATATTGGTTATATAAATGGATGCTTAATAGTTTTAAAGAGGCTTTACAAATGAGGCAGATGGGAATAGAGACAGATGCAGATTCAAAGTCATTGTTGATATTTTTAAAATAGGTACATAAATATATCCCACCCAAGCTAGGATTCCACTTACTCTGGTTTAATCTAGTCATCAAATACATTGCTAAATTTTACCTCAACTATGGGTTTCTTTTTTTGGGGGGGGGGTCTGGTCGTGGGGCCTGAACTCTGGGCCTGGGTGCTGTCCCTCAGCTCTTCAGCTCAAGGCAAGTACTCTACCACTTAAGCCACAGCACCATTTCCAGCTTTTTTTTCTGCTTATGTGGTGCTGAGGAATCGAACCCAGGGCCTCATGCATGCAAGGCAAACACTCTACATTTGAGCCACCTTCCCAGCCCCTCAACTATGGGTTTCTAAATCTGATTCACAATATATTTTCCAGTCTAGTCATACTGCCAGAGATAGGCAAATGGGGCTGGACCCCTTATGAAAAAGCAAAGTACCCTCTATGAAGACAGGTATGGAACTGAAGCCATTGGCCAACCCACCATCAGTTACAGAATAATGGTTCTAGTCCTGGAGACCATTAGAAATATAGGTGACAGTTACAGTGATGTATTGCTGGGCTTAATCTAGATCTGCCCAAACACAGTTTCTCTGGGCAGAGTTGAAGTCTGGGAGTTCAAAGGTGGGGTGGGGAGATTTTAAATGCCAGGCAGATTGGGAGTCTTTGTTCTAGAGATTGCTCTACACTGAGTGGTAGGCCCACCTTCTTAAAGCATCCTAAGGACACAATTCTAAACTTCCAAATGATCTTGAATTAAATTAGGGACCTCATCCACCAAAATAATAACCACTAGGATTGGTAACATGAAACATTCAGGGTTTTCACAGAAAGAAAAAAGGAAGGGAGGGAGGGAGGGAGGCAGGCAGGCAGGCAGGCAAGCCTTTAAGAATAAGAAGAAAAACCTCCATGCCAGGAAAAGAGAGAATCAAAGAAGGATGGAAAGGAAATAAAGGCTGATGTAAGAAGAGATAAACAAAATTGGGAAAGACCTGGCTTTATTTATTTTGTGTTGCGTGTGATTCAACCCACCAAACAGTAGCAGAGCCCTCCTTGCTCTATGGAGGGGAGGTCAAGATAAGGGACAGATGGCCCCTGCCTCTGGCAGGGACATACTGTAGCAGGGAAGCTAAAGCACTTAAGAAGGACAGAAGAAAGTGTGGAGATGAGGGGGGCTTGGGAAGGCTTTCTGAATAAGATGGCATCTAGAAAGGACCTAAAGGCTCATGGGTAAAATGAAGCCAGGAAGTAGCCAACAAGGAAGTGCCAAGCCGCAGGACACAGCTCCTCTGGGATGGGGTAATGCCGTCTAAATAGAAAGCCTGAGGGTTTAGAAATGTGAATTCTGGATGGATCCATTGTATATCGCTGTTTTAGAGGCAAAGATACTAAGGAATAGAAAGAGTAAGTGACTTATCCAAAATCACACAGTCAAGTCCATCTTCCTGAAAGCAACCCTTGCAGAGACTGAGGGGGCTCCCACAGGACTTGGGGACCTTATGGTGCTGTGATCTAGACACATCTATCCTCTATCACACGGGAAATGAGGAGCATTCTATTGAGTGATATCATCTCAAGTGGCATAAAAGGTGTCTTTTATTCTTAATCTAGACATCACTTAATATCTTATTGAAAGCCACAGATTGGCTTCAAGAAAAGCAACTTAAGCTCAGCTCTTAGATTACCGATTGGGTTCAGCAATGGCAAAACCAGACACTCTCATCCTCTTGACTAAAACTGTTGGCCTAGAGCTGGTCACACTTCCTCCCTGCTTTTGGAAAAGGAATATTCTAGAAAATATAACTGCCTTATTTATAAAACTATTTCAAATGGGAACAGGGAACTCTTAACACAGCATGCCCACTAAGTCTCCTATTTCCCTCTCTACATTTTGCTCTCTAATCTTTAGAGACCCTTTGTGGCAAACTCCCAATGATGGGCCATATGAAAATCCTTTCACACCCCACAGGAAGGCTTCCAGCTGGGTGGTATAATCACTCTTGAGCAAAATCTCATTGTGCTGTAATTAATATTCTACCCATGTGCATTCATAAAACTTAAAGGACTCTAAGAGGAAGAGTAAGTGTATTTTAATGATGCCGGTTTACTACTTCCAAAGCCCCTCCTGTGATGGGTGGCTCACAATGCCTGTAGTCAGCTAGGACCCTGGGATCACCAGAGAAGGGTAACCTCATGTGAGAAGCAAAGGCCTTGAGAATCTTTACTCTTTAGCTCCTTCATCAAAGATTTTCAACAGTCACTTTGAAAACAGCTCTGTAGGCACAAACATCTTCAAATTGTCATATTAATAATGACTTTCACAGGGAGAAAGAAATCATTTCTGCCAGGCACCCATGACTCACACCTATAATTCTTAGCTACTCAGGAGGCTGAGGTCTGAGGATCACAGTTTAAAGGCAGCTTGGGGAGGAAACTCTGAGAGACTCTTATCTCTAATTAACCACCAAAAAAGCTGTAGGTGGAGGTGTGGCTAAAGTGGTACAGTGCTAGCCATGAGGGAAAAAAAAGAAACATACAAAAAAGCCAAAACAAAACCAAAATAAACAACTAGAGGACAGTGCCCAAGGCCCTCAGTTCAAGCCCCAAGACTGGCATCACAAAAAATAAAAATAAAACCCGCTGCTGTTGTGTTAGTTTGTCCCTCCTCCTCAGCTCATGTATCCATCTGATTAATCACATTGGCTTGCTAAGCGGCATGCCTCAATCCTGATCACAGAATGTCAGCGGTTAGGCACCCTGGAGTCTACGCCTGTCATGGTGTCCCATATGGTAAATGTCACAGGAAATGCCAGTACTAGTTTTCCTAAAAGCTGTAACTGCTACTATTTCCTGACAACTGATTATGTGTTTTTTGCATATTACAATATTAACTTTAATCTCTGACAGGAGCTGTATGATTGACTTCATTGCACGCAGAGATTTTACTCCAAAGCTCCATTGTTTGTGAGCACCAAAGTTGAGATTCAAACCTTTGTTCCTCAGCACAACTAGCCAAATACTCTATTGCTCTGGCTGCCTTGTAGCTGGCTCTTCTTTGTTCCATTGCTGAGGTGTGTTTGTGGTGTGTGTGTGTGTGAGAGAGAGAGAGAGACAGACAGACAGACAGCAGACAGACAGATAGATAGACAGATAGACAGATACTATGGGATGAACTTGGGCCCTCTTTACTCATTAGGAAGGTACTCATCCACTTACTTCAGCCATACCTCCAACCCTTCCTGCTTTTTAGTTATATTTTTTTAGATAGAGTCTTGTGCTTTTACCTAGTACCAACCCTGGATCTCAAGCCTCCCACTTATGTACCACCACATGTTCTATCTCACCTAGCTTATTCTTTGTCTGAGGTATGCTGGCCTTGAACCATGATCCTCCTACCTCCAGTGTGGCTGGAATTATGGGCTCTTGCCCACGATTCTTGAAGGTAGTTGTCTTAAAACCCTAAGAAGAAGTAACAGGTTTACCCCAGGGCCACTGTGCTGCTCAGGTCCAGGGGCCTAAGCAACAGAATAGGATTCTGTTCTGAGATCTTTTCAGCTTAAGAAAATCCCCAACTCTTTGGACCTAACACTAAACAGTTGTATTCATCCAGTTATCACTGAGAGACTCAGAAGCAGGAGCAGTCTCCATGTCCACGGGCAGGCTAGTTTATCTGTGAAGATCCCAGAGACAAAATTCTGTGAGAATCTGCAAGCTACACCAAGGAGTTCTGCCCCCTGAGGTGGAAGGGATGGAAGTCCTGTTGTTTGCCCACTTCTCTGCTTTCAGAGGATTAGAGATTTCCCATCTGACTTTGATCTGTCGCAAGGAATAGGACTAGCCCTGCTTACTCTACAATAGACTTAGAATGATATAGAATAAAATGATTACAGCTTTCGGCAACCAAATCAATGTGAAGAGAAGTCACATGGAATAATCACAGGGTCAACCATCAACACTTCCTGCCTAAAAGGAGTGCAAAAAGAAAAAGAAGAAGAAGAAGGCTTATTTCCAAGCAGTGTAATCAGCCAGTCTATTCCCAGCCTGCACTTATTTCCTAGACAATAGTCATGGCTGTTTAAATAACTTCAGCTATTTCTAGCTGGCAAAATAAGCACAGGCTCACAGAAAAAATAGAATGTGTAGTAAAAGACCTAATACTACCATTGCTCCTGATTAAAGATGTTATTTCCTTTAAGGGCCTTTTCAAAAATGGCTGTGCAGTAGCTACAGGAAATTGTTTGGAGTTTGGGGAAGATTACTATTATTATTATTGTTTCTCAACATAGAATGAAAAAACACCCTTTGTCCCCTGTCTCTAATCCACAAAAACAAATTCTTCTCTCCTTGCTTCTCAATTCTCATTCGTACTCAAAGTGGAAATGGAAATACAAAGGAGGGAAGAAGAGGGTTGTTTTTTTTTCTTAAGTAGCTGAAACTTCTTTCCATTATCCAAAAACACATTTTACCCTCCTGCATAATGACTAAGAGTCTTAACATTTTGGCTGCAGAAGGCACTTACTAAGGTGATAGGTAAGGAGCCCGGTTAGGTATAATTCTGATGGAGCCTGTTCTCTACAAGATAAAAAAAAGCATTGTTTCTAGTGGGCTAAAGCTGCACCCCCCCCCAATTTAAACAATCATGCAGTTGGACACCAATGACTCAGGAGGCTGAGATCTGAGAATCATGAATCAAAGCCAGCCCAACAGGAGTCTTTGATATTCTTGTCTCTAATTCACCAGCAAAAAGCCAGAAGTGGAGCTGTGGCTCAAATGGTAGGTTACAAGCCTTGAGTGAAAAAGTTAAGGTTCAGACTTCAAGCCCCAGGACAGGCACAAAAACAAAAAGAAACAAAAAAGTATGCATAAGGCCTGGATCTCACACAGTTCAGTCCTGCAAAACTGATCTCCTTAAAATTTGAACTCAGACTCAAATGTGAATTTAATATGAAACCTCTTCTGTTCCAGGAGGGCCCCTGACACCCCTGTCAAATCTCCCCAAGTGTTCCGCTACGTCCAGCATTTAATGGCTGCCTGGAAGGCTTCCTCTAAAATCCACCAATGCCAACTTGTCAACCCCATTAAAAGAATGAGAAGGCGCTTCTGTCTCCAGGAAACAACTTAAATCACAGCCAGATTGGTGTTTACTAATAAGATCATACCAACTAGTGAACTTCAACAGATACGTGTATCTACACAGCCTGGAGAAGAGACAGCCAGTGACCTTCAATCCACAGAAGTGGTCAGTTAATGATGTGCACCAGCGTGGGACACAGCTCCCCCATCTTCCCCTTCACCACCACACTCAGGACATTTCTGTTCTTCCAAAGAGAATCCAAACACCGACCAATGAAATCCAAAGAACAGAGTCCTATTCTAAATGTTGGTATGCAACCATAATACATGGTTTTACTTAAAATTCTCAAAACATTCTTCTTCAAAGACTGCTCACTTCTGTGTACTCATTTGCCTGGGATTGGTTTCTATTTTTTCAGTCCTAATAGCATTAAGACTCCTTCCATCCCAGGGGCAGCAAGAACTTCAGAGACTGGGAGACCTCAGTTCAAATGCCAGCCTTGCCACATTCTCCAAACACTTTCTCTCTCACACTTTCTCTCCCCTCTCCCTGCCCCACTCCTGCCAATACTAAAGCTTGAACCCAGAGCTTCATACTCTCACTTGGCTTTTTTTACTCAACACTAGTGCTCTACAGCTTGAGCCACAACTCCACTTCTGGCTTCTTTTGCTGCTTAATTAGAGATGAGGGTCTCATAGAATTTTCTGCCTGGGCTGATTTTGAACATCGGTTCTCAGATCTCAGCCTCCTGAGTAGCTAGGATTACAGCTGTGAGCCATATGTTCCTGGCCACTTCTCTGTCTGTCTCTCTCTCTGTCTCTCTCTGTCTCTCTGTCTCTATCTCTCTGTCTCTCTGTTTCTCTCTCTGTCTTTCTCTCTCTCTTTCCCCAACTGTTTTAACCACCAAGATTTAATGGCAAATCTACATTTGCATCATTTAGAGGCCTTCCTATTACCCTTGACGATTCACTTGATTACAAGGAAGATCATAAATACCAGAGGAACATTTAGTATCTGTTTTCAATAATGCCATTGCTGGCACTGTGCAAATCGGCATTAAAGAAACACTTTGCAAGTTGTTATTTCTCTCATCTCTGTCATTCCTTACTGCCCAGAAGCAATTATTGAAAGGTTGGGGACTGCTTTTAGAGCAAAGACCCATTAGGGGATAGCCATGAATCTTATCAAGCAACTATAAGCTTGCTAGCCATTTTTTTTCTTTACTTTCAGGGACTGAGATCAATAATTCCTTCTATGTTCTGTCACCCACTTGCCCTGTTCCCTGCTCTTTCCCCTGTAATGGAAGGCGCTGTCCCCAGTCAGCCCAGAATCCCAATTCCATCTTTTCCCTTGGCTCTCATTCCCTATAGCCACAGCTGCAGCTGTGGACCTGTGTTTTGCAGCTATTTGCATTTCAAATAAGTTAATAAAAGCAACAGGCTAAATAATAAATTGGAGATTTGTGTTTAAAACAGCAGTGACAAAGGCTTTTGATTAACCCACAATTGGACAGAAAAGCAACTCAATCATCCCACTGCTGGTACTTCATAAATACTCAGAGACTCTCAGCTGCTGGTCTTGGGAATCTTACAACTGTTTCCCACTTGATCCAAACTGAGTGCAAACAACATCTTCAGGTAGGAAAAATAGGTCAGGACAGGAATAAAAGAAATAAAACTGATTTGTATAGAGTTACAACTAAAGGCATCCCTCATTCAACCATTTACTAAGTACTAAGTGCTGGTCACTGGGTCCCTGGCCAGTTGGACCCTCCCTCTACAGAAAAGCCCACAGCAATGTGGTAAGGAAGGCCCAAGGCCTGGTCCAGGGCAGCTGCCTCCCGGTTCTCATCTAAAGTGGGTGGGGCTCACAGGGCACAAGGTTGGTGCTAGCTGAGAACTCCTTTCTGCTCTCAGAGGTAACTCTGAGCACTTTGCTCTTGCTCTATATACCCAGGTATGTCCATGAACATGCTGTGGCCATGCTTTAATGCAGCAATGCACGCACAGAGGCTAGAATCAGAACCCTGTTGGAGTCTCTAAATCTTGTTGAGCCCTGGTTTCCTGAAATGCAATGGAAATAATGGTGATTCTTAACTTCAGGGTAATCGGAGGCCTAACGGAGGTAACCTGTGAGAATTGAATTTGTACAACTGTGATTTGCCACAAATATCCCTGAAATTGAACCACCATTTGGGGAGACCAGAAATCAGTAGCTCTCCTTCTATGTCCCTCAGCATCTTTATCCTATTTCATGCTCTTGCAGCTCTATTAGCTCACAATGGCTCTTCTGTGGCCATGTCATTTCATTTTCAAGTTGCCATTTTTTGTTTGTTTTTTTTTAAGAGAATGAGCTTTGGAAATTTCCTGCTTCCATTTCCTGTCTTCTTAGCCCATAAGCAAATGGTGCATTTAATCAGACAAAACTGGTTTTTTTTTTTTCTCCTAAGCTGAATGCTTAGCCCCAGAGTCAGCTGAAGAAACATGTTACAGAAGGAAGGGAGGCTGAAGATCACAGCATGGTCGATGACAAGTTGGAATGGGAGCAGGTCTGGCTCTGTCTGCCTGTCTGTCTGCCTACCTCTCTGTCTGCCTGCCTGTCTGGAGCGCTTCTGCCATCTTGAGCAGTGGGAGAAGCTGGAGGGAGAGGATAGCACACACATATTCAAAATGAAAGCCTTCAACCACCTCTAGGATTTTTTCATCATTTTTCCCCCAGAGCCATTCTAAAGTTGGTAGGGGGGAGGTAGGGAGAACTGGCAGCCTACCAAGTGATTTAGGAAGTTACCAGCAATTTCCACCGGGGGCTACCAGGACATCATGATTGTCATGACTGCTGAGATTGGGGACATGGAGAAGGCCCACTGCAGGAGTCTAAGGCGGTGACGGCATAATTTCTCAATGAAGGACATTACCTTTGTGCAAGGTTAAATACTCCGCCCTATTTACTTAGATTTTTTTAAAAAAAATTTAACCCACCACATATTTTTGTTATTAGTATAACTGCTAGAAACTTCCAGGGACAAAAACACACAAAGCCACAGCTTCCATTTTCCTGCCAACACACTCTCCTCAAATCACATTCTCAATCTCCATTTTTAAAAATTCATCCATAGGGCAAGAGCCATCCATGGCTCCCAGTTCCCTCAGGGTTATATCCACACTTCCTAGCTTAGAACTTAAGTCCTGTTCACCAGTAAGGAAGCTCCTAGGAGGACCCAGACATGAAAAACACAGAATTAGCACTTGAGGAGTTTAATGACTTAAGTTTGTGAGGCCAGCTGTGGTTACAAAATATTGCGAAAATAAAATATGTGGGTCTGGGAAGGTGGCTCAGTGGTAGAGTGCTTGCCTTGCATGCCTGAAGCCCTGGGTTCGATTACTTAGCACCACATAAGCAGAAAAAGCTGGAAGTGGCGCTGTGGCTCAAGTGGCAGAGCGCTAGCCTTGAGCTGAAGAGCTGACAGACAGCGCCCAGGCCCAGAGTTCAGGCCCCACGACCAGACCCCCCCCCAAAAAAAAAGAAAAGAAAAGAAAATATGCTCGTTCATGGTCATGGCAAGGCAGTGAAGAGATGTGGTGAGGATACACCATCCATGAGAATGTTCAGGCGCCCTTCAGTCGGTCATGGTCCCCTTGCAAAAACACCTACTCACTGTTCGCTCTGATGCCATTCAGTGATATGCAGTGCACCAGTGTGTTAATTTGAAGTGTTAGACTGGCTGGGAAGGACTGCCTGGAAAACTGATGAAGTGTTACTTCTCTACTGAGGTGGCTGAGAAGATGTTTCTCCAGGTATGAGAGTCACCCACTGCGGGTGGTACATTCAATGGGCTGGGACCTCACTACAATAAAACAGAAAAAAAGCAAATTGGGGAGAGGGGAGGGGTCCTCCTTCTTTGCCTCTTTCTCTCTCTGGACCTTCTTCTGCCATGAAATATCAGAATACTAGACTCTCTGGCTTTTTGGACTTCTGGATTCCCACTGTAGTTCTTAGGCCTTCAAGCCTCAGACTGACACTATCAGCTTCTCAGGTTCTGAGGCCTTTGAATTTGAACTGATACACAATTTCAACACCCAAGAGACTCCAGATAACCTGCTATGGGACTTCTTCATCTCTAGCATGGGGTGAGCCAGTGTCCCCTCCCACTTGTGTGTGTGTGTGTGTGTGTGTGTGTGTATACAGGTACACATCCATACAGATGAAATTATCTATGCATGTCTTCTATTGGCTCTGTCTTTGTCAGAGGCCTGACCTGGATTTCTGGCAGGGAGAGGTTCCCACATGGAGACTTAGAGTTTACAAGACACTCAAGACGCACAGGATCCACAGGAATGGTCAGGAAGCATGTTCCTAGCACAAGGAAAAAATTTCCAGATCTATCTGGGAGCCTCCGGAGGCCCTGGCGAAAAAGCAGCAGCTTCAAGTCTGATCCCAAAGAGTGGCACAATTTCCAGGCCTGGAGGCTCCATCCAAGCAAGAACCTGCTTGTTGAGTCAGAAAAATCCTGGCTGGCAAGGTCCATGCCTCCACTGGGCAGGGGGCTGGGCCAGGTGGTGGACCCCACTGAATGAAGAATGTCACTCTTCCAACACTTGATTGTGCCTCTCCTGCCCATAACCATCTGTATTGACCAAATTAACTGCAACTTGTCAATCCTGCCTTCACAATGTGCCACTACCTCCATGTCTGTTTACAAATAGATCAAGTTGTTAATGGTACACTGGAATGAGACCAAAACCACAACAGTCAACTGGTCCAAAAATATGTCATCCTAACTTCTACTCAGAGAGACGTCCATCCATCTGGAGACAAGCCAATGCACAGGCACAGAGTGGATCCATCCAAAGTCTCTGGACCTAAGCCCTACTCCCTCTGCCCATGTCAACACTTCACAGGCACTGTTTTTCTATAAATTGGTGATGCCTACTGTATCCCCATATAACAGAGATGTGACAGGAAGTGCACAGGAAACAAGTAATAAAGAAAATAGATCCCCCGGGCTGGGAAGGTGCTCAGTGGTAGAGCACTTGCCTTGCATGCATGAGGCCCTGGGTTTGATTCCTTAGCACCACATAAGCAAAAAGAAAAAAGCTGGAAGTGGCATTATGGCTCAAGTGGTAGAGCACTAGCCTTGAGCTGAAGAGCTGAGGAACAGCGCCCAGGCCCAGAGTTCAGGCCCCATGACTGGACCCCCCCCACCACACACACACACACACACACACACACACACACACACACACCATGGCCAAAAAAAAAAAGAAAAAGAAAGAATAGATTCCCCAGTGGGACTCGAAGCAAAATGATACAGAAAAGTAGTTTTAATTTAGGCTGTGAAGGTGGCTCAAGTGGTTAAATGCTTGCCATGTATGCATGAGGCCCTGGGTTCGATTCCTTAGCACCACATGAGCAGAAAAAGCTGGAAGTGGCGCTATGGCTCAAGTGGTAGGGTGCTAGCCTTGAGCTGAACAGCTGAGGGACAGCATGCCCAGGCCCAGAGTTCAAACCCCATGACTGACCAAAAAGGAAAAAAAAGTATAGATATATTCGTTACCTTGCCTGTGTAATTGTAACCCCTCTGTATGGTATTTTCACAATAAAATAAAGCATAATAAAAAAAGAAAAAAAGTAGTCATAACACCACACTAACATTAGTTTGTTTTATTTCTGCTTTAGTTCCACAAAGGAGAGATTTGCAGGACCAGTAAACCATCTACAAATTCCACCTGCAGATTTTAGTCAGAAATTGCTTTGTCTTAAGTTTTTTAAACTGAGAAATTGTATATTGAAGTTCATCTTGTCAGTCTGGGGAGAAAAGTCATTGCTGTTTTGAGGCAGGGTCTTGCCACATAGGCCAGGCTGGCCTAGAGCTCATAATCCTCCTGTCTCAGTCTGCTGAGTGCATTACCAAATACAGCAGAAAGTGTGTGTGTGTGTGTGTGTGTGTGTGTGTGTGTGTGTGTGTGTGTGTGTGTATGCAGTACTGTACTGGAATTTGAACTCAGAGCCTCAAGTTTGTAAGGCAGGCACATTGCTTCCAGCTTTTACTACTTATTTTTTTTTAGTAAAGATGTTTTTAAATGGATACCATGAGTGTATATAGCACAAGGCTTTTGGAGGGTTCTTTGTGCAACACACTTCACACTAGGTTCCACAGCTGAAAATTGGATGTGTTTGGGTCATTTCTACCCCATTTGTTACTCCAAGCCCTGTCGTCTTTGAACACAGAAAGGGATCTCCCTCCCCTGGATGAAGGCCAGCAGAAGGGGACCTGGGAATAAAGAGGAGATAGTGACTGAACCCTCTGTGTGAAGGGTTCATATTGCTAAGCACATATCTTCCTACCCACCACCAAAGTCGCATCCCTCAGAACCCCCTTCTAATCTATTGCTACAGCTAAATAACTACCATAACAACTCAGTTCTGCTTGCCTCTGATTTACTTTTGTGTAAGATTGTGCTGGAAGATTAACACCCACAGAAACAGCCAAGTATCATTGTTATCACAGCTCCAGAATTTAACCCAGTAACAGACCTCATACCTTTACACGATTAATTTCAGTGAGTAATTCTTGCAAAGGCAAATGTGGTCCCTGCATACCTGTGACAGTTTGCAAGAAAGGAAGATGACATGGACTTGGCACATCGAAGCTTGCTCTGGGCCCTGGCTGTCCGTGTGAGAACTCTGGTCAGGGAGAGCGACACATCCTGTCGCTAGGTAACAAAGCCCAGCTAGCATGTCGTCTCATGTTTGCAAGGGAAAGGAAAGAAAGACAAATCTATGCACAAAGATTCAGCAAACACAGATCTAAAGCAAATACAAGGGAGCTCAGCAAATACTTGGCTAGAGTCTGGTCAGAATTCATAGATCCAGACGCCAGACACAGCCACAGTGCAATTTCCTGACTACATTTTGTTTTCTTATATTCACTCCTGGGGCCCTAGACAGCTTTCTTCTCAGACTGCAGTTGGCCTTGGTTTCCTCGTGGTTTCCCTGTGGAACCGTGTTACTGCTCTCTGTTCCAGCAAGATCAGCAAGTGAGCGCAGGCCAGGGCCCCGCTGCAACCACACTGCTTGCAAAGGTTTCGTTGGACCATGCTCTCCTCATTTAAGCTTATTTCTAAACGAAAGGTAAGAAGTGCAATAAAAAAAATAGCTTGGAATTTTTCCAAAGACTTTCTTCATTCTACAGTTTTTCTATCATGGATGCGCTCCCTAATAGAACACTCAGGAGGAAGGAACAGGGCCGCAGCCCTGGGTTGTGTAGAACAAGAGATCTTATTTCAGGAGGGGGGGAGGTTTACCTTCCACTAGCTCTACTCCCACTCCACTCCAGGAAGAAAAACAGAAACAGAAAACACATCCACAGAAGGCGACCCACACACATTCCTCCAGCCTGATGCCATCTCCAAGAACTGCCACCTAGAGACATTTGCACAAAATCTGCAGTTGAATCAACAGCATTCTACTAATACTAATTTCTTAGTTTTGATTTTTAAAAGATACAGAATGAGCTCTAAGGGTAGGAAACTTGTGCAAAGGGGAGAAAAGAGCTGTCTCTGCAACTGTTCTATAAATCTAAATGTATACAAAAATAAGAATACAGTCCCCTGAAATGACAGTCATGTCACAGTAGAGACTGCAAAACCCAGAGGGAGGGACTCCAAGCCCCAGTTTCTCCACTTCAGCCCTACCAGCTTGGGAATATGATGCATTCAATCTTAGAGACAACTTTTTCTCTTAAAATCTTTAAAGAGTTATGTTTGTTTTTTTTTTTTGGGCCAGTCCTAGGGCTTGAGCTCAGGGTCTAGGCACTGTCCCTGATCTTCTTTCGCTTAAGGCTAGCATTCTATCACTCAAGCCAGAATCCCACTTCTGGCTTTTTTAGGTGGCTAATTGGAGATAAGAGTCTCACAGACTTTCCTATCTGGGCTGGCTTTTAACGGTGTTCCTCAGATCTCAGCATCCTGAATAGCTAGGTTGATAGGCATGAGCCCCAGGCTCCTGGCTAAGCGTTATGAAAATGTTCAATTTCTGTCTCTTTGTGGTTTATTTCAATGCTACAAACGAAGCAGCAGCTTATATAAGCCAACAAATACTTGAACTAGAAATGATGGTTAGTGTTTATCCTTCAAAATTTTTATTTACTTATCTACCTTTTTCTTTGGTGATACTGTGTCTGGATTCAGAGCCTCATACTGACACACAGCTTGCTTGTTCAGAGCTGATACTCTACCACTTCAACCACACCTCCAGTCCAGCATTTTGCTAGTAAATTGGAGATGAAAGCCCAAGGACTTAAGGAACCTTAGCCCTCTAGGTCTCAGATTTTTGAATAGCTCACATTGCAAGTATGAGCCACCAGCATTGAGCAATTATTCATCTTTAATCACATTTTTTTCTAGCAGGTGATTTTTACATAGTGACATGCAAACTGGAAACACAAGTTTTCGGAGAGTTTTTTCCATGTACTGTTCTATGATAAACAACTTCCCCACACTAATCTGATGCTTTGTAAACAGTGTTCCACAGCTGCCCATGGGCTCACTGCGGACCCACACCACACTTCATCTAGCCACATGCCAACTCTCTGCTAAAGTTAAGGTGCACTGAAGTTTGGCTCTAGGCTATTTCCACAGAGATGGATGCCTCCTGTATCCTGTTCTCTCTAGACTTAAGTTATCCCTTACTGGTTTGAAAAAAAAAAAGGCATTACAGGTTGTAGCCAGTTACTAATGCTTAAAACCAAAGGCCAGTCATCACCAGAGAAAAACTTAAAGCAAGAGAAGAAAAAATTCAAATTAAGTGCTTTGAATAGTAAGGTATAAAATATTAGGTGAACCCTGAATCAATAATTAACATGTAATAAAAACTTACAACATGGAGACCCATAAAATGATGGTGTCTGAAATGAGTCAGTTTGCGTATAATGCCTATCAAGACAACACTTTCATTTCTATAAAAACTAAGCAGGGGGCTAGGAAGGTGGCTCAGTGGTAGAGTGCTTGCCTTGCATGCATGAGGCCCTGGGTTCGATTCCTCAGCACCATATAAGCAAAAAGAAAAAAAAAAGCCGGAAGTGGCGCTGTGGCTCAAGTGGTAGAGCGCTAGCCTTGAGCTGAAGAGCTGAGGGACAGCGCCCAGGCCCAGAGTTCAGGCCCCACGACCGGTAAAAAAAAAAAAAAAAAAACTAAGCAGGAATCTTTAAAAGAAAACGTTGAAAAGCTAAGTATTCAAAATATGCAGAAATGGCTTTAGGCCCAGCTCTTAGGCTGGAAAATGACACCATGTGATATACTCTCTCTCTCTCTCCCTCTTTCTCTCTCTCTCTCTCTTTCTGTGTCTCCCTCCCTCTCTCCTCCCCACACTCCTTCCTTCCCTCTTTCTCTCTGTCACACACACACACACACACACACACACACACACAGCCAAATCCTAACATAAATTTCATCCTGCCAAAGATTTTCCTCCCTGTGGTGTATTCAATATTTAGGAAGAAAAGTGAAACATAAAGAAGTCAGCTTTGGGAATAAGTTCAAGTTCTTACTTGAGTTGCTTAGTCCCGCTTCTTCCCTTGTGGATCTCCGGTGCATCTGGAACTACAGAAGAAAGGAGGGCCTTCACTCCACCCCTCCCCCACTCTGTTTCCTGTCCCATCATCCTGGTGTGGCCATAGTTCTGAACCAAAGCACATAGCAGAGACAGCAGAGGACTGAGACATCCCCACTAAGCAAACAGATTCTGTCCACAAGGCTCCCAGGAGACTTGTAACAATCTGGTTGGAAAATCAAGTTCTCCAGTCTTTGGAATCTGGATGAAGAGTCTCATTAATGAGCTAACACTCTTTCCCACCAAGCCAACAAATGGCCAAACACTTCCTGTCAAATTCAGAGCTCATCAGATAGATGCTGAGAGTATACTGAAAAACAAATGGCTATTTTGAGAAAAAGAGAAATCTGGGCTTTTGCTTACCAAGATTTCGACAGGCTTACCCACTATATTCTTTCAAGAGAAGATAAATCATTGGGTCGAAACAGGAGATTTATTTTCAAGTCTGATAGGACAGTGATACTTCAGACCTCAGAAGTAAATCACAAGTACTGGTGCACACTGTAATTCCAGCTACTTGGAAACTGAGACCAGAGGGGTTGAAATTCCAGGTCAGCTCTGGCAAAAAAAAAAAAAATCTTCAAGAGCCCATTTCAAAAGAATCATCTGGATGTGGTGGTGTACCCCTGCCACTTTAGCTACAGCAGGACACATAAATAGAAGAATTGTGGTTCAGGTTGGTCTAAGCAAAAAATGAAACTCTATCTCAAAAATGAACAAAGCCAAAGGGCAGCAGAATACATGTGTACAAGCAAATCTGAGATCCTAGGTTCAAGATGCAATACCACCCAAAAAGAAAAGATGAGGAAAGAAAGAAAGGAAAAAGAAAGAAATTAGTTGCCTAAAGAAATCAGTTTCCTAAAGAAATACACTCTGCAGACTCCTTTCACTTCTCACATTAACTTTTCACTGGGGTACCATAAGAGACTTTGTTTTGCAGTCTATATCAATCTGTATGGGAAGACAGCGAACTCAATCCCCCCTGGTGCATTTTCTTGTAGCATGTGTCCCAAGGAATAGCTGCAACTCAAGGCCATGGAATGGACATGTCTTATCCTAAGTCTTTCCCTCCCAGCTGGCCACCAGGCCATACCACTGGCCTTCTGTGTGCAGCAGGAGAGGATGGGCAGCCTTGGGAAGGTCCCTGTGAGTAGTGTGCAACCAGAAATGTCCTCTGCCAGCCTCACATGGGACTTCCAGGCCCCCAGCAGGCTCACCTGAGTCCTGCCTTCATTTCTTTCTCGAATTACTAGAAAGGGCTCATGCAGTATCTCACACGAGCTGAGATGCAGATAGCTCTAGAACAGGTGAAGGGGCACAGGTGTTCTTCTAAATGTTGGTCCAGAGACAAAGCCAGGCCCTTCCGATGCAGCCTTACTAAGAACAATGCCAGCAGTTTGGTCCTAAGCTGTGCTTTTTGTTTGTTTGTTTTTAAGAAAACCTTAGGCTGGATGCAGGTGGCTCACGCCTGTAACCTTAGCTACTCAGCTAATATTAGCTGAATATCAAAGTTTAAAGCCAGCCTGGGAGACTCTTATCTCCAATTAACTACCAGAAAATGGGAAGTGGTGCTATAGCTCAAAGTGATAGAGCACTAGCCTTGAGCAAAAGAGCTCAGGACAGCACCCAGGCCCTGAGTTCAAGGCCTATGACCAACACACACAAAAAAAGAAAAACTTGAAAGGAATGTATTCTTCTATCCTTCAGTATTAAGAGTATACTTTAGGATATCTCCCTACTAACCAGGCTCTGCTTTTGGAACAGGTTTTAGCTGACTATGAAAGGGGCTGATGTGGCAGGTAAAAAGCAATTCCTGAGCTCGGCACCCACTGAATGAGACCTCCAGGCCATCAGGAGCTGTGCCTTGGGGTACAGGAGTTTTTTTTATCAATGAGTTTCTCAGGGGATTTGAGGGTCGTTAAAAGTGAACAATGAGCTCTGGCTCAAGATTGCCAGGCCCTGAACTCTATGTCTCCTGTTCACTGATAGTGTGACTTCCTACTTGATACTTAGCTACTTTGTGCCTCAGGTTCCTCATGACCAAACAGGCACAAGAGTAACTTCATGGGGGGGGGGGGGCGGTGGAGGTTGGAGATTATATTAATTACATGTAAAAAGGCTTAGAGCAGCACCTGGCACTCAGGGAGTGTTCAGTAATATCAAGGGCTCAAGATGCACTGTACTCATATATTGATATATTGATATGTACAGCTACTTAAAGATATAATCATAAAAAAGAAACTTTTTTGGGGGGGGTCCGGTTGTGGGGCCTGAACTCTGGGCCTGGGCACTGCCCCTCAGCTCTTCAGCTCAAGGCCAGCGCTCGACCACTTGAGCCACAGCACCACTTCCGGTTTTTTTCTTATGTGGTGCTAAGGAATCGAACCCAGGGTCTCAGGCAAGCACTCTACCACTGAGCCACCTTCCCAGCACCCAAAAAGAAACCTTAAAAAAAAGTTAAGGTCAAAGTCACAAGTGGTGCATGCCTGTAATCCCAGCATTTAGGAGTCTATGAGGTCTTTGAGTTCAAGGCCAGCCTGGGCTACACAATGAGACCCCATCAGAAAGAGATGGCAGGAGGATAGAAAAAAAAAGGGATAGAGGGGGGAGGAAAGGGGAGGAAGAGAGAGAAAAAAAGGAAGGGATAGAAAGGGTGGGGAAGAGAATGGGGAAAGGAAAGAATGAGGGAGGAAAATAATGAACAGGGCAGGTAGGGCTCACATAGCCAAGGGGAATTGATCAATCTGAAATACTACCAACTCTACTGAGAACAAAACCACTACTACCTGAGAACATGAGTCACCCACAGAAATCCCTGGAAAGATAACCTGCCTGAAATTACTTTTAGAGTTAATGAAAGAAAAAAAAAAAACCGCAATCTAGTCCAAATTAGATGAGCTGGGTGACTGAGAGCCAGCCCCGAGGCATTATTCAGATTCTCTATTCTAGTATCACACTGGGCTGAAATAAATTGATTTAAATGAGTTCATGAAAAATTCAGCCTGGCTTCCTTGCAAATGACACATCACGAGGACTCTTAAAACAGCTCAAATGAACATACTACTTGGTTGTAAAAGAGACTCTCTAAATAAAGAAGAGTCTGGGTTAACTTAGCTAGCCTCTCCCAAACCACAGACTCTTGTTTGGCTCAGTCCATCGGACTTCATGGCTTGGTGAAGAGTCTACTAAACTGCCCACGTCTCAGGGTCTGAATTGAGCCTGAAGGAGGCTTAATGGGTGTGGCTAGTGGTTCATCACTGGACTCCAGTGGAATAATACATCATGCCTCATCCATAATAAACATGGCATTTCTAAAACAATGTATCATCAAGGCGAGCATCGTCAAGATGTAGAGTAAGCCCCTGAATGGGACCACTAGACACTTCATAATTCATGAGAGATTGATGGTTCCACTTCCCACGATCACTGTCTGGGGCTATCCAGAAATCTACCAGCCCTTCACTGCTCCTTGGAGGAGAGGCTGGAGTCTGAATGGAGTATTTGTCAGGTGAAATTAGGCCACTTGTAAGTTGTGCAACATTCCCCTTCAAAATCTTGCTGATGATGCAAACACTAAATAATCACACCAATCTGGGCATTATATTCCACCAGAACGACAAAGCATTTAGCACTGGCACTTTGCTAATGAAAAACGGCACGTTTTTAAGACTACCATCCATCAAGAGAGAAAAAAAGAACTATTCAGTCATGACAGGTGTCTGACAATGAAAATGGGGCTTTTTTTTTGTAAAGGATGTGAGCTGCTGCCAATGATTAAAATCATTCTGTTTAATATCTTTTGCTTCCTTTGTGTTTCTCTGGGGTTTCACATTTTCCTTCAGCAGAGAATTACAAAGGTTGGTGTAAGAGATCTCAAACCCCCAAGAGGATCTTTCTATAATTGCATCCTGGGCTGGAAGCAGTTTGGGCTGGGCTTCCCAACACTTTTCCTGCCCTTCAACAGACTACAGAGTAAGTCTACACAAAGGTAGTTCTCAAATAAATAAATACCAATCAACTGAACCATGAAAGAATAAATAAATAAATACCAATCAACTGAGCCATGAAAGAAGTTTGTGCCAGACAGTATTCCCCCTCAGCTGGACAGAATGTGACTTTCACCAAAACAGAGTGTAATTCACAGGCCTGGCCGAGATAGGCAGGGATGGGCCCTCCACAATCCCACACAAGCAGCAACAGTCTCTTGCAGCTCAGATGGCCAAGAGGAAAGAGGGACCTGTGTTTCAGCCAGAAGAAGGAGTGTATTCTAGCCTCTTTGCATGCACCCTGTCCTCTGGCATTTCTTTCTTCTTGCTCCTTTGGTGGCCCTGGGGTTTGAACCCAAGGCTTGTTGCTTACTAGGCAACCACTCTACCCATTACAGCCATGTCCCTAGTCCTTTTACTTTTAATCTGTTTTACAGATAGAGTCTCACACTTTTGCCAGTCTCACACTTTTTGGCCTCAGACCGTAATTCTCCTACCTCCACCTCCTAAGTAGCTGAGATTACAGTCATGTACCACCATTCTTGGTCCTGCTCAGGAGTAGAAGAGTCAGGACCAGCCCTCCCCATGTCCCCTTAGTGTCCTGAAACTGTCTGTCTGAAAGACCCCAGCTTAATACTTCCTGTGCTGTGTCAGAAGTTCTTTATCTGGCAGCTCCAACTGAAAGAAATGCATCTTAGAATCTAGTTTCAAAACAGAACAGAAACAGGGTAGAGGTGGAGGAGAAGGCTTGGAGCAAGCGAGAACAAGTCACTGAGTTAAAACACAAGGAGTCAATCAAAGAAGACCCCTGGCACCACGACTCAACACTTCACCTCTTTCTTCTCTTCCTCTGAAGATGGGGTATATAATAAGCTCAGCTACTGAATTTTGTGATCTACAGCAGATTCAAGACCAGAAAAATCGAAGGCAAGTGTACTGAATTGAAGTGTTTCCCCTGTAAATTCACACCCACCTGGACCCTCAGAATATGATCACATCTTATCACATTTTGTCTTTATAGCTAACTAGCTGGAATGAACGAGGTCATGTGGGAGGAACTGATGTCCTTACAAGAAGAGACAAAGGGCAGATGCGCTGGGAGGACATACCACATGACATTGGAAGTTGAGTGGAATGACAGCTTTACAATCTAAGGGATACCCAGGATGACCAGCAGCCACCAGACTCTAGAAGACAGTCAGAGAGCAGTCTCTCTCAGAACCTCTAGAAAGCTCCAGCCTTCCCAACACATTGCTTTCAGATTCTGATCTACACAATCTTCTGTCACCATGAAGCCACCCTGTATGCGGCCACTGGAAGAATATTAGACACAAGCCCATTGAAGGAAGGTTGGAAGGAGGGACAGGTTTTTTGAAGGACATAAAGAACCGGAGCAGAGCCATCTTGTCTGCTGGGAACTCACAAGTCCTCTCCCAAAAGGCAGGGAAGGTGTTAATGACACCAGGTGTGGACCAGGTTCACACTGATGACCTTGACTTGGTTATTAGAAGGCTGGATTCTGTTCTGTGTTCCCACAAGGCCTTACAGCATTGCTCTGCCCCTCAGCTCTCAGGTACTTATTTGCTATTTAGAGAGTGCTAAATATTCTATTTTATATTTGCCATGTCAGCACAACATTCTTTTGTTACTAAATTCTCAGGACTAAAATTTTACATCTTCTTTCCTATGACCCTTGAACAAACTATACAGCTTATCTGTGATATGTGTAAAGATCTGTCTCTACATAGAATTTGTATCCCTTTGTTTTACTTGTATACAACACACATGTACATACACACATACACACTCTTAAGACTATACAGAATAGAATCACTCACTAGAACTCTAATAAAGACACCAAAGCAAGCAAGCTTTTCAGTACAGATTTTATAAAAGAACTGGAAAATCTTATTTCTGGTAGAAGACATAGGAAGTTGGCCTTAGAATAAATATATCTTGTTCTCAAATCACTTAACAACGCTATGCCTACATTCTTCCCCCCATCTATTAAGGAACAGAAAATAAAATTGCAGGTGAAAAATCTTTAAAATATGAACTATAACCCATACAAAAATCAGCCATCAATTTTTTTTACTCTTTGATTGTTTCTTTGTTTGGTTTTGAGACAGGATCTCACTAGCTAGCCTCGAGCTTGTGATCTTCCCGTTAGCCTTCGAGTGCTGAGATTAAAAGCATGTACCACATCATGTGCTGAAGACAGTTTACCTTTGTTCTCCTTTGTTTTATGCTAGAGATTTTCTCTTGTTCCACTGGGGAACATTTTTTCCCCTGGAGGAATCCCTTTTTTTTTTCTTCTTTATTTCATATTTCCTTACTTAGTCCTAAGTTTTCTAAAATCATCTTTGGAAAAGAACTGCACAAGATTCAAACACCTTTAAAATTATCTTCTAATAGCTTTCCTTTATACTTCCACTTAATTATGTTTCAGTGAGCTCTAATACCTTGGCCTAGAAATGCCCACATATAGTTTGTCCATCTTTCTCCTAGCAACTGAGGTGGTTTCGGGGGTTCAGGGTGTTATTGTGTCAAGCAACATAGATGGAGTTTTGTAGATAGCTGGCCCCTCCTCCTAACTAGTAAGAGGAGGAAGAAACTCAGGCCCAAGCCAGTGGCAGAACAGATTTCCATCAGAGTCCTGTCTTCACAATAGACTCAGCACTCATCCCCCAGAGGAACCTTAAATCACTCCTCTTCACTTGGCTTTAAAAGAGCTTCAATTCACCCTCTGTCCCAGCCACAGTAGGGAAAGAGAGTAGGTGGAGCTCACAGGATGGGTACAGGAAGGTCTGACGGTCTTTAAGAAGGACAGTGCTGCCACCACTCACCCCTCCAGGCTGTGAAGCTGAGTGTTCTGTCACGGTCGGGGAGACCACAGATTATGGATGAAATGGCTCCACAGGTCTCCTTTGCTTTGCCCTGTTGGCATGTTAGAACTTAGGGATGGGGGCTGAGTTCAAGAAGAAGGAGGAGGAGGAGGAGAAGGAGAAAGAGGAGAAGGAGGAGGAGGAGGAGAAGAAGAAGAAGAAAGAGGATGAGGAGGAGA
>NW_012267244.1:16176975-16223914 GCF_000151885.1 Dipodomys ordii | reverse complement strand
TCTTCCTTCCTTCCTTCCTTCTTTCTTGCCTTCCTGCTGCCTGCCTGCCTGCCCGCCTCCCTGCCCGCCTTCCTTGCTTCCTTCCTTCTGTCTTTTGTGGTACTGGGAACAGAATCCAGATCCTCATGCATGGTAGGCCAGTGCTCTATCACTGAGTTACACCTCCCCCAACCCTTTCACATGGTTTTTCTGTTATTTTTGTCTTCATCACAATAGGCTTAACAAAGAAAGGATTTGTTTTCCTTTCCTGTTTCTCTGCAGAGAAATTTGTAAGTGATATTTAGCAGTTCTCAGGACATGTAATAATTTTTCTTTCCATTCTGGTACCTCCTCCAAACATTCTATACCACTATTCTGAGAGTTGAAGCCATAAGCCAGTAGCTCATACCTGTAATCCTAGCTATTCAGGAGGCTGAGACCTGGAGGATTACAGTTTGAAGCTAGCCTGGACAGATAAATCTGAGAGACTCTATCTCCAAAATAATCAGCAAAAATATAGGGCTGGAGACATGGGTCAAGTGGTATAGCATCAGCCATGAGTAAGCAAATCAGGGCCTGAATTCAGGCCCTAGTACCAAACTACACACCAGCAACATAGATACATAAACAAACGAATCAATCAATAATAGAGTTGCAAAAGTTTAGCATGTCATAAAATCAAACTATTAGGTCAAAAGCAATACTTTTACTAGGTGAGTATACAGTAGATTACAAAAAATACCATAATGCCTTGTCAATAACAAGAATAGATATTGTCTGGTTAAACTTCTGTATTAATTTTATATATCATAGTGGGTCACCACTTGTTTCCTGTATTGTGGTCAAGGGAAAGAGAAGTTTACAAAACATTCTTTTTGTTGTTGTTGTTGTTGGTCATGGGGCTTGAACTCTGGGCCTGAACACTGTCCCTCAGCTCTTCAGCTCAAGGTGAGTGCTCTACTGCCTGAGCCACAGCGCCACTTCCTACAAAACATTCTTATATGTCTCTAAATAGAAATTTCTCTTTAAGATTAGAAGATAAGATCCACGAAACTGAGCTCTTCTCATAAATCAAGTGGAAAGCAATCATCTACAGTCCCTAACAATCTCCCCTGAAAAGTTACTTCGACCATTAGTAGGGTGGAAACTGGCCTGATGGTGATTCAAACCTAAATATTTATATAAGAAAAATCTATTATTGAAGTATACACTGAGTTTGTTTGTGTTTTGTGACACACCTCTGCTTTTAATTGATGATGTCCAAGCAGGAGTTTACCTACCTTTCTCACCTTCCACTGCGCCCTTTCCAAGGACTTGTGTCACGGTAAGTTATGACTGAAACATGGCCAGGGTCTGAGGACTCCAGACACTCTAGATCCAAGAGTTTAATGCAGAAAAAGAAGCTCCATCTGCCTCAGCACCATGTGGACACCCCCAGACTCACACCTTATCCTATAGAGCCAGAAACGATATCAGAATTCCAAACACAAGGAGGAGTAGGAAGTGGAGGAAGAGGAGGAGGAAGCAGCAGCAGCACCACCACCACCACCCCAATACTGAAAGAAAACTCAAGAGTTCTCAGAGAGTTTGGTGACTTGCCCAAGCTTAAGTACAAAATGTAACTGCAGAGCAGCCAAAACTGAAAATGCAGACTTCCAAGACCGATCTCAACACAGCAGACTTTGAGAGATGCAGATTCACTCTGGAGGTGCCCAGTGAACCCAAGGTTATCAGAGCTGAGGTCTTTGATGAGTTTTGGTTTGGTTTGGTTTTATCCTCTTATGACTATTTTCTGTATCTCTTCTAAACCCCTTAACTCAGGCTGACATGTGTGGCTTTTGGTCTCTTGTCATTACTCTACTATGAACTAATCTGTGGCTTCTGAGGTTAGTATCAGAAGAGCTTTCTAACCTCTGACTCAAGCAGGCTCTATCTCCTCCCTCTCCTCCCCCTGCCCCACACACATGCACAGAACTTACTATCGAATTTCATTTCCAAGAAAAATACAAAAGCCATTGAGAGATCTTAAAACTCCATTCTAGAAGGGTTGTTTCTACACAAACAGCAGAATATGAAGGAGTCTTTCTTTCCTTCTTTGCTAATGATAAGTAGGATCTTCAAAAAAAAAAAAGCTCTGTGATTCAAAGGTTCAAATTTGTATCTTCTTGTATTCATTTATACTGCTTCATTTATCTTTTATCTTTCTTTCTTTCTTTATTGGTGATGAAGCTTGAACTCAGGGCCTGGGGTCCCTGAGCTCTTTTTGTTCAAGGCTAGAGCTCTACCACTTTGAGCCACAGCACCACTTCCAGTTTTTCTGGTGGTTAATTGGAGATAAGAGTCTGACTGACTTTCCTGCCTGGGATGGCTCTGAATTCCAGTCCTCAGATCTCAGCCTCCTACGTAGCTAGGATTACAGGTGTGAGCCATCAGCACCCATCTCGAGGTTATCCATTTCTTTAGAAACTTACAAACCATATTGTGTGTCTGTATCTTCACAACCTCTCATATGTGTCAATTGCATGGTCATGTCCTATACCCATTTCTCTGATGATATGTTGACATTTATTTGCAAGAACTCTTTAAATAATTAGGATATTAAACTTCTGACTTAAATATGGGCAAATGCTTTGGGAAATGACTTAATTATAGGACAATTTAACATTAATAAGACGTATGTTGGTCATCACCAGCCTAGCAAAAGTCATGCCACCTGCTGGTAAAAATCAGAATAGTTGTTAATTCTTCCTTCCCGTTTCCAAAGTAGGAAACATTAATACTTTTCCCATATCAATTATTTTTAAACGTTGGAAACAAAGAATAACCAGCTGATTGGAACTATTTACAACATTCCATACACACAGATCCTATGACTAAGAATTGTTGATCACACTTAAATGTTGTTGACATTTTCTCTATCTAAACAAGGGACAGGGGGCTGTGTTTGTGTAGAACACTATTAAGAGAAAGCCAAGTTTAACTCTAAATCATCTCAAAGTCACTTCTGGTGCCAATTTTAGACATAAAATGTACATCTTGTGTTAAGGAATCATACTAATTGAAAATCCAAATGAAATAATCAGATAAATGGGGTAAAGGTTATTATTTATTTTTAACAAAGCTACGTCCCTAAAACAAACCTTCTCCAACTGAGTTTAAAACCAGTACTTGCTTTATTTGTCCAAATAACTTAGGAAAACTGCTGCCATTTTGTTTTGGATGAAGATGGATCTGACTAGAGAGGTCCTAAAGTTAAGGATCATAAAGTTTTCATGTAATTTGACTGGAAATTAGGATTTAACTTGTGGCCTACATGGAACAATATGTACTATGCATGTTCATTGCTTATATGCATGACTGGGAATGGATCTAGAAAAGGTTCTACAGAACCTTTTGACAACTGGGTTGTCAAGATGATCAACTAACTACAATAATAGGGCCAATGGTTTCACTCATGCAGATGGATATGAGCAGCCAAGTACCAGATCCAACATCATGTGGACTGACACCCCTTGGAAGACAAAAGTAGAACAGCTACTATACTTGTAAAAAGCCAGCCAGGTACTGGTGGCTCATGCCTATAATCCTAGCTATGCAAGAGGCCGATATGTGAGGATCACAGTTCAAAGCCAGGCTGGCTAAACAAATCCATGAGACTCTAATCTCCAATTAAAACCACAAAAGGTCAGACATAGAAGTATGGCTAAAGTGGTAGAGCACCAACCTTGAGCTAAAAATGCCAAGAAAGAACATAAAGCCCTGTGTTGAAGGGCCCACACATAAAAAAGAAGCCAGGCTTAGGAACACACCAGGTTGATTTTTTTTAATTATTATTTTTACTCAGTCCTTAAGAGTTCTGATATACACAAAACCCAAATCACCTCTATAAGCCAGTCAATTTGGTGCCAGAAATCTGGCCCCCAATAAAAATAAGGGGTATTTGGTCCTTTGAGTGGAAGGAGATATAGAAACCTGAGTCTATCTTACAAAGAGAAATGACTAAATGTAAGACACTCAAAACCAAGTGCATACTTCTTTTTTCAGTTGACAAAAGCAAAATTAACTTTGAAAGAAAATTAAATTACAAATTTATAAACAGTAAATGTTTATAAGTGTTTAATATACCAAAGAAAATTGTTATTTGATATGCCTTCATGTCACTGTTTGGGGCAATTTTTAACACTTAATCAAGAAAAGTCATGAATAATACCTCTGTATAATAATATTAAAAATAGAAAAATGAGTATACTGTTATACTATATTTTCACAAGCTGTTCTAAAGACCACAAACTCATGTTATGTTGCTTTTCCTTTGCTTTATAATAAGCTAAACCAGTCTAAAATGTATTGTATGTAATGTATTACGGAGGGACTAGTGTTTATTTTCGAATTCTGTGACTAACTTCCAAGAATCCCTTAGTAAGTAGAAGTACTGAGAAAATATTAGATAGTAAGAATCAGATTTAATTCTTTGGTATAAACATGACACTGTTACTGAGAGCTTCAATGAAGGGGTATGAGAGATAATGAAGGTAGCAAGAGTGCTGATGTTTTGTTTTGTTTTCTCATATAAGAAAAGTCAACACCAACTACTTTCTTATGGTGCTGACACAAGAGTTTAAACTTAAGGCTTTGTGTTCTTGCTTAGCTTTACTGCTCAAGACTGGCACTCTACCACTTGAGCCATACCTCCACTTTCTGTTCTTTGCTGGTTAACTAGAGATAAGAGTTGCACAAATTTGTCTGCCTAGGCTGGATTCAAACTTTGATCTTCAGAGCTTAGTTTCTTTAACAGCTAGGATTACAGGTATGAGCCACCAGAACCCAGCAAATGCATACTATTTTAATAATAAAAAATGGGTACATTTAGAGGCTGGGGTGTATCTCAGTGGTAGAGCACTTACCTGGCCAGCATGTAACACTGAGTTCCATACTCAATCCTCCCCCAACAACCCGCCCTGCCCACCCATCCTGTCACCACTGCCACAAGAAAAAAAAAAGAAATGAATGGTACTATTACTGGGGGGAAAAAATACCAACTCCTAAGCAAGATTTTCCTTGTAGGTCAGCTTGTGTTCAGTAAACAAAATTTCTATGTCTGTAGTTTATGAAGAAGATAAAAACGACTCAAGGACATCTCCTAACTGGAAGGGAAGAGAATAGCTTACCAACAATTGAATGAAAAGAGTAAATGTATTAGGTCAGGTCTGGTTAGGGCAGGATCAGACAGGGGATTAAAAAGTTTATGAAAAGCCACGGAGAATGTCTTCCCTTTCCACTCTCTAGGCTGGGAGGTCCCGAGGGTGTGGGAGATAGAATTTTTATCCCATGGAACCAAATCCACATATGAGCCTCAAATGATGGCTGGGCTGAGAGCCTGGAGGGGACTCAACTGTCCCTTCAGGGCCTTGCTGCCCCTTCAGTATTCTAGAGACGGAGATCGCACCATCTCCAGAGAGTAATTTCAGCATCTCAAAACAAGTGTGGGCTTCCTATTGAGTGGACTCCTGCTGACTTGTGGTAGAAGAGCAGTCTTCTATTCCAAATAACCCAAAGTACCTGAGGAAGGAGTGGAAGAAACAATGGCAACACTCCATCAACTCAGTAATAGAACTGAGGAGAAACTCAGATAAGAACACAGATCCATAGGCAGCTATGGGCAACACCTGGCTCACATCACAGCAGTTAGGTACTTAGCACATGGCAGTACCTTCTGCCTCCACTCACTCACTCACTCTGCACAAGGGCAACAGATAGATTATTTGGATGGCTTAGTTTTTCTAGAATATAGAGTTTGGCATATCCAGCACCTTCCTAGAAAATGACGAAGACTGACGGTCATGAAACTGCAATTCAAGACTTTTAATCACATCCAGCTCTGCTACACCTGAAAACCCAGCAGCATTCAGAATCTTCTTCCTATGCAACCATCTTCATGGACAATGACCAGCTAGGTGATTAGACCTGCAAAAATCACCTAAAGAAAGAGAAGTCATAGCTCATTATCTACCTTGCTAGGCAAAACAAAAATGAAAATGGAAAGGTCCCAGGTCAAGCTGAATGCAAAGTTATCACCAAGGAAGAACCTGATATGGATCAGATTCATTCTTCCTCACATCATCCAAGAAAGAAACAGGTAGCCACTGTTGCTATTGTTAACACTATCAAACAGAACAACTCAAGTTGCCCAAGACTACAGAGTTAAGTATTTGAACTTAACTCAAAAGATCCAGAGTTATTGTTAAGATTGTTCCAAATAAGAGAAAACTCCCTATCCCCAATTCAGACCAGGAATTTCTGCCTATGTTTTCTGTTATTGTTGTTTTTTGTTTTTAATGTGTCAGTACTGGGGTTTGAACTTAGGGCCTAGGTGTTATGTCTTGTCTGTTTCACTCAAGGCGAGTAACCTACCACTTGAGCCACACCTCCACATCTGGCTTTTTGGTGGTTAATTGGGGATAAGAGTCTCCTGGACTTTTCTGACTGGGCTAGCTTTGAACTGTGATCCTCAAATCTCCACCTCCTGAGTAGCTTAGGATTACAGGCAAGAGCTACCAGCCCTTGTCCTGTTTACTTTTATCGGAGGAGTTGGAAATGACTGATACACTCAAATCTGGACTGAAAGTATCTGTGACATTAGACTTCTACTTCAGGCCCTGAGCTTTTACCATGAGGCATAACAAACAAGACTGGAAAACACATTTTATCAATGCCATCTTGAAAAAGTGAACCATTTCAGAGGTTTGATGGATCCAGCTGCCTGTGTCCCCTTTCTACCCAGCAGTGGTCCCATCTCTGCCTTCATATTTCAGGGTATTTTCAAGCAGCAGGGCTTTGAGAAGAACGACATTCTGCTTTTGTAAGACAAGGAGGCAATGTCTCCAGCAAATTGTGTGTCCTGGATGCTTTTGCTAAGAGGATGCTTTTGACAGAGGAGATCTAAGGTGCACATCTCTCTTTATGCAGCCTGTACACATGCCTGCATGTCTGTTTTAGTTTACTTTTGTTTTAAAGTTTTTCCTATGAAATAGCAGAAACTACTGTTTCTTTTAACCCAATGAAGCAAAACAAAATTCTTACTGGGAATAAAAATGTCAGTAGGACTCTTTCTCTCTTCATTCTAATCCTGTTTGACATGCAATGACATCATTCCACAGGGGCTGAAGATAAATGCAACGTCTGCTGTAATTACAGGGCTTAATATTCAGGATAAGGGAGGTGGCTGAGGTAGGCTGAGCTCTTCCTACTGGACCTTCCTGGAGAAACAATCAGATCCATGAATGCAGTGGTAGAGTAGTGCTGTGACAATAGTAAAAAAAAAATTTTTTTTTTTAAATGCAGAAACCAAAGGACTACTACACTGGCCAGAGACTGGTTTTGGTCATCTGATACAAACATATCTCTAAGAAACTATGTAAGTAAAATTACATTTATTTCATTCAATCAGAGCAAATGAGGGTGTCACAAAAGACAAGATAAGCACACACAAAACTATCAATCAAAACACAGAAAAAATGCTGGACACTGGTGGCTCACACCTATAATTCTAGCTACTTAGGAGGTTGAAATCTAAGGATCACAGTTCCAAGCCAGCCCAGGCAGAAATGTCCTAGTGAGACACTTATCCCAATTAGCCATTCAAAAATCAAAAGTAGTGCTGTGGCTCAAGTGGTAGAATGCTAGCCTTGAACACAAAAACTCAGGGACAGTGCCCAGGCCCTGAGTTCAAGCCCCACAACCAACATCACCACCACCACCACCACCAACAACAACAACAACAAAAACCAGCAAATACTAAGGTTAAAGAAAAAGCTGCAATTCATAGTTTTCCTACACTGATGGTAAGAATGATGTGGCACCACTTTTAGTGGGAGATGGAAGTCATAAGAAGAGATTTAAACAGAGAAGCACGTGTGTGTGCACACACGCGCACGCACACGCGCACACACACATACACACACACATTTATGAAAACATAAGGAAGACAGGGATTAGCCAGGCATTAGAGGCTCATGAATATAATCCTAAATACTCAGGAAGCTGGGATGTGAGGATCATAGGTCAAAGCCAGCCTGGACTTTTGTTCTGAGACTCTTATCTCTAATTAACCACTGAAAGAAAAGAAGCCATATGTGGAGCTGTGGCTCAAGTGGTAGAATGCTAGCCCTGAGAAAAGAAGCTCAGAAACGGCACCCAGGTACTGAGGTCAAGCCCAGGATTGGCATCAAGAAGAAGGGGGGCGGGGGAGGAAAGATTAATATGTTGTGAAATGGGAAAGGTCCTGATTAGAAATAGAGAAAACAAAATATCTGGTTCTATGGAACTTCCAATAGTGAATTAATAATGCTTTGAAGAAACCACAATCCAGAAGTAATACTGTAGATTCTTTTGTAGAATCGCCAGTGGTACAGTTGACTGAACACTGAGTCAGGATGAATCAGCCTTCCCAGCATGGCTAACATTTCTTACTCACTTCCTTTAATATAATAATTAACTCCTATGTTCTTTATGTTTCTTTTCAGTTAATATTCTTTTTAGGCTGGTAATGGGGCTTGAACTCAGGGCCTAGGGGCTGTCCTTTAGCTTCTTTGCACAAAGCTGGTATTCTGCTACTTGAGCCATACCTCCACTTCCAACTTTTTGCTGGTTAACTGCAGTATATACTCTTCTCTGCTACTTAGCAGTCTCTGATGCATCCTTGTGGCTATTTGTTAATATCTGTCCCCTCATTTTGCTCAGAGCTTCACAGGAGATGGTGTAGGAGCAGTCTCATTAATTCCTTTTGCTTACTGTTACAAACCTCAGAATTTGACACAGTACCAAATTCCACCGTCAGATGGTTTGTATTTGTAAAATGAACACATGAAGTATACATATTTTAACTCAGCCAACTGAATTATCTTCTCCTATAAATACCAAAGAACTTTATACAAAACCACTTCTTAGTTCTGCACGTTGGCCATGGCTAATGTTAGCATAATATGCATAATCTTTGTGCTAACTTTTCATAAAAACCATCTTTTGGGCTTCACACTTTTTTTTTTTTTTAATGTTGGTTGTGGGCTTGAACTCTGGGCCTGGGCGCTGTCCCTCAGCTCTTCAGCTCAAGGCTAGCGCTCTACCACTTGAGGCACAGCGCCACTTCCGGCTCTTTTCTTTTTGCTTATGTGGTGCTGAGGAATGGAACCCAGGACCTCAGGCATGCAAGGCAAGCGCTCTACCACTGAGCCATCTTCCCAGCCCCTTACGTGGCTTTTTTAAACCTAAGTGATAGCAGTAATTCTTCCAGCCACCACTCAGCATTCACAGCCACCCTGCTTGGCTTGTGTTCTCAGACTGATCCTGAAGCTCTTTATCACAATCCTCCTTATCTCTATGGCTAAAAGATAACTACATTCCTTCTTTCTCAAGTATCAGTTGCAACTGAGGGGGGGGGGAGAAGCTATTTTAGAAAGTTAGAATTCTCAAAATCTACCCCTTCAATTAAACTCTTTGAAATCTGTTTTTTTTTTTTTTCACTCCACGAATGTTTAGTTTGCTTTCAGTTTTCTTTGTTTTTCTGGTCTGTCGGCCATAAGGCTTGAACTCAGGGCCTGGGTGCTGTCCCTGAGCTTTTGTGCTCAAGGCTACCACTTTGGGCCACAGCTCCACTTTCTGTTTTCTGGTGGTTAATTGGAAGAAGAGTCTCAGACTTTCCTGCCCAGGCTAGCTTTTAACTGTGATCCTCAGATCTTAGCCTCCTCAGTAGCTATGATTACAGACTTACAGACGTGAGCCACCAGCACCCAGCTTAGGGTAATGTGCGTTGTTGCTGTTTTGTTTTGTTTTTCATTTGTTGCTTGGTTGTGGAGCTTGAATTTAGGGTCTGGGTACTGTCTGGGAGTCCTTTTGCTCAAGGCTAGCACTCTACCACTTGGAGCCACAGCTCCACTTCCAGTTTTGGGGGATAGTTACTTGGAGATAAGAGCCTCCTGTGGACTTTTCAGCCCAGGCTGGCTTTGAATCATGATCGTCAGATCTCAGCCTACTGGTAGCAAGAATTACAGGTATGAGCCACTGGTGCCCAGCTTGTATTTCTTTTTCTTTTTCTTTTTTAATCTTTTCTTTTTAAATCATAAATTAGAACTTTTTATTTTTTGACAACTAGTTTCCAATTTTTTATGAGTCTGCTTCCTGAACATAGAAAATATATTTGCCAGTAAAGCACTCCAGCAATAGAAAATTTCTAGCTGATGACAGAACTATTTCTTGATGACCCCTGGAGTGAATTAATTTACCAAATTATTTCATTTATATTTATATGCTGGAATGTTATTCCAAAGGCTCTAAATAATCTCTATTCTATGTCTAAAATAAAGCAAAAATAAGATAGAGTAAAATAATAGGCATAACTAATATGTAATGTAATGCTTCTTTCAAAAGCAAACACTGACCTCATGGTTAATGTGTTAAAATAACCCAAACTAACATTATTTATAGAAAAGAAGGCTATTATAGGAGTATAGAAAGAACACACTAAGAAAAGCAATGGAGAGGAGAAAAGTAGTGTGGAATAGCTACAAAGAACTACAAAACTTTTGCCTTTTCCTAGGATTTAAAGATACATTGGATAATATTTTTAAAAAATAAGCTTTTGAGTTAATTTCACGTCTCAATTTTTACATATTCTCTCTCTCTCTCTCTCTCTCTCTCTGGTTGGTCGTGGGGCCTGGGCACTGTCCCTCAGCTCTTCAGCTCAAGGCTAGCGCTCTATCACTTGAGCCACAGTACCACTTCTGGCTTTTTCTGCTTATGTGGTGCTGAGGAATCAAACCCTCATGCATGCAAGACAAGCACTCTACCACTGATCCACCATCCCAGCCCATTTTTCTCTCTTTTTAAAAAATTACCGTACATAATTGTGCCAAGGGGGTTCAATTCAACATGTCAGTTTGTGAGGGCATTGCATCTTCATCAGCATCACCCTTTCCCTTCTTGTTCGGAATTTTTGTGTTTATTAATTTATTTGAAGGCAGATGATTCACTGGGGAAGTCAATTTTTTTTTTTTTTGGCAGTCGTGGGGCTTCAACTCTGGGCTTGCGTGCTGTCCCTGAGATCTTCAGCTCAAGGCGAGCGTCAATTACTTAAAACATTATGTTTAGCCAGGTGTGGTGGTGAACACCTGTAATCCCAACATTCAACAAGGAGACTGAAAGTTTGAGACCAACCTGAACTCCACAGAAAGTTCTAGAGGAATCTAAGCTACACAGCAAGTCCCTGTCTCAAAAACAACTCGCTTAAAAAAATGTTTTTCATAGACAAGTGGAAATAGGAAGAAGAACAGAAAAACAGTTGGGACTTAGTGAAAGGTCTGTCATACAAGGACAATGTAAACATGGTAAAATATTCTTCAAAGTGTTACCTAGAAGATTTCCATGTTCTCTTCGCCATACTCCTTTTTCCTTATAGACATTTGAGGTTCTTCTGCACTATCTAGAACCAATGACTTTTTTGGTGGAAGCAGTCTAACATCGAGATAGCCTTTGTTCTATATGGAAATACCATTTTATTAGTATTGAGATGGCCATCAGTCGGCTACCTCAACATAAATGTTTTGCACACTGATGTTTCAGTAATGAGCACCTGCCATGCAGCTTATCTACGGAGTAATTACCTCAAGGCTTCATAATGAGGACCTTGAGGCACAAGGAAAAGGCCTTCCTCCTGAATCACCCAGAGGGCACTCACACGGATTGCTCTGACTGCATTCCAAGTCAGGGAGAGGGGAGGGAAGAGAGGGAGGTATTCTCCTCTCGGATGAGAGAGTGACTTTCTTGGCTTGTGCTTCAAATAAATGCCAATGTTTGTTTAACAGTACAATTTCACGGTTGCTTCCTAGCCCTCTGGCCAAGAACAATTAAGAATGTGTTATCTCTTTTAAAAAAAATTCTCAGGGCTTGGGATATGCCTCAATTGGCAAAGTATATGCCTGACAAACATAAGGCACTAGGTTCAAACCCCAGTATTATCCTCCCTCCCCAAAATACCTTCCCTTTGAAAATATGTCAGATGGAGAGAGAATCATGGGTTTGGTTTTGTTTTGCTTTGCTTGTTTTTAATACTGGTAGACTAAATTTTGAACTCAGGGCCCTACATGCCTCTTACTTTCTGCTCTAGGCTGGTGCTCTCTATCACTGGAGACACACCTTCATTTCTGCCCTTTTTTTGTGGGGGGGGGGTCAGTCGTGGAGCCTGAACTCTGGGTCTGAGCGCTGTCCCTCAGCTCTTCAGCTCAAGGCTAGCACTCTACCACTTGAGCCACAGAGCCATTTCTTGCTTTTTCTGCTTATGTGGTACCTCATGCATACAAGACCAGCACTCTACCACTGAGCCACCTTCCCAGCCCCCACTTTGGCCTTTTTACTGGTTAATTTGGAGGCAAGAGTCACAGACTTTTCTTCCTGGGCTAGATTCCAACTGACATCCTTAGATCTCCCAGGATCCTTCTGGGTAGCTAGATGGCAAGAGACACGAGCACCTGGCTGGAATAATAGATTTTTTTTTCCATATCTTGGAATTCATTCCAATTAGTACCAATTTAAGAATAATAGATTCCTAAGGTCATGTTTTCTATAAGTAGTGTAAGTAAAACTTAGGTCAATATACAAACTTGGTTTAGGAATTCTAAACTAATTCCAAATAAACCTGAGATACCTGTTTAAAAGAAATGATTGTTCTTTTGGGCTTTAAACTTGGAAAACTAATAATTCCACAAAATTTATTGGAAATCCCCTATTAACCAAACTCTTTGATTGTTTGTCACCATAGAGATATGTTATTCATGATATGATACATAAATCATTCCTTTCAAAGTTTGATATGCTCTAAAATTTAAACACAACTAGATTGTAATGAATAAATTTATTTATTGCAAAACATGATCACTAGAGAAATGGGAAAAATTGAAGTAATTACCTTAAAGATATTGGATACTAGCTGGGTGCTGGTGGCTTATGTCTGTAATCCTAGCTACTCAGGAGGCTGAGATCTGAGGATCATGGTTCAAAGCATGCCCAAGCAGGAAAATCCATGAGACTCTTCAATTAACTACCAGAAAACTGGAAGTGGTACTGTGGCTCAAAGTGGTAGAATGTTAGCCTTAAACAAAAAGAGCTCAAGAATAGGACCCAAGTTCAAGCCCCACAACTGACCAAAAAAAAAGAAAAAAAAAGAAAGAAAGAAAGAAAGAACGAGAAAAAAGGAAACAAACAAAGATATTAGGTAGCAACACTAAAATATAAGATGCATTACCATAAAAGTCACTTTTCCTTCTGGATAATTATAGTTTGCTGATAATGATCACCTGCATGCAAGTTGTATGCTGTCAGTAACAATTTTATTTGAGCAGGGCTTCCCAAGGGCATTCATGTCTGCATGTAGCGACTTGTCAAATTACACTGTGCTAATTGATGGTTCACAGGACAAGATATGCATAGTTGATCAAGCCTATTAAGATGCAGGCCATTCTCAATCCTCTCTGACAAACAACATGCCCGGGACTTCTAACACACTCAGAACTCATGAGGTTCTCTCTTCCTCCAAAGAGCTGTAAAAATAAATAGTTAATTGGAGGCTCAGAACATGAGCAAACTTCAACATGCATGCACTCATCTTAGTGGAGGAAAATATGAAGCTATTTCCCATTTAGCATGGTATTGTTAGAATACCCATGAATTTGACTTTTTAAAATACTTTCCATGCAGGTGTTTGGTGTTGTGCAAACATGATGAAGTTCTGTCTTGCTTGGTTTGTTTGCATGGTAAAGACAGATGGGAAAATCTGAAGGCCAAGAATCGCCAGACTGGAAAGCCAATCTCAATACCACAGGACATGAAACTCCTCTAAAACTGAAAATCCTAATAGACAGAACAGAAGGACTTTCTAAAGAAAATTATTTCATTGACATTTTAAAACCTATTTTAAAAGTAACTGAAATAGGACAAGTTCTTGTCTACATTCCTATTGTGGAGCAATTTAGTGAAAAATTTTAGAATTGTAGAACACAAATCCTCTCCCAAACCTGGCTCCATAGGAAGAGGGTGGTGGAAATGACTGTCAAAAGTTATACTTCAAAAACAGTTAACAATGGGGCTGGGAAGGTAGCTCATTGGTAAAGTGTTTGCCTCACATGCATGAGGCCCTGGGTTCAATTCCTCAGCACCACATAAGCAGAAAGAAAAAAAAAACAGAAGTGGCGCTGTGGCTCAAGTGGTAGAGCACTAGCCTTGAGCTGAAGAGCTGAGGGACAGCGCCCAGGCCCAGAGTTCAGGCCCCACGACCGACGACGACGACAACAACAACAAGAACAAAACATGCTTAACAAGAAGTACTCAGGTAGTCAAGTGATATAGTACCAATCTTGAGTGAAAAAGACAAGCAAGAACAAAAGGCCCTGAGTTCAAACCCCAGTACCAGCACACACACAAATAAATAAACAAGTTTTTGCAATATACTTTATGCCTCCACAAAAATCAAGTATGCCACACAGTACAACATATTTTTCCATGACCAACAATCTATAATGCTTTGCAGAGCTAATGGGCAGCAGAACAAAGTTTACATGCCCTGATCTGGTAAAAAAATCTCTTTACTTTCCAGGGAAGAACTGATACCAACTCCTCGTGGAGCTCTGAGAGTCACTGCGTGAGTCAGGTTACCAGAATTCTCCAGAGAAGAACAAGTCCTGGTGAGCCACTCACAGCTGCCACTCGTTTGTCCTGACAAAGGAAGAGCTGAGTCAGGTGCCCCCAAAGTGCCCACCCTATCCTCGGAGCAGTGAATCAATTATTTCAAATTAATTTCCTTAGAACCTTATGCTTGTACACTCTCTCCCTAGTATCTTTCTAGTCTGCCAATGGACAAATCTCCAGCACTCAGAGAGGAAGGCAATCATGAAATTAAGCAGATACATTCCAGTTCGGCAGCTCTGTTCTCACAGGAGATGAACCGTTAAAACATCTACTCAATCAAACAGCTCGGTTTAAGTTATCTTCAAGCTAACGAATACTGTGATTTACTTTAGATTCAAAATTCCCAGGTCATACATATAATTTAATGAATTAGGATTTGTTAGACATGACCCAATTTATATAGATACTATGTATCAGTGCACATTATATGCACAAATAATTTTGCAATATCCCAGAAGACAATTGGCTTCCCTTACAGACAATTCCCTTACAGGTTTCTAGTTTATGTATCCTTTTTAAAAATTTTTAAAATTTTTATTGTAAAGATGATGAATGAGGGGTTACAGTCACATAAGTAAGGTAATGAGTACATCTCTTTTTAAACAGTTACTCCCTCCCTCCCTTTCTCCTGCTTACCTCTCCCTACTCCCCTCGCCCCCAACCCCAAGTTGTATAATTCATTTTCAACATAATGTCAAGTGCGTATCATTGTTGCATTAGATTAGATTTGTATTGCTGTTTCTGTGACTCCCTTTCCCTTCCATGGATCAGATAAACATATATACATAGCTAAGATATGGAATCGACCCAGATGCCCCTCGGTAGCTAGATTGATCAAGAAGATGTGGTATATATACACAATGGAGTTCTATGCTTCCATCAGAAAGAATGACATTACCCCATTCATAAGGAAAAGGAAAGACCTGGAAAAAATTATATTAAATGAAGTAAGCCACACCAAAAGAAGAGTAGGTTGCATGGTTTCCCTCGTTTGTAATAACTAGAATGTGTCTATGTTATTTTTAACAGGGACAATAGCCCAATTGCTAAGTGCATAAGACTATCTATAATGAAGTGTATTCACATGAACTCCAAGAATTGGAAACAAGTGGTTCTTCTTATGTCCCGTATGCACTTATTTCTATTTTTACTGTTTTGGTTTTCTGTACCCTGTATGTATCCTTTAGATTAACTTAGTTATCTTACTTAAGAACTTACTTGTAAACAACTCTTAGGTCAAGATTTGTTTACAAGTTTTGTTATGACTCAGAGAGCTAGAAACCAGATTATACCTTGCTGTAGAACAAAAACTGAGTGATAACATCACCTTCTAAAAAGATATACCATTACATGAAAGATTATCTTCTTTTCAGTGGATTAGAATATAAAGTTCTCTCACTCCCTCCTGCCCTCCCTTTGCTTCCCTCCCTTTCCCCTCCTTCTCCCTCTCTCTCTCTCTCTCTCTCTCTTTCTCTCTCTCTCTCTCTCTCTCTCTCTCCCTCCACCCCACCCCAAACTAATTATAATCATTTAAGCATCTTCTGGAGCTCATGGGATTTCACACTTTGTATTGAATTTCACTGTCAAAAACTGCCAAAACCTCTTAATATTTCCACTAAGAAACGGTTTAGAATTCTAGATAAGAGAGTAGTTGCTCCATCATCTCTAAATGGGCATCCAGTGCAAGTAAAAAAGGGAAGAATCCCCTAACTATGCGAATTGATGGTTCACAGGACAAGATAAGCGGAGTTGATCATACCTGTTAAAATTCAGGCCATTCTTAATCCTCTATGACAAACAGTGTGCCTCAGATTCAACCTACAGATAATTCCCAGAACTCAGAAGGTTCTTCCTTCAGCCAGAGTTGTGAATAAATCGTTCATTTGAGGCCATAAAATTTATTCCATCTTAAATTTAATTTGAACATCTCCCAAAGTGACATTTTAGAAACCAAAAAGCAATATGGGTGTGGGGCATGTCCTGGGTGGACAGAGGTGTCTATGTGGAAGTGTGTCCTGGCTTAGGGAACAGCTAGTCCTTCCT
Source organism: Dipodomys ordii (assembly GCF_000151885.1). Lineage (NCBI taxonomy): Eukaryota > Metazoa > Chordata > Mammalia > Rodentia > Heteromyidae > Dipodomys > Dipodomys ordii. Next base: position 16,207,162 of record NW_012267244.1, on the reverse strand, counting down.
CACACTAGCCCTGTGAGAGACACATGGGACTCTGTGAATTTAAACCAGGAGATCTGCAGTGCTTCTTCTACTCAAAGCTGAATTGAAAACCTCCTTTATTTAAAAAAAAAAAAAAGAAGACTGGAGCCAGGCACTGGCAGTTCACACCTGCAATCCTACTCAGGAGGCTGAGATCTGAGGATCAAGGTTTGAAGCCAGCCTGTGCAGAAAGGGCCATGTGACTCTTACCTCCAATTAGCCACCAAAAAGACAGAAGTGGAGCTGTGGCTCAAGTGGCAGAGAACCAATCTTGAGGGAAAAAGGCAACTACAGCACAAGGTCCTGAGTTCAACTCCCTGGCTTAACAGCAAAGTGCAAGTGTAGGAAGCATTCCTCTACAACAAAGGCAGCTCTTGGGATGACCTATCTTATCTTCGACACCCCCCGCCCCAAAAAACATTTGGGCTACTCCGTAGGCAACCTCAGTCTGAGTCTTTAAAGTTTGCATTCTTTACACATTGTATATTCATTTATAATTTCCTACTTCTATTTTCAAGTCAGGTACAGATTCTCCTGTGCATTTTCTATGGGCATTTATTTTGCCAGTCCTAACGGTAGACAATCCTTTAACCCACATTCAAGACTTTATTAAAATCATATTGTTATCCTGTAATAATTGTAATTTCCCTAACCCTAGGGGTCTACGTGTGTATGTGTATGTGTGTATGCACACATGCATGAACACACACATACATGCACCTGTCCTGGGGCTTGAACTCAGGGCCTGAGAGCTATCTCTGGACTTCTTTTGCTCAAGGCTAGTGCTCCACCACTTGAGCCATGGTTCTACTTGCAGCTTTTTAGTAGTTTATTGGATTTAAGAGTTTCATGGATTTTCCTCCCCGGGGCGGGCTTTGAACCTCAATCCTCAGAGTTCAGCTTCCTGAGTAGCTAAAGTTACAGGCATAAGCCACTAGCGCCTGGCCCTGTGGTCCATTTTAAAGCATAAATTCCCCATGGGCCTTTCTTGTAACTTCACAGTCCTCTGGGACCATGGGAATCTGACTTCACATATAACAGAAATTACTCTTAGACAACAGTGAGAAGACAAAAGGGTAAGCTCCAGCATATGATGGCTGGGGATACTTGATGGTTACCTTGGTAACATTTAGTTAGTCCTGGTCTGCTACTGGGGGTGGGGTGCTGGTACCTGGGTAACCTTTGTCCATGGTCAGACAATCAATTATGCAGTGCTTATGTAATTCCCAGTCTCACCTCTTGTCTTCTTCAGAAGTTTGAGTAAATCTCTCTCTCCTCTTTCTCTGTCTTTCACACCCATGTACTCACACACACAACTTTATAAGTTAAGAAGATACTCTCTGTTAAACAAGCACAATGTGTTTTAAAACTCAATGATATATTTTCCAAACTAAGTTCTGAAAGGCAGAGATGCCTTACTTGTCCATATAACCCTACGTTTCCTTGCTTATTAATAAGCACTCAAAAATCTTGTGCAAACAAGGAATCACTTCATTTTTGCTTTATTCCTCATCTTCCACCAATATCTCTAGCATAATTTCTAGCATGCTGCCATGAAAGCTGAACCAGCCCTAGAAAGAAGATCCAGAAGAAGGAGCTACATAACCCAGAAATGGGCTGTCTCATGGGTTGTTGTCACTGCACACTTAAAAACTCTACTGGAAAAAAACAAAAACAAAAAACCCAGGAGTGCTTTGGTCTCTGAAAGTGAAGACAAAAGCACTGTCATTCAGTGGAAATGGTGTCCTTGGTGAGCAGGGCTAGGGGCTGGGCTGGACCACACTTAATGGGTACAGGGAGGAGGGAGGGGAGGGGAAGGGGAGGGGGGAGGGTAATGGAGGGGTTATTGATTTGACATTCTCTAAAATGGCTCCTGAGCCCAGGCAGCCAATTTCCTGCTACCTTCCTGCCTGTGCTTGTCCATCTGGAGTTCCACAGTGCCCATTATGAACTGCTTGAATGCCATTACCATCGGCAGACTAAAACATCCTTGCTACTCAAAGAAAAAAAGAAAGAATAAGAAAGAAGATTAAATGGGTATTTCTAGCGTGACCTGAATGAGCCATCGTTAGCTACGCTGGGCTGCAGAACAAAATAAGGAAACACTACTTTTTTTTTTCTTTTTCCTTTTCATTAGCCACACCTACACCAAGAAAAAAAAATCCATATACGAGAATGTGGGTTAAAAGAATTTCCCCAAATCTCAAAGTTGAGCAAGTTGTAATTCTCAAGGGAATTATGCCTTGTGTCGATTCAGAGAAGACTCCAGATCTCCTCCTTAGAAGGTTTAGCTCTTTGATTATTTCAAAGGGATACCCACCAGCAACATGAATGGAAGCTGATGTGGGATCAGGCTGTACCCCCTGCCACCCAGCCAGGCAGGCTCAGGGCAGGGGGCAAGTAGGAGAAAGGCTAGAGATTTGCATTAAAATAAGTCTCTTTCCCAGGCAGGCAGCATTGACCTCCATGGATATTAAATAGAGGTCGGGTTACTTCAATGTAAATCCAGCTCTCTGACATTTTCTTCTAATCCCAGGATTTCTTCCATCACCTCACACACCATGAAAAAGATGAGTCATGTGGGCAAGGGCAAGAACTAAGACCTGGGTGTTTGCACCTGTGACAGAGAAAATACACAGGAGACAGCATCCACTTTCTTTCAGCTCCCTGAGTTGTTAGATCAGCCCCTCCAATGCAAATGGAACTTATGCTTGCAGGTTTTATTGTTCAAAACTAAGGAAAAAGGCTGAAAATACATCTATTACTCCCTGTCATTCATCAAGTAATGTATTCTAGGCACATATAATTAAGGCATAATTCTCCACAATGACAAAATATACATGCCTAGACCGAGAAAGATGGCTAAAAATATTCTAACACCTTCTCTTGGAGCATTTCACCATTTTCTTATCACGCTACTGGCAAATATTAGCTGTTGAAACCTCATTAATGTCTAAGGGAGTAGGGCTCACATGACTGAAATTCAAAGGGCTACTGTTAATTCTCTATCAAAAAGCAATCTCTGGGACGGATATTTTTACCAGTCTCTCAGCATGAATCTAAAGATGCTTAGCTATGGTTTGTTTATCTTCTATGGACAGAAAAGGCACAGATTCTTAAACAAAACTACCTCTGTGTGTGTGTGTGTGTGTGTGTGTGTGTGTGTGTGTGTGTGTGAAGTCAATCGCATCCCATGGAGGTCTAGTGAATGTGATCTCAGAGTTATAAAACTAGTGTGTGGGGGGGGTGTGACTATGACTATGACTCTGACAACGTGTCACTATCTTCTCTCTTCTCTCTCCACAGTTGTGTCTGTTTGTCTATCTCTTTCTCTCTTTCTCTTTTTTTTCCCTCTCTGTCTCCTTCTCTCTCCTGTTCTGTCTCTCTTCTTCTTTTTCTCTTGTCTCACTCTATAATCCAAGGTCTTACTATTTATTCAGCTAAGAAACCACAGGAAATGGTTTAGTCTTAAAACTGGCAATATCTACAGTTGACTTTAATCTATCGTCACTGGTTGACTGGAAGGAGCAGAAGAGAAATCTGAGTGGGGGAGTGGAGTGGAGGATGCTCACAGGGATGGACTATCAGAGAGAACGCCAGCTAGGCTCCACACCCCAGCATCCTTGCATGGATCCCAATAGGATGATTGTACAGAGCCTACGACCCTGCTTGACCCTGCTCTTCCAGACCACCAGAACAGTGTTCTCATCCCAAGTACCTTACTAAACCCAGCTGTAGAACATAGCTGTCCCTACACCTGGCTAGAAGCCCTGAGCCTTCTGAGAATGCCAAAAGCAACTGTTTCTCTGAGAAGCATCTTTAATACAAATTTGAGAACATCACAAGGAAGCCAGCCAAATATCTAAACAGCTAACAAATATCTATCTCACCTAGATGATAGTAATCACCAAGTGCACATCAACTAGCTTTGGAACAAAGGCGATAATAAGAATTTGCATTTCATTTACCATGTGAGAAGCATCATTTTGACTTTTGACATATGTTAATTGTTTTTAATCTGCGGGAAAACTCTGTGGGATACGAATAATCTTTCCCTTTTACAGACAAGAAAATTGAGGCACAAGACAGTGACTAAGTACCTTCCCTCTCCTGAGAATATAGTACAAGTAGTAACTGTGTTTGTCTCAATTACTGTGTCCTCACCTACTGTGCCCAGCAGTGCCTGGCACTTTGCAGGTGCCATTTAAATATTTTCTTTAATCTATTTTTTTTGTCAGTCATGGGGCCTGAACTCAGGACCTGGGCGCTGTTTCTCAGCTCTTCAGCTCAAGGCTAGCACTCTACTACTTGAGCCACAGCACCACTTCTAGTTTTTTCTGTTTATGTGCTGCTGAGGAATTTAACTCAGGGCCTCATGCATGCAAGGCAAGCGCTCTACCACTGAGCCACTTTCCTAGCCCCTGAAATATTTTAAAATTGATTATATGAATGGCTTTATTTTTTTTTTAACAGAACCATCATTCATCTTATTCCTTGCCTCTAAATTGACAAGATTTTTCAAACACTACATGTAATGGTTCAGCTAATTCCACATTAGGGGACCTGAGGATTAAAAGTTTACTGTTATAGAATTCCAAGAAGGGAAGAGACCTCTGGTCTTAGACCTAAAAACCTAAAGGTTTCCTTGGTCCCAATGTGAGGATCATCTTATGATCCCTACACACCCTTTGTATTCTTGCCCTCTAACATGTTTCTCAAACAACTTACTTGAAACTGGATCTAACCTGTGCTTTTATCTGATTGAGCATATGAGGATTTTAAAGCATTTGGATTGGGATTTTTCAAACTGGAGATGATAACTGGTAAAGTCTATATAAACATTCTAACATCCAATAACTCCAAAGGCTGGGGCTTTTTTGGACACAAGAATTTCACATAAAGAATATTCACACTGGGGGCTGAGAAGGTGGCTCAGTGGTAGAGCCTTGCATGCCTGAGGCCCTGGATTCGATTCCTCAGCACCACATAAGCAAAAAGAAAAAAGCCGGAAGTGGCGCTGTGCCTCAAGTGGTAGAGCGCTAGCCTTGAGCTGAAGAGCTGAGGGACAGCACCCAGGCCCAGAGTTCAGGCCCCACTACTGGACCCCACCCACCCAAAAAAAAAAAAAAAAGAATATTCACACTGGGGCTGGGAAGTTGGCTTAGTGGTAGAGTGCTTGCCTTGCATGCATGAGGTCCTGAGGTCGATTCCTCAGCATCACATAAGCAGAAAAAGCTGGAAGTAGTTCTTTGGCTCAAGTGGTAAAGTGCTAACCTTGAGCTAAAGAGCTGAGGGACAGCACCCAGGCCCAGAGTTCAGGCCCCATGACCAACAACAACAAAAATAGAATATTTATACTTTAGCACAGTCATGCTCCTCACAAAGGAACAATCACTGCCACAGCTCCATTCTTGATGTGTAGTTCCCAGAAGAATGCTGGGACCTATGTGGGCTTGAGAGGGACAGTCTAACATCAGCCCTCTCGGCAGTGGGCAAGGACACTAAGGGTGCTGATCAGCCAGACACCCATCCCTAAGCACAGCATCAACCACATCACTGATGGTACTAGGTTCTTTCTGGTGGCCGGTTCTTACTACTAGTGACAGCAGGAGAAAAGGGAGAACACGGTACAGTAGCCCAAAGTGGCAATTGGGAGGATTGATCCTCCTAGTCCACAGAATAGTACTAGTTAGGTCCTTAGTCGAAAAGCAATAATTCTCACCAGTTTTTAAAGGCTTTCTTTTTGTAATACACAGTTGTCATTGTAAAAGACACTCCAAATATGAACGAACATGATTCATTTACAAAAGCAAGAAAGAAAAAAATCAGTCTTACAAACCAGCATAGTAAGGAAGCCAGAACAACCTACTGAGAAAGGACAAAAGCTTGGCTTTTACATGTTGAAATAAACACACTTGTTGGCAAAGAGTGCTTCTCTTACTTTTTTGTGTGTGGGGAAAAGTTACAGAGATTTTGTAAGACACCAAAATACAACACAATAACAAAAGAAACCATTATATACTGTACCTTCTTTCAGTAGAGCATGGGCTGCCTGAGAGCCTCTGGATCATTCTGTATGGGGGAGGGGGAGGTTGACTTTGACTCTGTGACAATTTCACTATCCTCTCTCTTTCTCCACAGTTGTGTCCATTTGTCTCTATCTCTGAGTCTCTCTTTCTCTTTTCTCTCTCCTATCTGTCTCCTTCTCTCTTGTTCTCTCTCTTCTTTTTCTCTTGTCTCTCCCTATATGTCTGTCTCTCTACATGTCTTCATTGCTCTTCTCTCTCCTCTCTCTTTCTCTTGCCCATTCTCATTCTCTCTTTCTTGTTCAATGCAATCACTTAAAAGCTGATTTTTCATAGGACTTTGCAGCAAATTTAACTTTAAATGAGCAATTTTTGCTAAGTTTTCCTAAATACATCCACTCAGATCCATACTTTAAAGCTACAATTCATTTGAATAATGGAAATATATAGCAAGAATGGTGTGCAGTCCTCTTGGCATACGACTGCAACCAAGTATGAGTCATGAGTCATGAAGAACCAACCATACATGAGGTTTCAAATCTTAGTAGATACCGGCTAATGGATCTAATAGGATCTAATCACCCAAAACATTGTGTGAACCTCATTCCTGATGCTCTGCTGATACCAATAAAATTAGTACTCATAGAACAATAAAATATAAACAGAAAATAATTTCTGCATCAAATTCCACTGATAGAAAATAAAACACAAAATAGTATCAATGGCAAACTTTTAAGAAATACATCTTGAGTCTGAAGAGTTAATAAGCCAAATACTCTATTTAATAATGTCTAAATGTGAACAAAAGGAAGAAATAGGTTGGCATGAATACATGGCCCGCCTCCGAGACGTGGGCAGGACCCATCCCCAGCGAGGCAGGAACACCTTCACCACTGATAAATTTTGTGTCCTTACCTTTAATAATTCTACAGTATTCTTTTTCATCTTTGCAAGAAAAGCTATTGTGACAGTAGTCTGGTATATCAGACTCTTTTCCCACATTAAGTAAGAGAGGTGATCATGCAGTGATGGGCAGAAAGGAGATGAAGACGTTCTTTCATTTGGAAATGCCACAATGATCTAGAAAAGGGAGTTGTGGGATTCTGGCAACATCTAATTTGTATTCATATAGTCACTGAAGTAAAATCAACATTTTAATAGTTTGCAATCCCTTGGCTTGCAAACATTTTTAACAGTTTGCAATCCCAGTGAAATGGCAACAAAGAAAGAAATACCTTAATTAAGCCTTTTTTAAAAAAAACTTAAGCCTTAAAATTTTTAAACCTTAAAAATTAAGAATGCCCAAAATAGATAACACACAATCAATAATGTAGACTCAACTTTCTTAAACTGTGGCCACCTGCTAGCTTAGTTGAGAATAGCAAATACAAAGGCTCCTTTAACAATAAGAGGAAACATATTTTCATGGCCCAGGCAAAGCTTTCCAGGCAGAGACGTTTCCCCAGTCCTGCCAAATCCTAAGCTACTACTGAATGGAAGCCTCACCTGGGACATCAGGAGAGAATCTGGCAGAGTGTCGAGATACAAAAAGTTTGAGCTCTTGGTCCAGGTTGCATTCAATCAAGTTTGTGTCCCATGATCGGATTCCTAGGGAAGAAAAGGAAGACAGTTGACAGACATTCAGTCAGTCATTTCCAAGTGGTTTGGAAAAGGTCCCTGAAAGCATTTCTCAGGCTTTACAGGAGGATGTGGGAAATCCTTCTCTGCAGAGCTTGGTAAATCGCAGTGGCTCCCCACAAAATGAGCAGTCTGGGGAGGTCTCTTCATCAGGCCACAAGGGAGGGACAGACGAGCAGTTAGGACAGAACTTATAAAAGTGTAAATGCAGCACTGCTGTTAGAGTGAAGGAAAACAGCTATTAGGAAAATGACAGACTATCTCCTCTAGGAGGGAATAGAATGAATGCGAACATGGCTAGCTCTTTAACCACTAAGCAGCCATCAGACTATCACGAACTTTCTTGAGATCCACTGGTAGGTGGCAGGGTGATGTAGAAAGCAGGTGGAGAAGCCTTGTGGAGACTGCCACTCAAGCCCAGGCCTCTGTTTGTGGAATGATCTTGTAGTAAACAACTGGGATTTCTTTTCTAACTCATCTGTTTTGTGGTCTTGGATGTCAGTATAGAATTGGTGTGATCTTTCATAAGTAGGCTGGATCTCAAGATTGGATGCCCAAAGTATCCAGTTAGACACTGTTTTTAGATGACCAGCTTGGCAGGAAATACTTTCATTCATAATTGTTTGTGGTACTGAATTTTCTTTTCTTTTCTTTTTTTTTGTCAGTTGTGGGGCTTGAACTCTGGGCCTGGGCGCTGTCCCTGCGCTCTTCAGCTCAAGGGGAGTGCTCTACCGCTAGAGCCACAGCACCACTTCCGGTTTTCTAGTGGTTTACTGGAGATAAGAGTCTCACGGACTTTCCTGACCGGGCTGGCTTTGAACCTTGATCCTCAGATCTCAGCCTCCTGAGTAGCTAGGATTATAGGCGTGAGCCACTGGCGCCCAGCGGTACTGAATTTCCTTATCATGAAAGAAAGAAATGTGGCAAACTTTTTCTTCTTTTTATTCCTCTATGTGTGTGTGCACACACCCAAATGCATGTGTCAATCCTAGGGCTTGAACTCAGGACCTGATCGATATCCTTTACCTTTTTTGCTCAAGGCTAACACTCTACCCTTTGAGCCACAACTTTATTTTGAGCATTTTTCTTCTTTCCTTTTTTTTCTCCCTCCCTCCCTGTCTCCCTCTTTCTTTCTTTCTTCCTTTCTTTCTTCCTTCCTTCCTTCCTTCCTTCCTTCCTTTCTTTCTTTCTTTCTTTCTTTCTTTCTTTCTTTCTTTCTTTCTTTCTCTCATGTGGGGTTAAGTGGAAATAAGAGTCTCACTAACTATCCTCCCAGGGTGGCTTTGAATCACAGTCTTTAGATCTCAGCCTCAATTAGCTAGGATTACAGGCATAAGCCACTAGCACTTGGCTAACGTTTATAAAAACGTTTATAAAACTTGGATGGAATTGGGAGCCATGAACTCGTTTCCAGATCAGACTTCCTTTCACTAGACTGAAAGGAGTACAGAGGTGAAAGGAATGAGAGAGGTTTCCTGTGCCTAAGCCCTGTTCCCCAGCCTCTTCCTTCCTCCTCCTTCCGCCTCCTCATCCCAAAAGCAATGGCTCAGAGGGAAACCCCAAGAGCATACATGAAAGAGGAAAAGCAAGCCAGGGAAGGCTGAGGAACCTCAGAACTCTGGAGGGTATGTAATTCATATGTACTCATATTTTTTTCCCAAAAAGATGGCTATGTTGGTAGGATGAATGAACACTTGTACAAAGCATCCTCAATTGCCAGGACAAGTCTCCAAAATAACAAACGGTTACTGTCTACCTCCTCATGGCAGGGGGCTGAACCTCTGGGTATAACTCTGTAGTAAATTTACCCTAAACAATTAGTCACTTAATTCTTTTTGTTTGTCATTAGTCTGCAATCAGATTTGGGGGAGGTTAAATGACAATATACTAAACATACCTCTAGGTTAATGAGTATCTGTATTTACCCCCTGTTAAGATTTATTCAACCTTCTTATCTTCCAAAGATGACATATATCATTATATTATATACTATGTATATATTATATTATGCATATATATTATCATGTTATAATACAGTATTATATGTAAAATGTAATATTATATAATTATATATTAATATTTATATGTGTGGACATATAGATAGATAGATAGGTAGTTAGATCAAACACAGAGAGAGAAAGAGAGAGAGAGGAGAAAAAAGATTCTGGCAACTCATTCCACTTCTCACCTAAAATATCCTCAGATCATATACCAAAGGCCTTTTCAACCATAAGGAATATTTTCAAAGAGATATATACTCACTAAATAGAAACAGCAATTTCTCAAAGGAACAATAGGAAGAATTCAGGTATGGAAGAGTTAACATGTCTAAGAAGAGGCTAAATTATAAGGGAGAAAATTTTATGGGTCTCCCTGGAAACATAAATGGCTTCAGTTTGTATTTGTGCTAATGGAGTATTTAAATTTTAACAAGAAAGGCATGTTGAGATCTTGTGGATCTTTTAGGGCAGGAATGATAAATGGGTTCTTTTTGTTTCCTGGAGAGCTTGACAGGTCTGAATTCATTAGAATATTTCACTTCAACATATATACTATATAGTAGCCTGGTGTGAAGAATCATTGAGTTCCTGTCTGGGCAGCCTAATTGGTATTGTCGGCTGAATTCTCTGTGCTCCAGGCTGTGTGCTCTACTTTGTCTTCTGGCTTGCCAAGCTAGGTCAATAAGTTAATAATGAGACATATGTATTTAAATGAAATTCATAAAATGTTTCCATCTTTGTTTTAAGTCATGTCTGAATTGCTACATTATTTGAAGGGCTTCAGCTGGGGTCACACATATACTTGCTATTACATGATTGTCTGTCATTTTCCCCCCTGGCTTCAATTAACTAGTCATGAGACAAGCAATTAAATGTTTGCTTTAGACAAATAGACAATAGATAGATAGACAAATATAGATATAAATTTATGTATTTATAAAATACATAAATGCTAATTATGGGGAAATGCTAATTATTAAGAAATCTACTTTATAATTTTTAAATTAAGCTAGTAAACAGCTGATAAAATAATCTCTCATTTTTATACTCTCAATGAAACTAACAATTCAGGATTCTCTTTCTCAGAGAGCAATTTCCAATCAAATGATTTCTTAACAATGCACAATCACTAGTACCATTTATAAAATGAAGATTACAATGTGTTTACTAGCTATTTTAATTGGAAAGAAAAATTTAGGAACTAGCCCACTTTCAATACTAATTTTAGAAATAAAATTCCTAGTAATTTTTGTGCCGTCAGCTAGATATAGAGACTATTTTTCGATAACAGTTTATTTACATTTAGTAAGCTTCTATATTTCCTCTTTGTTCCTAAGACGAAGCCAACATCGAGCCTTTTAAAGCTTCTAAAGCTCATAAGGAAATAATCCCACTCTATGGTGGGAGCAGAGGAGCGAAGGCAAACTCTGCCCTCTTCATTGAGTATCTTCCCAGTGTAGGGAAAGGGGGACAAGCGCTTCCCTAAGGCTTAGCATCCCCTGCAATCTACGATTGTGCCCTTATTGATTTAGACAGACGGTAACAACTCCAGCACTGAGGGGCGATGAACTTCCACTTTTTAAGTATCTAGGTCCAAAGGGCACCCCTGAGAATATTCCAGGTTGCTCTATAGGGATGGCTCAGCTCTCAGAAGTATGCGTTATCATTGGGTCTATCCTGGGTGGCCAGTGGGTAACAAAGGAGCTTTGCTTCTCAGTTCTCAGATCCCAGGTGGTAGCAGTACACAAAGAAGAGGCCAACGTGCACGTGGCATTTAGAGAGGGAAAGGGAAGAAAAGGTGTAGTGAAAGCACTGCAGAGAACAAGCCAGGGTGAAAAAGGAAAAGGAGCCTGGTATCTTTGGTGCCAAGTTTACCTTGATCATTCAGTGCTTTATAGGATTGTTGGATAAAACCAACAATTAAAATGAAGTACCTCTTCCTTAAAGACAAAAAAAAAAAAAAAAAGCAAAACTATATCCTAAAAGAAACAGATTGAAAAAAAGTAGAATAAAATGATCCTGAATTATACATTGATGGCCTTTGTGTTTTATTGGGCCTTTGATGAGGTGATTTTCTTCTATGGGCTTTTAGATGTTCTCTTTGAGAAAGCGTTTGAGTATTTTTTTTTGTAAATATCTAAATGATAAATATCAAATTATATGATTCTCTTTGTAAAACCCTGCTAAAAAAAGGTGTCCTGAAACTGGAACAGAATCACAAAAATAAAGAAGGAAATGGTAACATAAGGAGGCATTACTTTTCAAAGAAAATATTTCCTACCTTTCCCCCTAGACCTAACCTTCAATTTGCTTTTTTTTCCCCTTTTCTTTTCTCAAAGCCAGCAACTTGATGTTCATAACACATGTATAATATGTAATGTAGACAGTATCTTATATACTGGACACATGGCTTCAAGACACTGATGATACACAATTTAGACCTTAGATAACACCTTACAATAAAAGCAAACAAAGTGTGATGTCTAATAATTTATTGGTTGGTATAAAAGTTAGAGTTATTTTTTAAAGTAAGCCCTTAGAGAAGATTAACAGTGAATCATCAATTTAATGACCTTAAGTTTGGGGACTGGCTTGTATTTCCACTTAGGCCACAGCCCTTAATAGACAGCAATTAAGCAATGTCAGCAAAAATTCATCTGCCTTTGACTTTGCAAAGTATGAAGATAATATGATAAATTTAACACCTACCATTTCACTTAAGTCCTATCACATATGGCTGACTTTTTTTTTTCTTGTTAGAAGAAAATATAAATTAACTCTCAAATCTTTCCTGGGTTAATTAACTTACCATTTTAGGCAGAAAACATTCCATAAAGCAACATGTTACAATGTTATCAGCTGGACTCACATCTAAAAATCCAGGGCAGTAAATGTTACCCACATCTTTCTTCTCATGGAAAATCAAGTTGATTCTCAATGTTAACTGGAGGAATAGTTACACTTTAACAGTATTGAGACCATCATACTGACACTTAGTGTTCCTTATTTGTTTTAGTCCCTTAAAAAATGCTTATCTTGCCCATGTAATTGTAACTCCTCTGTACAAGTATTCTCACAATTAAAAAAAAAATAACATGAAACAAAGAAAACTGGATTTTACAAGGCTCTGATTTGCAAGGCACCGATGTGTGTAGTGTGTGTAGTCTGGATGTTAAAATCAACCTGAGAAGCAGGTGCTCTGCTAACAATTAGGATCTGTTGGGGTAAAATTAGGGAGGGGCAAAAAAAGTAAACACAATGGTTTGGAATAAAGTCCCATTTACTAGACCAATAACACTACATGAGTGAGAAAAACCATTATTGTTTCAAACTCTGGACATTTGAACCTGACATTGTGCTTTTGGAATACAATTGAGAAAAAAAAAGATTGACCATCTGTTTTCCTTGGTGTCAAGAAGCATTTATGAAGCATCCACAAATGGGAAGTTTCAGGCCTGCTGGTTCTCAACATCTCTCTAGAGATTTATAGGCGATTTTTGAGACTCTCTAGAGTCCTTAGTAATCAGATGGCAGGTATCCAAATCACCGGGGCCTCTGACTCCTCAGAGCCTCAGTTAAGAAGGGTGGGGAAAGGGAAATAGGAAGAAAAACTAACAGATGAGACACTGCTTCCCCAGACTATGAGCAGCCCACAATCAGAGCCCAGTCCCTTGGGGACACTTCTTGCTTCTTACAACATGGCCTGCAGGCATCAGTCATCACAGAGGTGGCTTCCAGTGACCCCTGGAGGAGATCCAGCAGGGACCTGCAACTTCTCAAGCACAGAGAAGTACCCTGCATGCCCTGTTGCTAAGTCATCTCAGATGATCTGAAAAGCTGGGAGAGCTGTATTTTCCCTTCGCCCTGGAAGGCCAGGCAGCCTGAGCTGTATTGGAGACCCCAGGACCCAGGAGAGTCATCTTCCTGAGGAGCAGCAGCATCTGTTACTGCACGAAAGGAAATGGCTCTCCTCCCTCACTTGGTTGATTCTTAATGGGATCGATACAGTCATTTCAGACTTCCATGCAAAAACCTGACTAAATTAGGGAATTAAAAAGCAGGAAAGCATGGTGATTGCAAAGAACACAGAGGCAAGGGGGAGGGAGGATGTCCTCTTGGGATTCCAGTAATGTCTGTTTGCTATCTAGATACACAGGTGTGTTCATTTTGTAAAAAATCTATGAACCTGGCTGTCAGTCCAGGATCTATGCCCTTTCTTCTGTATAGAATAGTTACTCAGGATTTAAGATCTTTTTTAAATGTCCGAAAGGCAAACCTGAATCTTTATCAGTAAGTGTAAAAAGGTGTAAAGACAGGAAGCACACCACAGTAGTGCTTACTGCAGCTATTTTCTCTTCCACAGAAGACACTTGGACAATACCCTCCCCCCACCTCCCCCCCACCTCCCAGGAACAGGAGGCTGAAAGGGTGATGGGTGGGATTACAAAGCGGGAAGATAATTATGGTGGGAATCTGAGGGTGAACCATCTCCATGCATGTGGTGAGGCCCGCAAGTGGAGGATGGTACAAAGGCAAGCTCAGAAAATTGCTGTGCTAAAACCTTCTCTGATGTTACCCGGCTTCGCACTGACATCATGACAGGGTCCAAAAAACAGAGTGACACTGCAGTACCGGTCTCCAGACACTGATGCGTGGTGTGACCTTGAGCCAGTCCCCTTACCCTTCCTGCCGCTCTGGGGCCCCTCCTCTGGAACCACTCTTGAGTGGTGGGTTATGGAAATTGTGTAGACAGAAAACACCTCACAAGATATTATTTCCCAGCAATTCTACTGACAAATGATTTTTTTTTAATCCAGAGTCATTGATTCCCACAGTAGCCACACCCAAAGTCAGTGCATGTGAATTTTTTTCAAAGGGAAAAGTGCACAAATCAATTAGAACAGATTTGGAGGCAAAGGCCTATAGTTTGAAAATGAAGAGTTACTGCGATGGTCAAATAAGGAGTTTCACGTTAGAAATCGTATTTTTAAATTTTTTGAATGAAAATCCCTCTTTTCTAAAATAATAGATACATAGATACATATATGTATATAGTTATACATATATACATATATTTATGTACACGCACACACAGGAAAAATCAGTGCTTTAAAGTTAAACAAAAGAACTCCGGTCTCCGCCCTGCAGCCTTTTGTTCTGGCGACAAGTGGCCATTTCCAAAAGCAGAGGCAGGTGACAAGCATTTTATTTTTTTTTCCATCTAAAACAAGATTTTTCTTCCGTCTTTTTTTCTTTTTTCGTTTTTCTTTCTTTTTTTTTTTTTTTTTGACCTGAGAGGGAGCAGATCTGGAGGGCTGCGTGAACGCCCTTTGTCCGCCTCGGGCTGCCGTAGAGACCGCAGTGCGGAGCGCACCACGCCCACTAGCCGGTGTCTCCAGGCAGACACGTTTTCAGCACCACCCCAGAGAATAGAGCTCGGGCTGGGGTGGCGGGGCGGGGGAGGGGGGGAAGGGGTGAGGTGGGGGGGGGACCCACGATTCTGTCAGGGGCAAGGGGAGGGAGGGAACTGCCCTCCCGGGAGCTCAGGGCGCAACAAAGCGGGGCAGAAGGCGATGTAGTGGGGGTGTGCCCCCCTCCCCCGCCAACCCCAAGCTCGGGCAGAGCGCGCGCCGCACCGGCGGTGCCTGATGGGGGCGCCAGGTGCGGCGGCCGGGTGGGGGCACTGCGGCAGCTGGGGTGGGGCCGAAGGGTGGGTCAGTCTCCGGGCCCTGGGCAGCGCCCACGGACACCCTCCCAGCCCCGCCCAGGGATCCCTGCGAACCGCTACTCGGCCTCTGCAGAGCGCGCGCCCTGGGTGTGCACACGTCGGGCGCGGAGCTGGCCCCTACCCAATGATGATCCCCCCCCACAGCCCCCACTCAATCTGTCCCTGGTGAAGCTGAGACTTGTTAAAGAAGCCCCACCCCACAAGTTGGGGGGCCCATTGTCCTTTCGGAAAGCTGTGGCGAGCTCCGTGTGGGAAGCGGGCGCAGGCGGCTCTCCATCCCTGCGTCCCGAGGGGTGGGGGAGCGGGCGTGGCCCCGCGACTAGCCTAGTCATTCCGAGGAAGAGAAAGGATCGGCAAGTTCGAAGGCAGAAAAGGCCTTTCTCCGAGGTTGAAGCGGCCAAGGTGAAAATCATTCTCACGCGGGGCCTGGCGCCGGATGCTTCAACCCCAGGTCTGAGGGGGCAGGGGATAAAGGGTCCCCGCTTTTTGCTGAGGCGAGAGGGGTGCTACAGGGAATGCTTGCACAAGGGCTTTCCACCCCCCCCCACCTCCCCCTTGCCTCCAGCGGTGGAGGTTTTCATTATGGCCTTTGCTCCTGACACCTGCAGTCCACTTCGCGGGAAAGGCGGTGGCCAACTCCCGCCCTGCCTGCGGACCCAGCCCGGTGACCCGTGGCTCAAGGTTATTAGAGACTCTCCCCCTCCGAATCTCAAATCTCATCGTCCGGATTATTCTCCGAAATGAGCCCAGTGAAGAGTCCAGATGGAGGGTGGGAGGTGGCGGGGAGAGGCGTGGGTGTGGGGCGCGCAGGAGAACGGGGTGGCCCGCGGCGCCCTGGGTGGGGTCGTGTCTGCGCGTGTCCCCGCGCGCGTCCCCGGGCGGAGGGGGGCACGGGACCGCTTACCCAGCTCGATGTTGCCGATGGCACGCCGCAGGTGCTCTTCGGTCACCGTCTCGCCGACCACCACGAGCAAGTAGAACTTGCTGTCTAGAAAGCGGTGCGACAGGCTGGGCGAGGTGGACGCCGCTGGGTTGGCAATGCTGCCAGATGGCTCCGGCTCGGTGGCTTCCACCACCACGGTCGCCATCCTGCCGGCCCGCTGTGCCTCGGCGAACTGCTCCTCTCCCGCCGCTCCTCTGCTCTGCGGCAGGAGAAAGGATTATCTCCGGAGGTGCGGCCTCGGCTCCGCCCCCTGCGTGCCCCCTCCTCCCCGCGACGCGCGCCGCCTCCCCTCCGCCCTTCCCGAGCCCGCGAGCGAGCGCACCGTGCGCGCGCGGCCGCCGCCTGCGCCCGGGGAGAGGCGGGAGGCGGCGCCGTTTATATGCGGTCTAGGCGGGGGGCTCCGGAGGGGGAGGCCGGGGGGGAGGAGGAGGAGGAGGGAGAGGAAAGGACCACCCGGCACATCCTCGCGCGGTGGCTGCCGCCGCTCTTCCAGCCGCTGGCCCGGGGCTGATGTCATCTGCAGCAAATCATCTCGCCCGGGGCCCGGAAGCTGGAGGCATGGAGGGGTGTGTGGACAATGGTCTGGGCAGGGACCGTGATCCACCCGGCGCTGGGGGGACCCGAAGGGCTCCCGCTGCAGCCCTGAACCTGGAAGACACACTCACCTGTGCACGCGCACCACACACTCCCAGCCCCCAGCCCTCACCCCCTGCCTCATCCCGTCGCAGGGATGACTGTCCCTTTTCAGAGTAGGAGCACGTCCCACGTCTGAAGTACACGAAGTCAGACCTCTGTCTGGGTCCCATTCATGATGAAGCTAAGGCCTTCAGTGACGGCCACGGTGGAATAAGGCTGGGTACCCTGACTCACGAAGATTGGAACCTGTGCCCTTGACTTTGTGCATTGAGGAAGACATGTTTGTCGGTGTTTCTCAATAGAGGTATTTACCATCTTTCAGTTCAAGAAGACTTAGTGAAACCTAAGTGTACTTTTCTTCTGGCTTTGGACTCTGCAAGGACAAATGGTGAAAACATGTGGTGCTCACGGGAAATGGGAGGATGCAGCTATATTACCTTCGAAACAGATTTCTTAATATACCGAACAGATAGTAACAAACATAACAAAGCACACAGAGAAGATACTGTCTCTTCCCAGCAGGATTACAGTGGCTACAATGTACTTTTCAGTTCCTCGGGGGGAATGAATACACAGGCAAAATTATTTCATATGATAACGATGCCTTTCAAAACACATGTAGCTTTGGGAATTTTTATTGTCTGTGTTTAGAAAAACTCAGAAAGGTTTTCTAAAGTCAGTCCCTCTAAACCTTTGTCTCACAAATACGCTGAATGGAAAGGCAGGAGAGTGTGGAGAAGGAACAAAATGTGCAGATTTTATAAAAACGGCACAATAAGAGTTTTAGGGATGAGCAAGGGATAGGAATTTTAGTCAGTATGCTTTAATACTAGAATGCATATTAGTTTTTTAACCTGGGTATTCTAATTATCTTAGGTGTTAACTTCAATTGCTTACTATCAGGGCAGGCCTGCCTTCATCTCTGGAAACTCACCAGCAGACACACTGAGAAGTGTGCTTTACCAATCTTCTAGGTGTCTCAAACCAGTCAAGTGGACAATCTAGATTAACCATCATAGTGTTCTTTTGCTCAGTTTATCTTTTCTAGTTAGATTTATTATTAAATAAAATCTGGTATCGCAATACATATGAAGCCACTAATACCAATAATTAATCAACAGAAAAATAAAAAATAAGATCATGATTACATTCTTACTCCATACTGTTATTTGTTCTAGAGGAGTCTCAGGTGTGCCATCTTGGATAAACAGATTTGCCAAGTGTTCGGTATTAAAGACATGCTAGCACCTAGCTTCAGACCAGAGGCCAGATGACAATACAACAAGAAAGGTTTCTCACCAGGACAGTCTGTGCTTGCCATGATAGTCTGTGAAATGCTAAAGACCAAAACTCACCCAAATCATTGTCCATGCTTTGAAAAACAGACATAAATGGTCAAACACAGACAGAAATGCAAACTGCTACTTTACAGTTTTGTTACTTAGCTTTGTAACAGTACAGGTGACTCACTCTTTTAGACCTACAGCCCTTTGTTTATACAGTAGAAAGACTATGATATTTTATAGGTGTTTGAGTTAAATATCAGGGAAGAGCAGATTATATTACTTTACATAGACACCCAACCATTGGTTGGAACATAGTAAGTATGGTTGAGTAAGTGACTTTTTTTTTTTCTTCTGGTTGTGGGGCCTGAACTCTGGGCCTGGGCACTGTCCCTCAGCTCTTCAGCTCAAGGCTAGCGCTCTAGAGCCACAGCGCCACTTCTGGCTTTTTTCTTTTTGCTTATGTGGTACTGAGGAATCGAACCCAGGGCCTCATGCATGCAAGGCAAGCGCTCTACCACTGAGCCACCTTCCCAGCCCATGAGTAAGTGACTTTTTAAAATCATAGTTCCAAAGAAAATGGAGTAAACGATGCTTAACAACAACAACAAAAATATGTGGAGGGCAGAGGACACCTCCACCAACACTTCTGATGAAAGAATAGAATAGTAAGTTACACTTCAAAACTAGAATAGTAGCCCCTTCTATCCCAAGAAAAAAGATACAGTTCTAAAGAAAAGGAAGCAGGAAAATTAATCTGTAACTTAGCCTCTTGGGTGGTGGAGACCAGGAGGCAAGATTTCTACTTGAGGTAGTGTATTTATTAAGAAAAGTAGGTTTATTTAGCTTTCAGTTGGGGGGCTGAAAGTGCAAACAGCATAGCACAGCTCTGGCAAGGGCTGGGTGGCAGATGGTGGAACGGGTGGGGGTGGAAGCCAGAGGGAGACTTGGATCCCACAATCCCTTCTGAGGTTATGCTCCCAATTAGCCTAAGGACTGCTTTCCAGACCCCACCTTCCAGACCCCACCTTCTAAAGGATTGCACCATGGCTCTATAGCTCAATGCCACACACAGGACCATGCTTCCTACTCATGAAGCCTTGGGAGAGAAACCACATTCAGACCATAGTAACACCCTTCCTCCATGCCAGGAAGTAAAGCAAATTAAAGGAAACAAAGCAAGCAAAAGTGTTGGTTGTGGAGAAGAAGAAAGGGAAAGAACAGATTCCAAGTAACTCTCACATCAAATGAACCTCCAGTATCATGTTGTTATTTAAAAATAAAAGGAGGCCAGAATGTAATTTAGGGCACTATGTTATTTAAGAATTAAGAAATACTCTTTCTTGTCTCAACATTGAGAAGTCTTTTCTTTCTAAAATCTAAGCTAGCTGTAGGAAAAAGAACAGAGTCTAGGAAGGAAGAAGAAATTAGGGAAGTGGTTTGTAAAAGAATGAGCTATTGGACTTGATTTTGAACGTGTGATCCATGCACTGTGTCACAGATGGAGGTAGCTACATGAGGGATATTTCTGAAATTTTAGTGATGGATTTTTTTATACCTAGAGAAAAAGAAATCATTCTTATATCTAATTATCTTGACTTAGAAATTGCCTCTTCTTTTCTCCTGGTGGACACTGGAAAAATGTCATACCAAGTGGTATAATGAAGTTGTTTCTTCTAGCTGCATGATTGGCATCTTCCCATAACTATCTTTCAGTCACAAACAAAACAAAACCCTATAAACAAACTGTGGTTTCCTGGAGGAGCTGTTATCCAACCAAACTAATATATATCTTTATATGTGTGTATTTATATATGTGATATCTATTAGTGTATCTATACACTATCATTTCTTTCTTTCTTTCTTTCTTTTTGTGGGTCATGGGGCATGAATTCTGGGCCTGGGCACACTGTCCCTCAGCTCTTCAGTTTAAGGATAGTGCTCTACCACTTGAGCCACAACACTGCTTCTGGCTTTTTCTGCTTATGAGGTGCTGAGGAATCGAACCCAGGGCCTCATGCATACAAGGTAAACACTCTACCACTGAGCCACCTTCCCAATCCCTACACTACCATTTCTAATAGTATAGATATGTATATACATGTAGTCTGTTTATAAACATGTGTCCATATTCATATATAAATGGAAGATTTTGCCACTATTCTTGAAATAGAATTTTCCCTTTGATGCTCTTTTCAAATATGTGAAGATTACCTTATTTTCTGAACTGCTGCCCATTCATCCAAAACCTGGGTTTACCACAATTTATTCTCACATTCCCCCATTGCTGGTCCTTTAAGTGATCTTTAAGGATTTTTCTGTGATGAAGAAGGTTGCAGTGACCATGCTTCTAGGTGCATGAGTGTATCTCTGAGCAAAGAGGTGCACAGACTGGAGAAACATCATGTTAACAGCTCATGACTCATGACACGTTACTCTCCAAAGAGATTTGAACTGTTCATGATCCCACCACACCATTAACTCTTCCCTCACAGCAAAGGGAATGTTGAGTTGTGCCTCAAGTGGTAGATCACTAGCCTTGAGTAAAAGAAGCTCAGGGACAGTACCTAGGCTCTGAGTTCAAGCCCCAGAACTTGCACAAAAAAATGAAAATATAAAACAGAAAGCATTTGACAAAAATGGATCCTTCCCCTTTTTACTAACCACATTTGTCCTTAAAACTTTCTCTTTCTTTCTTACTTTCTTTTTCTTTCTTTTCCCCCTCCTCCTCCTCCTCCTCCTCCTCCTTTGGTTAGACTATTGGTTTTATATTTTGGGCGTGTAGAAGCTCTCAATATAGCCTAGATCATTATACATTTTTGTCACCAACATATGTTGCAAATGTTTTCTCTCACTGTGTTAGGTTTCATGTTTCCGTCCACTTGTGATGTCTTTGATCATGTAAGATATTGCTTGAAAGGTTTGACCAGTCTTCTTCCTTTATGGATTACTTTGGAAGTTGTCTTAGAAAGAAGAAATTTTTCACCCCCAAAAGCCATTCTAATGAATTTACAGAATTGTTCAGTTGAGACAATTCTTAATTCAAGAAATCAATAAAAGTTTACAGAGGCAGAAATCATTCCAGAAATTTTTTTCTCTCTCTCATTGGTCAGAGGTGAGATAGGACAGTGTAGATGTTGGGACAGCAAGGGCACAAACAGCCAGCAGGAATATACTGAGATTATTCTGGGAAATAGCTGGTGTTCATTCCTCCTTTCTTTCACAAACAAATGATACCAACATGGAACAAACCATCCCCAATCTTTGCTATCCCTTCACAGCACATCGTTAAAACGCTTCCACGAGCATCACAAAGGTCATCTCTGTCTCTTTGGACCAATGGATAGAATTCTTTTATGTGTGAAAATCACACTTCAGATCTTTATCATTATAAAGTGTTTCAATATATGTCACTTCCCATAAGTTGGAAACCATCGATAGGATAAATTTCTAGCAGATTGAGAAATTGTAATTTGGACAGATACTGAAAATTTGCCTCCTATTGGTTTAATAGAAATATGTACTTCCATCAGTTATGTATGAGCAGATTCCCAACTCTTCACAGTCCCAGTACCTTCCAGTTATTTTACTTTCCCCAAAGTAATAGGCAAAAATACCACTCCTAATAATAATAATAACAACATCTATGACTTTAATTCTGTACTCCCCTCTCCTCCCTTTCTTTCTCATACTAGGTTTTTGAACTCGGGATCTTCTGCTTGCTAGGCAAGCACTCTACTCCCATCCTCACATTCTCTTATAATAATTCCTGAACAGGGTTTTATATCGCTGAAGGCCTCCTGAATTTCCTTTTCAATATACTGTTCAGTTATTACCTTTGCCCATGTTTCCATTGGGTAGTTAGTGTTTTTATTGTATACGTTTTTTATACCTTAGGAAAATTTTCTTTGCTTTTGTAGTATGATTTACATTTTTTTTCTCAGATTGGATTTTTTTTTTTAGCTTTACAGTTACTTTGGCACGATCTTGCCATGGGGAATATTTTTATGTAAATTATTTTATACTATTACTTCATTTATGGCTTCTAGGTTCTGTGTTAGACTTGGGTCTAAGAATGGTCTTTTTCATTCTTTAATTATATTTTAAAAATCCTACTAATTTTTTCTAATATTTTTCAAGTCCGGGGTTTGAACTCGGCCTCATGTTTACAAGGCAGATACTCTATCACTTCAGCCACTCCCCTGGCTTATTTTTCCTTAGTTATTTTTTGGGGGGGGCCCAGTCGTGGGGCCTGAACGCTGTCCCTCAGCTCTTCAGCTCAAGGCTAGTGCTCTACCACTTAAGCCACCGCGCCACTTCCGGCTTTTTTTTCTCTTTGCTTATGTGGTGCTGAGGAATCGAACCCAGGGCCTCATGCATGCAAGGCAAGCACTCTACCACTGAGCCACCTTCCCAGCCCCTTCCTTAGTTATTTTTGAGGTAGGGTCTGCCATTTTTGCTTAGGGAAGGCCTGGGTCACCATTAACACTTATTTTTACATTTCTGGATTTCTGGGCAGGTGAGATTCTACCTGGGTTAAACAAAGCCTATCCAGGGAGAAACTTATAACGAAACAGAAGTTAGCCAGTGCCTTTTCATCAACTCTGACTATTGCCTCTGTAGACAAGGGGAAGAGAATTATGGTGGAAACAGTCAAGCCTGTTCGGAGATAAGCTTCTCAGCTGGTATTGCAGACAAGAGCCACTGCCGTGGCCCTCAGCAAAGCAGTACAACCAGGCTGCACATGGAGGAAAGCTGCAGATACAAAAGCAGTCTCCCTTCCCAGGCTCCCAGCAGCCCCTAGGGACAGGTATTCTAAATGTGTAGCAGCTGTGATGTGCTTCTAGCTCACAGGGATGATATCACTGGCTGGTAGAGGCATTGTGGGATGGAGGTGAGAGGATACTGTCTTGGGAGTCTGGAGGGAAACATCTGGATGGCACCAGGGCTAAGGGGAAGTGACCCGCATGTCACCAGCTGAGCATTAACAGCAATAACTGAGCAAATACAATCTGTTCCATGTTGCTGTAGGCCCCAGGAGGACAGAGTTAGTTCCTGGCTCAGGTAGGTGGGAAAATAACATACATAGCCACAAACACAGCAGAAAAGATTGCTATGGAGCAGGGGCCAGGTTGCGTAGTGAAGTATGAGAGTAGAGGTTGTTGAATCCAGCTGAGGGGAGCAGGAAGGCCTTCCACTCTCCTAGGCAGAGCACAGCCCAGGATGCTAAAAGCCACTCTTAGAAGCTGTCAGAAGAAGATTGATGGGGCAGTAAGGGTGAGAGAATGATGACCTTAAAAAGTTCCCATGGAATCCGCAAACATGTGTTTTTACCTGGCAAAAGTGCTGGGCAGATGTGGTTAAGGATTTTGTGGGAAATGTTCTGGATGGTACAGGTAGGCTCAGCATGATCACAAGGAGCCTTATAAGAGGGTGACAGCAGGGGCTGGGAAGGTGGCTCAGTGGTAGAGTGCTTTCCGTGCATGCCCGAGGCCCTGGGTTCGAGTCTTCAGCACCACATAAGCAGAAAAAGCTGGAAGTGGCACTGTGGCTCAAGTGGTAGAGCGTTAGCCTTGAGCTGAAGAGCTGAGGGATAGCGCCCAGGCCCAGAGCTCAGGCCCCACAACTGCAAAAAAAGAAAAAGAAAAAAAAGAAAAAGAGGGTAACAGCAGTGTCAGTAAGAGCAGATGATGGTGATGGAGAGAGGGTGAAGAGAATGGAGGAAAGGGAGAAAGAAGTAAAAGAAAAAGAAGCCAAGAGCTTGAGATTTGAAGGTGTTGGATGGCAGCTATGAGCCAAGGAAAGAATCTTGAATTGGGTCCAAGTGTGGTTGTTCATGTCTATAATCCCAGCTATATGAGAGGCATCAATAGAAGGATATGTTATTACCCCCCCCCAAAAAAAAAGGAGGATGGAGGGATGGAGAAGAAGAGGGATGGAGATGTCACTCAAGTGGTAGAGCATCTGCCTAGCAAGCAAGCTCAAGCTCAAAGCAGAAACCCAGACCTTATCCTAAAATAGCCAGCAAATACAGGGCTGCAGGTATAACTCAGTGGTATTGCACTGACCTAGTGCAAGGCTCTGAGTTCTTGAGTTCTTTTTTTTTTTTTTTTTTGGTCATTTGTGGGGCTTGAACTCTGGGCCTGGGCGCTGTCCCTCAAGCTCTTCAGCTCAAGGCTAGTGCTCTACACTTAAGCCACAGTGCCACTTCCAGTTTTCTGAGAGGTTTATTGGAGATAAGAGGTTCTTAGACTTTCCTGCCCATGCTGGCTTTGAACTGTGATCCTCAGATCTCAGACTCTTGAGTGGCTAGGATTACAGGTGTAAGCCACAGGTGCCCAGCCAAAGCTTTGAGTTCTTAAACTCCAATACCACAAACAATTTCTATTCATGGAATGCTGACTATGACATCTGCTCACCTGCAGAGCCATTGCACAAAGTTTGTTTGTTTTTTTAGATAAAATGAATGTATTTACATCATCACAATTATATAAGTTTTCCCATCTACCTTAAAATACAACAAGAAACCTTTCTGTCCCACATCCCTCCTTGCAGATTTAAGGCCAGAGTGTGATGCTGGAACAAGAGTTGTCCAGACTTTGGATTTGCTGAAGGGAAAACTCTAGGTAAGACGAAATATACATAGCCAGCTCTTGTCTTGCCTTTCAAACAGCATCAACAAAAAACATTAAAGGATACTTCCAGTGAAAGGGTCCTCACTTCTGAGAGTTCATGGATTTCCTCCTTCTCTATCCCAAGGTTTCTGATAGTGTGGACTGTGTTGTCCAGATCCTTGCCTTATGGTATACCTTCACTGAAGATGGGCAAACCTGGGAACTGGGACTAAATAATTTCATGTGGTCCCCCAATCCTAA
Organism: Dipodomys ordii; assembly: GCF_000151885.1. Taxonomy (NCBI): domain Eukaryota; kingdom Metazoa; phylum Chordata; class Mammalia; order Rodentia; family Heteromyidae; genus Dipodomys; species Dipodomys ordii. Next base: position 16,182,015 of record NW_012267244.1, on the reverse strand, counting down.
TGAAAATATCCCCAGTAGAAATCCACAAGGTGCTGGCTAATGTTGGCTCATGCTACTCCTAGCTACTCAGAAGCCTAAGATCTTTAGGATAAAGATCCAGAGCATTCTGGGTGGGGGGGGAAGGAATAAAGTGCAAGACTCCCATCTCCAAACTAAAAAGCAAAAGGGTAGGCTGGAGGTATGACTCAAGTGATAGAGCATCAACCTTGAGTGAAAAAAAAAACAAGATTGTGAGGCCCTGAGTTCAAGCCATAGCACCAACACCATTAAAAAAAAAAAGCGGGGGAGGGGAGAAAAATGAAGGAAAGGTAAGAAACGTAAGTGGATCTTGGCTTCTGTCTGTTGGAAAATCACTGTTCTACCATTGCTAAGCCTCTGCCTATGCCAGTCCCTGGGTCTAGGAAAACACAGCTGTTCACCGACACCAACAGCTGGCAGTGGACATGAAGAGATAGAAAAGCCATGGGAAGAATCAGGAGATTTCTGACTTGGGAAAGCTCTTCTAGATACATCTTGAACTAAAAGCTGGTCGAGTTCCAAAGAGTAAGGGTAAAAGAGCTAACAGTTGGCAGAAAACATACAATCCTTAATTTTAACGTAATTTATTATAATACTTGTCAGTTGGGTCAACTTCCAAGTTTCCGTGTACAATGTAAATAATAGAGATAAAGTTTAACTTAGATCAGGCTACACTGTGCGGAGCTTCATCCTCCCTGGACCCTGTAAACCAGAAGTAGAGAGGAGAGAAGAAGCTTCAGCCAGACCCCATCGTGTCAAAGAAGGGTCCTGCTGGGTTTTGAATCCAAGAAGGGTCCTGCTGGGTTTTGAATCCCAAGCTAAGAGAGTGTCAAACTTCTGTGTGTGTGTGTGTGTGTGTGTGTGTGTGTGTCTGTGCGTGTGCGTGTGCGCGCGTGTTACTACTAGGAATTGAAGCCAGGGCCTCACACCTGTGAGGCAAGTATTCTAACATAGTATGCAACCAACCCTTAAGTTTTGCTTGCTTGTTGGCTATCTTTACTTGAACTGGCCTTAATCTCACTGTTCTCCTGCCTCCATCTATCCCCTGAGTAGCTAGGATTACAAGTGAACAGTGCCATGCCTGATTCAAAAAACTTAAATTTCCATCATAATTACGTTTTAATTTTTTATTGAACTCTTCCTTTGTGCCTGGCACTTACGCTAAATTTATTAGGAGTATCTCATTTTCATCTGGAAAGTTTCCTATAGTGTTGGTTACCTACAATGTACAAGTGTTGTGGTAGCCACCAGACACACAGCGGTTACACAGAAAATACAAATGTCTGCCTTCACTGAACTACATACCATGGAAGAAGACACAATACATTGCACAAATGAGTAAACTACAGACTTTTTAATAAATGCTAAGGAGAAAAATAAAGCTGAAAAGGGAAAGGGGGAAGCTGGGGTATGGTAAGATGGTAAGGTCAATGAATTCTCACTGAGCCTACAAAATACACACACACACACACACACACAAGATAATTTCAAAGAGTAGCAAATTTTGTGAAATAATATTTCAGAAGAAGTGGGAGAGAAGGGATTGAGGGCAGAAGGAAAGTGTGGCATCTGGATGAGACCCAATGATAAGAAGAAGTCAAGCCGTAGGGAGAGCGGGGGCAGGACCGTTTAGATAAACTGCAGGAGTTGAGCACAATGTGTGAGGAACACGGGGTAGAGGAGGATGGGAGGGAAGCAGAGATGAAAAAAATTGAAGAGATAACTAGGATAAAGTCATGTGGTGATGCTGTCTGCAGCCTACCTTCCAGATGAAGAAACTGAGGCTTGGAGAAGCTCCATCCAGGTCATGTGATACCGAGATCCAATCAGCTCCCAGCTCAATTCTATAATTGTCCCTGAGAGCTTGCCCTATCCTGGCAGCAAACAGCCCATGGATAGCTGCAGACTATAGAGGTGTCAGCAAACATGACTGGCCTGTCCAACTTGCTCCATAGAGAGCAGAACATAATGCATCCAGGTTACTGATTCTTTTTGTGTGTGAGTGGTGGTACTGGGGCTTGAACTCAAGGCACTGTCTCTTAGCTTTTTGGCTCAAGAATGGCATCCTACTTCTTGAGTTACAGCTCCACTTCCAGCTCTTGGTTAGTTGGAGATAAGAATGTCTTAGACTTGCCTGTTCAGGGCTGGCTTCGAATGAAAATCTTACTATCTCAGCCTCCTAAGCAGCTAGAATTACAGGTATGAGCCACTGGTGCCTGGAAGGTTAGTGATTTCTATGCAAGCTCATTTGGACAAAGGCTGGGAGAATCTTGGGTGGCCAGTCCATTGCCTAGAATAGCCGGGAGCCACGATGGTCTGTGCTTTTCAGCATCTGCAACCCCAACCGGGAGAAAAGATCATTGTAAATCTGGTTGACACCAGTCCTCATTTCTCCATTCAGTGAGCTCAGGGCATGACACTAAGAACAGGTGCCAGCAGCATACCCAGCAGCACCACACCCTGCTGCATGGCCTCCACACGTAGGGCTGCTGGGGATGGAGGAGAATAAGCATGAGCACAGCAGGAGGACCACTTTTTCAATATGTTGGTCTTGCATTTCTATATCCCTTTATGCCACAGTATGCGCTCAGAGCTCTCAGGGAAACACTTCCCTCCTCCCACCGTGGACACAAGTTCTCCCTATCTAGACCACCTGGGCCTCGAACTTGTAATCTTCTTGCCTCAGCCTCCAAAGTGCTGGGATTACAAATATGTGCCACCATGGCCAATTGAAGAAAATGTCTTTTTATAAGCACTTAGTGTTTTTGAAAGAGGAAGTTTTTCACATTTGGGGTTTCGTTTTCCTGGCTTTGCTTACTTCCTGCCTCATCTTCTCCACCACTGTGGAACATTCCACAACCCCTGAGCAGATGCTTTGGGAGGTGATTTGGCTGCCAGAGGAGAAGAATCTTGAGGGAAGTCAGCCTTTTCTCTCATGATACCCAAATCCCAGCTCTGCCACTGGCTATCTGTGGAGCCCTCACCCCACCCCGTTCTCCTTGAATCAGTGACAGGATTGGCAGAGGTGCCAGTCCCATGAAGGCACATCCAGGTGGCAGGGACCCTGGTTGCCAGCCTCAACAGGTTGCCTCAATTTTCTTGGACGTTGGTCCCACTGAGTCCTTTCTTCTCCCATGCCTCCTGCAACCAGGCCAGTCCCCAAAGTCCTGTCCCTTCTTTCTCCTAGTTCTAAGCCCTGAACACGCTTTCTAAAATGGCTGCTTTTCCAACGTTACCCTGCAGTGCTGTGATTCTAACTTGTGTCACCTTCCTTCCTCCTTCCCTGGGGCCCTGACAGGGCTGAGACTCAGGCTGATTGGCCTTGCTGCTTGGGACCTTGTAACTAATTCCCAAACATCCCTTTTCTGAGGGCTTTTGCTCATGTTTTTATTCTTATCTTCCTTGGTTTCTGTTAGAACTCCCTTATCCAACACTAGCTCTTTCAAATGCACCAGCAACATTATCACAGAAAAGTTCACCCTGGTTGGGTGGATAAATGTTGCAAGGGGTAACTCCTTTACCTCACAGTGAAAACTGCTGTCTTTGGTAGGCAGAATCCCCCCTCCCCCCCCCAACAAGAGAAGATACACTGCTCAGAGGAGATACACTGAGGTCCTCATTTCTTCAGGTTGCTTCTTGTACTCAGCAGCTGAACTAATCATGGGCAGCTTACTTAACCTCTCTGTGCCTTAAGTTCCTATGTCTCTAAATGGGTTGAAATGAATACTCATTTCCAATGAGTGTTGAGGGACATTAAAATAACAACTGAAGTGCTCAGCACAGTGGCAGGCACACAGTAGGTCTTCAGTGGAGGCCAACTATCTTTGCAGGAGATGTGTCAGTGTCTCCTGCCAGCTGGGATGATGAGGTTATTTCTCCTCTGGATCTCATTTTCCCCTGTGCTGAAGGTGACTAAGTTCCTAGAAATGGCTTGAGGACAGGGTCCTAAAAAGTGAATGTAGCCTTCCTTGGAGTTTCTGTTACCCACCCACACTTAGAAGTTCTTTGTAAGCAATAGAGAGGGTTATTCGGAGCAAAACATAATATATGCATGTCTGAAATTCCATAGTGAAACCCTTGGTGTAATTAATACACATTATTTTTTTTATAAAAAAAAGGAATGACAGGAAAGTGAAGCATGCAGGAAAGTGAAGCACTCTCGGTTAGAAGGTGGTGAGCATTAACAACAGAGGAAGAGATAAGGACCAGGTGAATGAGAATGCCTATAGTGCAAATAGTTTGTCTGCATGTATGCAATAGACCAATGAAACTTGTTGAAATTGTTTTAAGACAGGGTCATGGAATGGGGGAGAGAGATAGAGGCGGTGAGGTCGATTGAGATACATTTATACATGGGTGGAAAAGTCACAATGAAACCTCTGTTGGGCAACTCCATATGCTAATTACAAAGAACTAACTTTCTGCATTGACACCCCCCCCAGCTGCAGAGGGAATGCAACAAGTCTTTTCCTTTCCAACTCTGCATTTGCAGTAGGCATTCTGCTGCTGTGTTGGTCTCAGGTCAGTACAGCTGACCTATGAGTACATGTTAAGTCACCTTCAATTTTTCTCCAGGTTCTTTATTTGGGGGCATCATCAAACCCAAAGCTCATAGCTATTTTCTCCCCTGACTTCCCCACGGTCCATTCCCTTGAATGACATCATGACCTTCGATGTTTGTTCCTCCTTCTTTAGGGAGCTTTTCTACATATAGGAATCCAACTACAAAGGATTTGCTATTTTTCAGGACAGAGTTCACCTTGAGAGAAAGCAAAAAGTACCTTCTACTTGTTTTTTACACTCCATATAGAATTGGATTTTTTAAAAAAATGGTATCTAGTTGAGATTATGTATTTTATCTGTTCCAAATTAAGTTACCTATTGGTAATGACTCCTTGCTCCTAAAAACAAAAAGTTTTTTAGATGTCTTCCTGGACTGGTAGAACATAAGCTTCAGGAAATCAGTGGGTCTAGCCACAATATGTTATGCTGCTGCTGCTGCTGCTGCTGTGGGGCGGGGGG
>NW_012267244.1:16164271-16173645 GCF_000151885.1 Dipodomys ordii | reverse complement strand
GTAGAGCGCTAGCCTTGAGCTGAAGAGCTGAGGGACAGTGCCCAGGCCCAGAGTTCAGGCCCCATGACCGGACCCAAAATAAATAAATAAATAAAATTAAAAAAAAAAAAAATACCTCCCAGTACTTTAAAGTCTCAATTGATTCTTTAGTGATTGCAGTGACCATGCTAGATTTAAATAGCCAAACCACAGGAAATGACTGCCCAACCTTAGAGGACAGCACATTGACTCACTGGAATATTATCTAGACATAAAAAAGAGAGAGTTCTTCATGTACTGCTATAAAAAGATCTCTAAGATATGTTTTAGAACACAGGGCTTGGTACTACAGTCCTGTACTCCCAGCATTCTGGGAGGCTGAGACAGAAGGATGAGAGTTCAAGGTTAGCTTAGGCTATGTGGTGAAAGCCTATCTCAAAAGATCAAACAAACAAACAAATACAATGTGTTATAAGATGGAAAAGAGCAAGTGGTGACCATAGTGTATATTATTTATGGGGAACATGATGGATACACAAGTATTCATTTGCATAAATACCAACTATTTCTGGAAAGATACATGGAAGGAAAAAAAAAACCACCCATGATTTTGCCTAGTAGCAGGAAGAAAGCCTGGCGGGGAATAGTGTCTTGTCTTGATCCTTGAAAAAGATACTTTTATTTTCTGGATCTCTCTTTCAATTTCCCCAAGATAGGGGAAGATGGTAATTGCAGGCTTTATAGGAAGCTACTAGGGAAGTTCCAGCCAAAGCTGGGGGCTCTGAATCCCTCAGTGATTGACTTGGGTTCCACCTCCATCCCCACCATGATACTGCAGTGGGTGGAGTACCTCTAGGCCTTCCTGCTGCTGGGCTGAGGAGAGACAGAGCTTTCCTTACACTTGCCCTCCTGGAAGTCAGAGAAAGAGGACTCCTATCTGCAACAGATCCTGTGGCTGAGCAAAGTGGTTCCAAAGTGGAAATAACACAACAGAGTCAAATTCCAAAAAAACAAAACAAAACAACAAAAACGAATAGAAAGAAAAGAAAAGAAAAAGAAAAACAACTAAGATCTTGGATACTAAAAATCTCAAAAAGACAACTAGAACCATCTTCATTAGTTAAGAGGAGAGTCTCTTTGAGGATGAAACAGAGAGCTTTATCTTTCTATTCTCTGATGTTTTTGATATTCTCACAATATCATGTTTGCCTGAAATAAATAGCAAAAGATGATAGTGTCAGTAGAAAATAAAAGGTATTTCAGCTCATCAATAGCTGGACATGGATAAAAATAGGCACTCAGAAGCCACAGCATCAAATATGCCCTCAAAGCTCTATGTGATTGTGGGAGAAAATGGATTCTTTGGCTTATAACTGAAAACTCCTTAGAGGCAGCTGCTCTTCAAAGAGGCCTTCTAAGGCCTTGGGCTCTTCTAAATGTCCTCCTGAGTCAGTGTATCTCAGCAATATTGAGAAGTCCAAATAAGATGCCTCTTTCCTGCACCCCAACAACAGCAGTTGATCAAGACATCTGACCCCTAGATTGAGATGCAAAGAAGCTCAAATTCAGATTCATTTCCTGTCTTTTTTTTTCCAGGAAGAATTGAAGCATCAGCTCTAAAAGCTGCAGCTGAGGGGGCTGAACAGCCCGGAAATTTACTTTTGGGGGGTAAAAAGAAAGAGAAGAAAACAGAAAGGCTCCAGTTCTCTGCCTGACGTATGGAGACAAGTGTCCTTTGTATTCCAGCCACCTTCTTGAGCAAGCTGTCCAAGGCTCACCTCTGTGAAAATTATGAGAATGAATGCCTATGAGACAGAGGTGTTGTGGGGCCCAGAGGAAAACAGATCAGAGCCCAGGTGCTATTGCTCTTATCACTGTGAAGAGGTTAGAAGGAAATGGACAATGTAGGTACCAGTAAAGTCTTGCCTTGGGGGGTTAGACCAGGTTACACTAGGGATAGGACTGTGCTTTGGTTTTCCAAGCCCAGGCCTGCAAAGCAGATGGAAGAATCGGCAAGAACATAACTGCTGCTCTCCTTTCCTTCTGGAAGGTTCTTAGGAAGGTTGTCCCTTGCAAACCAGCTGTGAACCCACAAGTCCCCATGCTCCTCTGTATCCACTAACTGGCTACTTCCCTTTTTATTTACAGCTCCTTACCACGCTGCCAGCAAGGCTCTTCCAGAGTTGATTTGTGTCCAACGAGACTATAATCGACACAGTTATGATACCATAAAATCCAAGGTCACATGAATGATAAAAAGAGGGGCTCAAGAATCTATTACATTCAATTAAATAATATGAATAAGTCATCCTGATAAAAAGAAAACCATGCGTATAGGAAAACACATAAACCTAAACAACACATCACATTTTTCTGTGATTATATGACTTGCTCCTTGTCTTTTATGATTTGCTTTCCTTCCTTCCAATACCTTGGCCTTCATAGCAGAGGGATAGGTCCTTCTGTTGCTGTAGTGGGGAGTGCTGTCCCTTGAAAATATTTAAAGAACAATACAACGCCTGTCATGGGACCATGGGTGGATTCCAGGCAAATGATTTCTTAATGGACACTTCAAGGCAAGAGGCTGCTAAAATCATTTTTTATGGGCTACAAGATGCTTCCCCTGAGGAAAGTGTCTAGCAATTTCTGTCCCTGAAAGGGGAAAGTCTTATGTGCCTATAAGAATGGTTCCGGATGGGCTTCCTGTTCTTGTCTGGGGTATAAATCTCTGGACCAGAAAGGAAAAAGGCTCTGTTGGACTTGATCCTCTTCCACAGTTACTTCATTTTGAATACTGCAAATTGACAGGGTCTAGGTTTCCTGGACTGTGAGGACAGAAAAACAGGTTCAAATGGGGTGAACTTGCGTGAGATATTCCTTGCTGGTGCGAATCCCCCGGGACTAATCCAGTTGGTATTGGAGTCACAGAAGCGGAGGTCTTTTGTTACCTCTCTGCTGCATAGGATTCTAACACAGCTAAGCCTTAGTAACACCTGTATGCAAAAGCCCTTTTTGTTTATAGCCAGCAGTGATGTAGACAATAATATATTATTTGAACAAGGCTGTCATTATGTGCCAAGCTTTCACATGTATTTGTGAAAGACTTTAGAAAGCTATCACTGTCTCTGCTGGTGCTCTTGCCCATAATTATTTATATGTGCAGCCACAGTTTAAAAGTGTCTGAAGGGTTTTGAGTTTATTTAAAAAGCTCCTTTAACTTCGCCTATTAGAAGGCCAATATAACAAGATAAACAAATCCTAGTCCCCTTCTGATCAACGAAGTTTATAAAGCAGTAGCTTGCACCAGCTTCATGCTTCTCGCTTCTGCAACGTGGTAGGGATGTCTTAGCATTTCCCTGAGCATTTCAGCTAGTCTTGAGCTGAAGAGCTGAGGGAAAATGCCCAGGCCCAGAGTCCAGGCCCCAAGACCGGCAAATATATATATATATATATATATTACATATTTTATATATTATATAATATGTATTCACACACATACATATGTAGCTAAGAGACTGACTTTCAGGGGGAAGGGGGGAGGAAAAGGGAAGGGCTAGATCATTGACTAGCTCAGCAAGAAATTCACTTGTGGACTCTGTTTTTTAAATTAATATTGCATACATGATTTATACGAGGGGGAGGAGTCATTGTGATACTTCCACAGATACATACCATACACTGCACCATGTACTCCTCCATCCTGTTCACTCCATCCTCTGTCTTAGAACAATCTCAACAGGTTTCATTGTTTTACTTTTCACATATGTATATAAAGTATATTGACCGTATTTCCCCTCTTTCATTCACCCACCTTCTTCCCCACTGGTACCCACACTACAACAGAGACTGCTTTACTCTCCTGGCATTCATTTTAATTTTAGGGTATATTACTTGTACCAAGGGTTTTCACTGTAGTATTTCATGTGTGCACTTAATACATTTTAATCAGAATAACCTCTCTCTATTGCTCTCTCTTTCCCCATCTCCTACCCGCTATTGTTCAACAGTTTTCAATGTGATTCTTAATGCCATCTTCATATGAAGACACAATGTATTTCAATCTTATTCACCCTCCATCCTTCCCTTTTCCTCTCCCCTTCCCCCTGCAGGTCAGTCTCATAGCTACATATGTATGTGTGTGAATATATATTATATAATATATCTACTATATTTGCCAGTCCTGGGGCCTGGACTCTGGGCCCTTCAGCTCAAGACTAGCACTCTACCATTTGAGCCACAGTGCCACTTCTGGTTTTTTCTGCTTATGCGGTGCTGAGGAATCGAACCCAGGGCCTCATGCATGCAAGGCAAGCACTCTACCAGCCCCCTATATTATATATTATATATAAAATCTATAAAGATTAATATATGTCTATGAATGTATATATCTTTTGGTCTTAGATTCCACAAATGAATGAAAATGTACAACACTTGTTTTATTGAGCTTGGCTTATTGTTCTCAACATAATGGCCTCTGGCTCCCCTGGCACACTGAAAAGTATGTTTAACTATTAGAAGTGTTTTGCATACCACATAGTTAAAAGGTATATTGTCTAAATATATTTACATATATATGTTATATATATGTATTGACAGATGGCACTGTTATTATTTGTGTAAACCCGGCACACAAAGCATGACTCCTCATACTTAAGAATAACCTGTAGTTTACTTTTTCTGAAGCTGTATTAGGTGAGTGAGGCCCAGTAAGATGAATCTTAAGATGTTAGACTCTACCTAATGGCTGGTGATGTGCCTCAAGCATGAGTTCCCTGCTAGGCACATCTTCACATGGTCAATCACCTTGGATTTCAGTTCACCCACCACAGATGCTCCCTGCTACCAGCGAGAAGGTGCTGCAGAAGCCAAGGAAAGCAAGGCCTAGCCAGGCTGAGGGGATTGGTTCTTTCCCATCCACGCAGAATTCTGTGACAACTTCACCACAGTAACAACTAACGTTGCACTGCAAGTCCCCCTGGGGGTACTGGGGTCTAGAGTGGGACCTTTATTCAGGCTGTCCCAGTGCTCCTGGGATCCCACACAAGACAGGGAATGTGTGCTTGCCTTTCTTCTCACCTAGCCAGAAACTGCACTAAGTATCTGAGAATGAATGCTTCAGAGATTTGAAGGTGGCTTCTAGAGATGGGGGGTGGGCAGGGGCAGGGGCTGCCATTTCCTCCAGTGGTGCGTCTGGTTTCTGCATCTGTAAAAACAAGATGTTGTGACAACTAAGATAATGTCTCTGGTGTGTTTTACATGGTGTACATACAAGGTTACCATTAAAAAGTGGTCGTGAAGCCAGGTGCTGGTGGCTCACGCCTGTAATCCTAGCTACTCAGGAGGCTGAGATCTGAGGATCGCTGTTCAAAGCCAGCCCAGGCAGGAAAGTCCGTGAGACTCTTATCTCCAATAAACCACTAGAAAACTGGAAGTGACGCTGTAGCTCAAGTGGTAGAGCACTCGCCTTGAGCTGAAGAGCTGAGGGATAGCGCCCAGGTCCAAAGTTCAAGCCCCATGACCGACCAAAAAAAAAAAAAAAAAAGAAAAAAAGTGTTCACGAGCCAGGAGCCAGTGGCTCATGCCTGTAATCCTAGCAACTCAGGAGGCTGAGATCTGAGAATCTTGGTTTGGAGCTAGCCTGGGAAGGAAAGTCTGAGAGCTTCTTATCTCCAATTAACTACTCAAGAAAGCCAGAAGTAGCGCTGTGGCTCAAGTGGTAGAGTGCTAGCCTTGCGCAAAAGAAGCTCAGGGACAGTGCCCAGGCTGAGTTCAAGCCCAGAACTGGCAAAATAAAAATAAAATTAAAATAAATAAAAAGTGTTTATGATTGGAACTGGAGGTGTGGCTCAAGTGGTAGAGTTCCAGCCGTGAGCAAAAATGCTAAATAAGAGGGCAAGGCCTTGAACTCAAGCCCCAGTACTGGCGCACACACACACACACACAAATAGTGCTGATGATGGTGGTTGCCACTGTGTCTGAGATGCTGAAGAGCTACATCCACAGCCAATGGTGACCCATGGAATGGAGAGCCTAAGAGCTGCTCCAGTTCCCTTGCTGGTCTGCCACAGTCTCTATGAAAGGGTGAAAAAATATGGAGCTCCTTTCATTCTGACAGAACTAAAGAACTAAAGGACTAAAGAGCCATTGTTTCTTCCTAGGCCTCACCTTTGTATATATGAATATGTGTGCGTGTGTGTGTGTGTGTGTGTGTGTGTGTGTGTGTGTGTGTGGTATTGGGGAATCATCATATTGAGCAAGTACTCTGCCCTGAACTACAGCCCCAGCTCAAGTCCCTGCATTTGTAATCTACTATGTAAGACTGTTATTCTGTCTCACAAAATGAGAGAGAGAGAGAGAGAGACAGATTTTCAGTAGAGTATTTGCTCTTTGAGCATCTTTGTGCAGATCAGCCTTAGAAGGAAATGCTCATTACACATTCCCAAACCGTTAGCTTGCTTAGGAAAATAAATCTGAGCAGCCCCAAGAGAGGCAATGTGTTTTCTCACTTAAAATGGAACATTCACTCTCAAGACTGCAAGCACTGCGTTGTAGTGCAGTTGTTGATCAGCCCAGAGATGCACATCTAAAAAGAGAAACAAAGTTTATTGGATGGTTACTATCTATATTACTATCTATATCCTGTGTAAATTGGAAACCTTTCTTCTCATCCACGTGGTTAAGTCTGAAAAGCTCTTCAGATGAAGGCGTTTCTCATTAGAGTGGCATGCAGGCCATGTCTCAGGAGCTGCTTAATGATGTAATAGATTAAGAGTACATTCTTTTATAAGTTCACAGCAAGCTGAGCACAATGGCTCATGACTGTAACCCCAGCTATTATGGAGGTGGGGACCCAGAGAATCAAGAGGGGAGTCCAGCCTTGGCAAAAGTTAGTAAGACATCCATCTAAACAAATAAATTGGTCATAGAGGTACATATATACAATCCCAGCTATGTAGGAGACATACCCAGAAAGATCACAGTCAGGGACTGACCCAGGAACAAATGTAAGACCCTACCTGAAAAAAAGTTACTAAAGGAAAAAAGAGCTGAGAGTGTGGCTCAAGTTGTAGAGCACTTAGCTAAAAGTATGCAATCTTGAGTTCAAATCTCAGTACTACAAAGAAAAACAATGTCCATAGCAGATCCAACAACTGGCTTTCTTTATCCTCCTTAAAATTACATAAAATCTAGCTGGGTGCCAGTGGCACATACATAAATCCTAGCTACTCAGGAAGCTGAGGTTGAGATGCAAAGCCAGCTCAGGAAAGTCTGTTAGACTCATCTCCAGTTAATCACAGAAATGGCCAAAAGTGGAGTTGTGGCTCAAAGTGGTAGAATACTAGAGTTGAGTAAAAGGAGCCCAGGGACAGAGCTCAGGCCCAGAGTGCAAGCCCCAAGACTGGTAAAAAACACAAACAAACAAACAAAAAGAATAAGAAAAAAACAACAAGAACAAAAACCATGAAATCTAGCAAAACACTAGTGGCTCAAGTCTTTAGTCCTCGCTAGTTGGGAAGCTGAGAATAGGAGGACTGTGGTTTGAGACCAGCCTAGGCAGAAAAGTTCTCAAGATTCCCTTCTCAAGTGGTGCATGCTTGTCATCACAAGTTATATGAGAGGCTGAAACTGGGAGGATTGCTGTTCTAGGCCAGCCTAAAGAGAAGAAGTGCACAAGAACTGCATCTCCACAGACACAAGAGGGATGTGGTGGTGTATGTTGGTAATTCTTAGTGATGAGAGGAAGCTGAAAGTAAGCAGGGGTACGTGGAAGGGGACATGAGACCTCATCTCAAAAATAACCAGTGGGAAACAGAGCTGGAGGCCTGGCTCAGAGGTAAAGTGCCAGCCTATCAAGTGTGAGGTCCTGAGTTCAAACCCTAGCACCACCAAAATAATTATCAACAACAACAACAACATGAAATCCCAAAGCTACAGTCCAGAAGCCTGGGCTGGTGTGGAGCCTTATTTCGTAACTGATAGTGTGGGCCTGGCGGTCAGGGCCCCCCATGCCAGCCTTCATGTGGTCTCCAGGCATCTGCCACGAGGGCAGCACAAACACTTTTTGCTCGCTCCAACAGAGGTTGCAGTGAATTCTGGCTCTCTCCCATTGGCTGTACCTCTTGGCTCCATGATTTTCTCCCATTCCTCAGAGCCCTTCCAATTGTCCTCATTCTCTGTGTCCCTGACACCAGACTCACTTTGAACTTCTGCTTCCACTTCCCCGTGGGAGGAAAGAACTGAGGGGGTTGGAGCCCCCACTACTATTTTGTTGGGCATTGGATCCAGGGCTTCCCAGACACAGAAGTGTTCTGGGACCATGGAGCTGAGGGATGTGTGGTGCTTGGTCATTTTCCAAGTAGGCCAGGAGTGGCCATAAAGAAGACCATGCACTCCAACCCCCATACTGCGAGGGCAGTCTACACCAGTGCAGGACTGTTCAGGACACACAGCACCCCATTGACTCTGAACTCTTCTCTAATTTCTGGGTCTTTCTTGTCATGGCCTCTCTTCCCTTATCTAACTGACCTCTGAGGCCACAAACTCCTCTTTAGAAGCTCTTCCCAATGAGGTGAGATCTGGGCAAGGTGTCTGTGAGGTAGTGTGAACTAGGGGCCATCTCAGCAACCAGCCTGGCCAAGGCCCAGTGGCAGGCCTCACTTCTTGCTGATGACATCTATCACTTACAGACACAGAACAGAAACAGGCCTGGCTCCAGTGTCTGGGGCCTCTTATCCCTGACCGTCAGCCCAACTGCACTGCCCACCAAGCTGCTCTGTTTTTCCTTAGTTGGATTCATCTGTTCAGACTTTACCAAGATTCCCAATTCTGATAGCCAGTCCCATCTATATGGTACCTGTTTTCTACTGGTGGAGAATTTTCTACTCTGGATCTGGGTGAAAAAAAGGTGACTCAAGAACAAGACAATAGATAGCTTTTATTTTCTCCTAATTATACGATTTCTATATTCTTATCTCTCTGTCTATACATCTATCTATCATCTGTTATTTATCATGTAATTGTGTAGTCCAGTCCTGCCTCCAATTTAAAATCCTCCTCAGCCTCTCACATACTGAGTACGGATAATGTGTGTACCGGTGGTGGGACACCAACCCCAACTAATTTTATTTTTTAACCAGGGACATGTAGTATTTTCTTTTAACTCATGGCCTCGACACTGTCCCTGAATTTCTTTGTGTCAAGACTAGTACTCTACCATTCAAGCCATGGCTCCACTTCCAACTTTTCCTGAGTATTTATTTATTTTTCATGGAAGAAATATAGAATTAAAAATTTTTTTTGTCGGTCGTGGGGCCTGAACTCTGGGCCTGGGCGCTGTCCCTCAGCTCTTCAGCTCAAGGCTAGCGCTCTACCACTTGAGCCACAGCGCCACTTCC